>NC_138233.1:9969593-10522093 GCF_964197995.2 Scardinius erythrophthalmus | reverse complement strand
AAGATTTTTTCATTTCATTGTATCATCATATCAAATGTCATTTTTTAATATCAATTACATGCTTTTGAGTCATTTGACAACTAATCTGGATTATGCTCAGTAATCACCCTAAAAATAAGTAGTTTTTAATCTTTTGCATGTTGGTCATACATTTGTAATAATAATAATATATACACTAATTGTCCCTTCCATTTACCTTATCACAATGTCTTCATGTTTTCATGAGTGCTGAGATTTTTTCTTTGTTTCTTTCCTTTGAAACCCTGAGAAAAAAAAAAAAGATCTCAAATTAAGAATGAACAGATCACTATTATCTATCACTAATTATCTTGTCAGCCTCAAATGATTATTATTTTTTTAATTATTATTAATTACATTAAAAATAAAAACATTGCAAAGTGGACTCACTTTGAATTATTTAATCATTCATGTACTATGTCATTTTTTAGGCCACTTCATGAACAATATAGGCTATTTATTAAAGTCAAACTGACTGGATCTTTTCTCTGAAGTATTGGTACAACTAATATGATGCCAGGTGTCCTTCACTTTCTACTGCATAACTTATCCTCTTCTGAACTCATTCAGTCTATAGAAGCCTGTTCTGTGAGATAGTTATGAAGAAGGATAGACAAAGCTGCCTTCATGACTTCGCAAGTGGTTGACTGGCACACGTTCTCTTTGTGCAGTGGCTTTCTATAATCTGCCAACAGGAGATTCATGATCCATCCTAATCCTGCAAGGAATCTACTGCTGCATACCATTATTCTATAGCACTGATCACGTGCCATGCCAGCCTGAACATAGAGAAATCAGTATGTCAAAAATGTTTACTATTCACTGTAATCATTTTACTTTTTGTAAATACTTAACGTAAGAAACTATTTAGAAATATGTGCATTATTTTATGTTTTCTAAATGCATGTGAAGCTGTATTTTTAGTATTTTCCTTATTAATTAATTAAATTAATTAATTTAGCATTCATTTACTCCTTGCACTGAAAAAGGTTAAGTGTAATTCAAAAAATATATGCCAAATATAAAATAATGAGTTTTATCTGCAAAATAAGGACTAAAGCATTTTACTCATAAAGATAAAACATTTCTTAATGCATCTAAGTAGTAAATTAATATTTGTTTCTTTACCTTAATTGTGTCCAGAGAAGTGTGCGGTCTGTATCTTTGTAATGACTTTGTCTAAATATAGCTATCCATTTCACACCAATGAAGGCAAATGATTTTTAACAACAATATATACAAGAGTGGACTGTTTGACCCACCCACTCTGTGGCATTAGCAACAAAGTAGCCTTTCTTTCCGCATTTCTCACTGGCCCCATAATGTGCTCATAATTGCAGCCAAGGCACAGAGTGAGTATAAAATTCCATGTTGAAAACCAAAGATTCTTTTGTAACATTTCTGTGAGGTTACGACGGCTTTATATTTCAGCAAATACTTACACAACAAAACAGGACATTGTTTCATGCAAGAAAGAAATAGCACATTCTTATTTATTAAACAGTTTACAAACGTTTTTGAGAAGTCTGCTTCACTTTCTGCACACTAGATGGCAGCACAGCTTTGCCATACCTTGCTGTTTACTGATTACAAAGATATCAGTGCTTAGATGGTGACCTTCATGATTTATAATGCAGAAAGATAACGCATTTTGTGACCCCAGCAATTAATTCATGTTTTACCAATAACTGTAAAAAGGTTTTGGACAATACCTAAATCATTATAAGTCTAATGAAATAAAGTGCTGTATATAATATGGGGTTCCATTTGTGCCAAAAATGAGTCGACTGCTTTGTGCTTTGTGCCATACATTTGTCCTTGTCAACAGTCACTTGCTGGGGAAGTTCATGTAAGTCAAATCTGTGCAGATTTAGTGCAAACACTTGTGAGTCATCATGATATATTAAATACAACGTATTGCACTGAATCTGTGCATATCTGGCTTACTTAACAGCGCACTTGTTTATTTGCACTGAAACAGTAGCGGAGATTAAAAAGCCTTTGGTTAACAGAAAATAAATTGTTATTTTCTGACATACTATTTTTTTTGGTGTTCTTTGTATTGTATTGATCTGTCCACCTAAAACACATTTTTGATGAAAAGGATGAGGAACTTGTGATACATACAGGCCTATATATCTCGTATATATATATATATATATATATATATATATATATAGCTCATACCTATATGATATATGTACTCTGTATTATGTATATATAAGCTGTTTTTTTGTTTGTTTGTTTTTTTGGCTAGGAGAGGTTCTAAATGGCCGCTAACTTAAATATTTTGTAGCCGGTGAGTGAAAAAGTTCATTTCAAACCCTGTGTATGTTATTTGTTTTTGTAGATTTGTTCTGTCGTTCTGTCATCTTGCTTTGTTGTCCTTATTGTTGTTCTGTTCTGTTGTCCTGTTATAATGTCATCATCAGTACTGTCATCCTGTTCTGTCCTCCTAACTGTTATCTTGCTCTGTTGTCCTTACTGACATCTTGTTCTGTCGTCCTGTTCTGTTCCTGTTATCTTGTCGTCATTAATGCCGTCTTAACTGTCTCTTGTTTTGTTCTGTCATCCTTCCTGGAGTTTTGATCTTGCTCTGTTATCCTTACTATCGTTTATGTATACTGTTTCAAATGTGTACAGACGCAGACCTCACACAAAGCTGTCAAAATAAAAGCAAAGTAGGTTTACAAAAAAGCAAGTTTATAAAATAATTCCATTCATGTGCAAAGGTTATGAGAAGCAGAGGGATACTTCTAGCTCTTATAACAAGACGACAGTAAGGATGACGGAACAGGACGACAGTAAGGAAAACAAAGCAAGATGAAGAACAAATTGACATAAACAAAGAACATACACATGAACATATAATCATTTATCTTAACAATTAGGCAATGACTGTTGACATGGACAAATGTACAAAGCACAAAGCAGTCGACAAATTTTTGGCAAAAATGGAACCCCATATATTTAAACAGTTTTCTGTAAATGACTAGTGACCATATCGGCCCCCTCTCCCTCTGTTCTGCTCTATGCTGTTCTGATCTTGAATTCCTCACCCTCTTACCGGAATGACCGAAAGGACTGGACAGAAATAGCCCTGTTACAATCTCACGCCAAGGCAGACATGGTCAGCCACTGGATACTACATGTCGGCAACACTCTGCTTTTCTCTTTAAGTTGATTCATAAAGCCTACTATGTTTGACTTTGTACTTGGCTGCATCTGTTCATTTAAACAGTTTAAAAAACAGCCATATAAACAGTTTAAATATGGGCCATGCAGGCTGCATTTCCAGGCAAATGTTTCCTCAAGAACTGATGTTTCATCTATCTATCTATCTATCTATCTATCTATCTATCTATCTATCTATCTATCTATCTATCTATCTATCTATCTATCTATCTATCTATCTATCTATCTATCTATCTATCTATCTATCTATCTATCTATCTATCTATCTATCTATCTATCTATCTATCTATCTATCTATCTATCTATCTATCTATCTATCTATCTATCTATCTATCTATCTATCTATCTATCTATCTATCGTGGCCCTCCAGAAGCTGGTTTGGACATCCCTGCTTTAGGAGGAGTTTGTATTTACTAGCTAATGATTATCTTCATAACTTTAAAGTTTTAAATAGGCCTACTTCTATTTTAAGTGCAATGTTTTAAACGGTTGGACATTTGGACATCATATGACATCCACATCATATGAAACAGAAGTCTGATCATTACAGTTTTTCTCAGTCGCTTTGGTGCATTTCTCATAACACTATTTACATTTGCACAACAGTTAATGCAGTTCTCAAAACAATTAGTGCAAACTGCAAAACCTAGTTGATAACCTGCAAAAGCGTGTCACTTGCTCAAAATGGATAGCCCATTCCTCAAAAGCAAGTATTTATGTCAATGAAAGTGTCACTGTCATCAAAATAAAAAGTCCTGACACCATCGTTTATGAACAAGATAGTCAAATGGCTTAGTCATGTTTTCATTACGACAGTTTACTCTGTAAACGTTTTCCAATGATAAAAGTCAGATCTTGGTGACACTACCTGAAAATGCTCAATACAGCACTAAATACTATTTGCACAGCCATTTGAAAAGATACAGTAAAGTTAAACATTACTGTATTTATGAGGTAACTGAGTACAAGACACTGAATATGTATGTTTCACATTTTTACTGCATATGCTCTTTGCAATTCTAATTTGTTCACAGCATTGTGCAAAAGAAAAAATACACCATTATTTACAACAAACATAAACTCCCTTTGGGTAGAGCTGTGCACAACTGTACGCAATATTGCAGTAGGCCTATATACTGTATTGGAACTGAACATACAACATACATAGGACTGTAATCATTCATGCACATCCAGACGTTCCTCTCTGTCTGGTCACATAATTTACAGTAATCTACATCACAGCGAATATCATCTCTTGCTCAATTGCAAATTGTTCAATTTAGGAGACTTTTGCAGGATTTTTTTTTTTTTTTTTAAATTACAGATTTTGACAACTAGTTCAAAATTTTTGTATGTAATGACTCAAGCAATGAAATGAGGACTATTAGTTTTATATGGAATGACTATTCAGCATTCACAAGTATAGTTAATTTTGACTGACATGACATAAGCAAATGATAATGTTATAAAACAGCAGAGAGTTGTATGAAAGCAATTGATGCATGTCCAAAAGCATTTGCAATTTGTTGGAAGGAATGAGAAACTGCTACTATGATGTGCACAAATGACTAAATGTTGTGGAGGTTGAACTAACTGTTGTGCAAATGTAAATAGTGATGTGAGAAATGCACCAAAGCGACTGAGAAAAACTGTAATAATGTGGTTTCAGATATTAAAGGTGCACTCAGTAAGTAGCCTATTTGTTTTCTTTTAGCTGCCTCTTATTATTCTATAAGAAACAGTGGTTTTGAGATACTGACAATTATTGGCTCAGCGCTTGATGTCCCAGCAATGTTCTTTTAGCCCATGTTTATTTTTTTTAAAGAGGCCAATTTACTATATGAAGAAAACTATGTACATTGTATGCCACCAATGACCGTGTAATGCCAATATGGCCACTGCCATGAGAGGGCAACCCGCTCCATGTAGCATAAAGATGTTCTCTTTAATCCTGCTTTAATTACATTTTTCAATATCATAGCCTATTAGTTTTTTATGTTTTTTCTCTCTCTCTCTTTTTTTTTACTTGTGTAAAAAAAATACATTATTTAGCAAAAGTTGGTGATTACTGCATCTTTCACCTCACAAATACTGTGAATTTGTTTCTCAAATGTTCATCTTGACTCAGGACTTTACAGGAATCCCCAATGTGCTGCATATGCAGATCGGAACAGGTCAGGAGGTGCACTGCAGATGATAGCCTAGTACTGGCTGAAAAACCAACGGTCGCTCATGTCTTCACCATAGTTATCCTATGCTCCACGTCATTTATGAGAACTGGCTATCACGACACGTCAGCCGTGGACATTACATCATAGCTGGTTATCCTGAGTTAATTTCTCCGTGCCATTTGCGCCGCATGCGTTGCGTCAGAGAAGAACAGCTGATCCTCGCGCGAGCGTTTCTCAGCAAGACCACCGACAAGAGGCATAGGACCACCATCAACTGGAGCTCGACTCCCTGGGATTAAGGTATAATCTTGTTTAGTTGTTATTATTTTTTAACAAATTGTAACGTAATTTATTAACCAATTTCGGTGTTTTGGGGCGCATATTGTTACATTCAAATGCAAGTTTCATAGGCAAATGTTACCACTTTTAGAACTCTAGCGTTCACATAGAGGCGTTCACATTCTTTCCTACCACAGACATTATATAGACATTCAGTTCTATAGAATAATCATACGTTTGGTGATTCAAGTTGTAAAAAGTTGATTATAAACCAAAAGTTTTAGGGTTATGATTGTAGTAATGTTCTTAATATAACATTTTAGAATGGTTTTCATTCATTTTTGATTGATTTAATTATAATTTGTGGTATTGGTTGGGTGGGGCTGTGTGAATGTCTATCTCAGACCTTGGATGTATTCCTGATGTATTCCTGACTCAGACCAAACAGAGAGACATGCCTATTTTTGGACTTCACTGATACACATTTACAGTTTTAAACAGTACTACTAAAAGGTGCCTGCGCTTTTTTAAATTATTTTATGAAAGTTTGCTGAGTCAGAGTGCAAAATCAATAATGACACATGAGAAGAATCTTGATATTTCATGATTTATCATTGTACAGTAACTGCTCCTCCTGATGTTTTGTGCACAAGTTTGACATATAACAGAGAATAAAATTTCCAGTGAGCTGCAGACTGAATGTTTTCCATCACTGAAAGTTCCCTGTTCTTTATTTGCCTGATTATGTAGTGAAAGAGAGCATGGTGTAAGTTCGGAGGGTGGAGCCTTGAGTATCCTGTGGAAAATGCGGCTTTTCCCTTAGCATTTTATCCTATAGGAAGTAGAAATGGTCTGAATTAGGAGGAAATCATTTTTAGAGCGTTCTTATGTGACTAAACAGGTTACAGGTTAACTAAACTTAACTCAAAGTAAACCTATGGAAACATCCATAGACGGTTTGCTTCTGCAGCAATGTATTTTCATTTCAAATGTTATTTACACTGCAAATAGAGGACATTAGATAATTTAAGTTTCCACTGTGGCTTATAATATACATAACTCAGAAACAGAGGATTCTGAAAGAAATAAACATCCAAAAAAGGACATTGCTTTTTTGTCTTTAATTATGCAGAAGCTATAAGGAAAGGCTAACATGTTTCTTCTTAATTCTCTCTTTAGGTTCAAGATTATCATTCCGTTGGCAACTAGCAACTGATCAAACATGGGCAAAGTATGTTTATATTTCTACATCACTGTGTCTTCTTGCTTTATGCAATGCTTACAATCTGATATTTATGTGCAATTTGCATTTTGTCATGTTGCAAGAAAGAATAGCCACAAAGACATGACCTCTGCCTCCTTTCTCATTGTAGTCATTCTCGTTTTCCATCTATTGTCGTTCAGGGAGTGTAGAATGTCAGAGTTTTCTTAATGAAATCTTAGAGGTCAATGAATTGCTCATTAAAAAATTAGATATGCTGAGAACACCACTATACCGCATGTAAACTGTGTTCAGTGATAATTTTTTTCATTTTTTGAAACAATATCTTGTTTAGATATCATTTTAGATACCTTGAAATGTATAATAGCCAATCTATTATTAAAGCACACTAATAATTTATAAAACATTAGTGCATCGCTATTGTTTTTCAAAGGATTAGGGGTTTGAATAAACCTCTAACCCTAACCTTGTTTGTGCTGTGCACATAAATACCTCAAATTATCTTGTCGAGGAAAGGTGAGCTATTTCTTGAGCTATCTCAGAATTTTCAAATCTAGACACCAGAATATGAAAGAGATTTGGGGGTGTTGTTTTATGACCTAATCACCTAGCACCCTAAAAACTGCATAGTAATACCCTAGTAAGCACTAATAACATGCAATCACATTTTCAGAAAATCTATTTTATCTTGTTGTGTTTTATATACATTTATAAGTTATATTTCACTATTTTCTTGTTTGCAATATTTACAAAACTTTCAGTGACATCTTAGATATTTCCTGAAAGAAAGAAACTGGCTTGCCACAACACCGGAGGACTATATGATATTATAATATTTCTTATAATACTGTAAAAGTGTGCCTGGCCGGATGTTTGTCTGTTGAGGGCAGTGTTGCTAGGGGTCTGTTGCTGTAGACGTGGAGGCCCACAGCTGCTGTGTTGAGAGATATCTGCAGGACAGGCCTTGTGCAGAGAAGCATGTGGGGGAGGACACTGGATCTGTGCCCTTTTATACAAGACACGTCAGCAAGACCAGTGTTATGGCGAATAAATGTAGGTAGAGAGTGAGTACAGAGGAGCTTAGTCAGATGTGAGGTCTCGCAGCTTTCTGAAGGGGAACGACATCCTGTAGATTCAATAGGGTTGAAAGTGTAAGGTTACGGACTTTTAAGTCGCATGCAAGCTTTTTGTCTCTCTCTCTGTCACACAAACTGCCCTTTGCTGCTGACCATAACACACAACTGCTGCACTGACAGGTGTCAGCTGTCCGTGCTAAAATCCCGCCTGAGCCTCTTGAGTTTGAGAGGGAGAGTCTGATTGTTGGTGTAATATTTTATTTTTGGATTATATAAACATATGTAAGCTGTCCCACCCAAATTTTTTTTTAGTTCAGTGTAATGCGTGTGACTGTAAATGCTCATGTAAATGCTCTCTAAAAAAATTCTTTCGATATTTTCTTTTGTTTTCAGTAAAAATTTCCAAACATCCTTTAAACAAGACAAAAAAAATGCTTATAATGCTAATAATTAAAAATATATCCTTGAATGACAGCTTGGTCTGTTTACTCTTTCCACTTATTGCATTTTCAGGTTTTGTGATTCATAGGGTTTGAGAAGATTCATCTCTCATTTTGTCCATCACCGTTCATTAAAAAACAACAACTAAAAATCTATATTTTTTGTCTTAGGGATTCAGAGGTACAATTGTAGATCACCCTGACTTTGATGAAGGCAGTGATGCAGAGGCCCTCTATGATGCCATGAAAGGCTTTGGTGAGTGCCAGGACTCCTCATCTATCGATGTGTAATATGTAACTAGTGGCTGCTGGGATATTTCTATAATGAATGAATGAAATGATTCTCTCTTGTGTCACAGGAAGTGACAAGGATGCCATCTTAGACCTGATTACCTCACGAAGCAATGCTCAGAGGCAGGAGATCCGCACTGCCTACAAATCACAATATGGGAAGGTACTGGAAAATCTCCAGCAAGCATTTAATAAATGGATAAATGGCTTATAGATAAAAATGTGCTTTATCAAAATTACATTTCAGGATTTAATTGATGATCTGAAATACGAGCTGACTGGGAAGTTTGAACGTCTGATTGTGGGTTTGATGAGACCTCCTGCTTATCATGATGCCAAAGAAATCAAGGATGCCATTAAGGTATATACGAATCTGTGTAAATTTGAGACCTTCAGCTAAAATGTGCTGTGCATGGCTGATGTAATTGCACTAAAATGTACTATTCAAATGCAGGACTTGCTCAGATAATTGTATTCATATAGATATGTTATGCTGTATTTTTTTCAAGTTGCATTTATATTTTCTGAAAATATTGCTGGTTGCTGATATATGGTCTAGACATCTGCCAATCAGCTAAACAGAACACAATAGACAGTGTTCCCAAACATTCTCTAAGCATCAAGACCTATTACAATATCAGCAATAGTAGTTTCTCTGTGTTATTTACTGCATGTTTTGTCCTGTGAATCTATTTTGCCATGGCTATATAGGATTCGGTAAGTGATTTTCCTTAATTAATTAAATTATGATGGTTAGCTCTTTACTTTGGGAGTGTTAACTATTTCATGATTTTATGGCTGTGAAAAATCACAACTAATTCAGTAATTTGGGACTTTAATAATAGAAAACATTCTACATTGAAAAACAAATAAGAAATGTCTGACTGTCCCTTTGGAAAATAAATAAATTATTTATTAATAGTACATGTATAACCTGCTTAGCGTTGACTCTTAATGGGAAGTTTACACTTATATTGCTGTTTATAATTTTTGCTGCAAATAAGAGACTGCATGATTTGAAAAACCTTTGCAATACTGACACTATATGACAAAATAATAATTCTTCTCTCATTTGTACTGTAATTTCACTGTGTCACTCAAGGAACTGCACTCATTTCCATATGGATAATTATACTAGCTGACTGCCCAATATCCCTTCAAATTAAAGAAACTGAATATGTGATTTGTGTTCAGAAATTGACTTGCTTGTTGTGCTATAAAGGGAGCAGGAACAGATGAGAAATGTTTGATTGAAATCCTCGCTTCAAGAACCAATGAGCAGATTCATAATCTGGTGGCAGCATACAAAGATGGTGAGCTATTTTTATTTTTTTTTTTTTTTTTACACAAGTCAACAAGAAGCCCAATATTCTTCTGAACTGAAGCAAAGCCTGACTATGTGTTTGTGTTCACAGCATATGGTAGAGACATTGAAGAGGGCATTATAGGGGACACATCTGGACATTTTAGGAAGATGCTGGTTGTTTTGCTTCAGGTCAGTGAAATCTTTTATGTTGATTTATGATAATATAGCAAACCTGCAGCCCAATGTTTAGTCAGTTTATGATTGTTTTTCCTTTTTCTAATTTTTCAGGAATGTTTTTTCATACTGAGACATTCAATTTCTCTAGTGAAAAATAAATATACTAAAATGTATTTGAAATACATTTTTAAATGCTAAGTATACTACAAATACATTTACATATTTTATGTACTTAATATTTATACCCTGCATTTTTATTTTAGGTATACTGAATTGGTATACTTGGCTAAATTGGAACTCATTTTGTACTTAATGCACTTTAGTTATCCAGAAGGAGTGCTGAAGTTCAATTAAAGTTATACTTATATTTAATTGTGTTAAAGTGGAACTATTGCAAGTATACTTTAAATACACTTTAAATATCTTGCATTTAAAGACTGATATTATACAGAGATTATTATTATTAAGAAATATGCATTGTGCAATAAAGAAGTACTCCAAATAAAGTTTAATTGTAATTATATCAGTAAGTCTCAAGTGACATGTCAGTAAATATGTTAATGGATTTGTAGTATACTTAGTATGAAATAAATGTATTTTATAAATTTTGGTATTGGTGTTTTTCCACTAGGGTTACAATGAAATAACCTTTATTATGGTCTACTTTTTGTTTCTGTTTAATAATGGTGATTTTCTTGTTTCACAGGGGACCAGAGAGGAAGATGATGTTGTTAGTGAAGATCTCGTGGAGCAAGATGCTCAAGTGAGTGTGACTGATGTTGAATTATACTACAAATCAATATTACATTGATTCTTATTGGTCAGTTGTGGCTTTATGGCCTTCAAATATATTTTCAAAAACGTTGTAAAACGTTGCAGTCTCTTTCTTCTCACGTAAAATAATTAAATCTCAGCTGAATATTCCATGGCAATTTACTTATTTAGTTGACTCTTCATTGCATATGAGCAACAGGAAAACAACTGAGTATACTAGTTTGCTCTTCCATACAACTCAACAAGTGTGTTTTTGACCTCTTGACTTGCATCTTGAAAGAATGTTTGTGTGTAATCTCATCGTAGGACCTGTATGATGCAGGAGAGGCACAGTGGGGCACAGACGAGGCCAAATTCATCATGCTGCTGGGAAACCGTAGTGTGACCCATTTGCAGTTGGGTATGAGAGCCGCAGCCACACACTGGACACAGAGATTTCTGCTGACTAACACCCCTCCTCCACTGTACAATCTCTCTCTGTGTGTCTGTAACACTCCACACTGCACCGCCGATTAGATTTGACCATAAGGTTGCTGCTTTAAATAATATAAAAGAGAGTTTGTAATGCAACAGACAAAACCACTGTGCAATGACCTAAAGCATGAGTGATTATGATTTTTAATACATTTGAATTATTAATGGTTAAGGATTACCCAATGTAACATGGATCAATTCTGTATGACATAACAGAGCAAACTAAAAATTGTGTTTTTCAGTATTTGATGAATACCATAAAATTGCTGAGAAATCCATTGAGGACAGTATTAAAAGCGAGCTCTCCGGAGACTTCGAAAGACTGATGCTGGCTGTTGGTATGCTTTGGCTCCTTGCAATCAATTCCTGAACACTCACAGCTACATTTTCACTTCTTTTTCACTAACTTTTCTATTTTATATATCTTCCACAGTTCAGTGCATCTGGAGTAAGCCTATGTTCTTTGCCAGACGCCTTTACAAATCCATGAAGGTTGTGTTAGCCTTGTTATAATGAATTCTAATGGAGTAAAAGTACAATTCTCAAGGTTTTAGTCAATCCTTTTGTTTGCCCATCTGTCTGTAGGGTCTGGGCACAGCTGACAACACTCTGATCCGTATTATGGTCTCCCGTGCTGAGATTGACATGCTGGACATCAGAGAGTGCTTCAGACTGCGCTATGAGAAGTCTCTGTACAACATGATTCAGGTGCCTAAACACCAACAAAACAGAATCCAGACATTTCTTGATTCTGTCAACACACATTTATTTATTATCATTTGAAATCATTTCCAATTGTGTCGTTGAGGTTTTCCTCTATGATTTACAATTGTCGTTCATTGTGTAGTCATATAGTTTTACAAATAAAATGTGGTTTATTCATGTGCTACACTTGCACACAGTGGACATGTTGTCTGTGTACATAAATAAAAGGTAAATAATATATTGTGAACCCAACAGGATGACACATCTGGGGAGTACAAACGCACCCTGCTGAAACTGTGTGGAGGAGATGATGAGTAAGCATTTTTTAGGTCTTAAAGTGTGTCATTTTTTTTTTTAATGTTACAAAACCCAGCTCTATATGCAGACAACTATAACTAAGTCTTTAGAAGTCTGATTCTCTGCCCAAAAAAACACTTCAACTTTTAACTATGAGGACAGGACTAGGATAAAAGAGCCTCTAAATAAGTTTTGCAGTAACAATTAACAGTCAGTAGAGGGAGACATTAATCCATTATAAAATAGGACAACACACCATTCAAAACTTTGTGGTCAGTAAGATGTTTTTGAAAGAAGTCATGCAGAAGATGCTACATTTATTTGATGAAAAATACATTAAAAACAGTAACACTGTGAAATATTATTACAGTGTATTTGAATATATAAAATGTAATTTATTCCTGTGATGGCAAAGATGAATTTTCAGCATCATTACTCCGGTCTTCAGTGTCATGATGTGTTGATTTGGTGTTTTCACAGTTGAAAACAGCTTCACATTTCTGTGGAAATTGTGATACATTTCTGTCAGGATTTTGATGAATAGAAAGTTCAAAAGAGCAGCGTTTATTTGAAACAGAAGTCTCTTGTGACATTATAAATTAATTTTTTTCTTACTGACCCCAAACTTTAAAAAAGTGGGGTATTTATATACCTCCGTATTTACAAACTATATTATATAATTTAGATGTATTTGCAGATTTCAATGAGCCAGGGCCAGAGATCAAGAACTGAAGCTTGTCAAGCTCTCATTCCCTCATGTGAATTTTGAATGTGAAGAATGTGAAGTTTTTGTCAAGCCCTCAATCCACACATTGTTATTTTGTCAGCACAAAAGTTTAAAGAGCTGTTTGTTTCTCAGTATGGCAGGGGAGTTCTTCCCAGAGGCTGCACAGATTGCCTACAAGATGTGGGAAATCAGCGCCACGACCAAAGTCCAGGTCGGTGTCACCCACGTTTTCTCTCAGCGGCATTCATCATATTACCCTCTGCTCTGGCCAAGCTAGAGTTGATAACTGTGTCATGCACCCTAAGCATACAGTGGAGCTTTTGTCTGTGCACAGATAGCATCCGAATGCTGCTCAATTTGCTAATCAGAGTCTTGATTCACTGCCAGTTCCTGTGACACCTTTCAGTCTGTGTCACTCACACCATCCTACAGATCTCAGTGTGTCCGCATGTGTGTTTATGCTGCTGGAGTGATGTTGCTGTGATCATTTATAAATTACAAGATGAAACAGTGTGTATGTCTTTCTTTTTAATCATGTAATTTTATAATTTTGTCTTTTCTGTCTATCTCTAGTTAAGAGGAACTGTGCGACCATATCAAAATTTTGACCCTGCGAGTGATGCGCAAGCTTTGAGAAAAGCAATGAAGGGTTTTGGTGCGTAGAAACACAGTTTGATAAGGTCGATAGCATGCATTAGCCAAAGATACTAAGACTAGCTAAAATAATGAATGATTTACTTTTATTTTTCAGGCACAGATGAAGAGACAATTATTGACATTGTGGCACATAGGAGCAATGCACAGAGACAGGAGATCAGACAGACTTTCAAATCTCTTTTGGGACGGGTAAGACACTGTCCTGCCCAGTTTTGCAACTGTTCCCAATCGGACAGAGTATTTTACTGTAAATGTGAAAATATTTCGCATTTTCCTGACATATAAAGTTGTTTTCCATTAGGATCTCATGGCTGACCTAAAATCAGAACTGTCCAAAAACCTCCAAAGACTCATTCTTGGTCTCATGATGACCCCAGCAGAGTTTGACGCCAAGATGATGAAGAAAGCCATGGAGGTACACAGAATAATTTGTGACGGCACTATGGAACCAAACCAAAATCTTATTTGAGTCATAGAAAAGGCTGTTTCATCATTTAAGCAGATCGACCTTGTTTTTGTTATTCAACTTCTGTGTTCATTTGTTCACTGGGGGTCAGTGACCTGTCCAAACTAGAGCAGAGGTAATAGTCTTTTCTCTACAAGGACTGTTTGTTTGTGGATGTGTCTTTCATGTTGAGTTTTACTGTGTTGATAAAGAAATGTAGTTTACAGGTATGCAACATGCATATTACTTTAGCTTATTTACTTTAAGCATTTTCCTATGAAATAACTTTGTTTATGCTAAAATGTATGTGTTTTCCATTTTTTAATAGGGCGCCGGGACTGATGAACATGCGTTGATCGAGATCCTGGTCACTAGAGGCAACCAGGAGATTCAGGAGATGTGTTCTGCCTATAAGAATGGTAAATAAAATCCTGGCTGTAGCTTGAGTAATGTGTCCTGCAGGTGGAGCCATTTATCTAGACTAAACACTGACAAAAGGTCTGTGTAATGGGGCATTTATTTACAGACAGGATATACATCGCGTTATGTCTTCCTAACCCATGTATTTTAATTTTCGCCTTCATAGCCTTTAAAAAAAGTTTGGAGGATGCCCTCGAGTCAGATACATCTGGGCATTTCAAAAGGATCCTGATCGCTTTGTCACAGGTACATCTACGCAGTTCTCGCATCCAAACACTGACCCACAGTTCATACTTTTTGCTTTATAAACTCATTTCACTGGTGTGTTTGTCAGGGAGCCCGCGAAGAGGGCCCAGCAGACATGGACAGGGCCTTGGAAGATGCCCAAGTAAGTGTGAAATACTTATAAAACGCTGTCAACTGTTGTTTGCTTACCAACTATAAAGGTAATAGCAGAGTATTGTCATAAGATTGAATGTTTTCATCCCATGTAAGGAATTGGCAGATGCATGCAACGCAGACTCTGGTGACATGGAGGACAAGTTCATGAGTATCCTGTGCACAAGGAGTTTCCCTCATCTGAGGAAAGGTAATGCAAACACATGTTTGCTACTGATACACACATGCTTATACATGTTTTCATGAACGCTTCAGCCAACATTTGCTATATCCCCTCCAGTGTTTCAGGAATTTGTGAGGTGCAGCAACAAAGATATCGAACAGATCATAAAGAAAGAGATGTCAGGAGATGTTAAAAATGCCATGTTTGCTATGGGTAAGAACTTTGTCAGTACAGTGACTGAGCACCAGAAATCACTAATAAATTACATTTTTTTTTTATACTACATGGGTCATGTTATCATCAAATCAGAAATATTTGCCCTTTTAATTCCAATGTACTATCAAAAGTAGCCGATTAATGGATGACGAGGCAGTTAAATTATATTTTATGTTAAATTATATCATTAAATTGAATTATATATCAGTGTTATTTTAGTATTTATTCATATTTTGATTTAGCTTTTGTTTTTATATTTTCAGTTTTCATTTTAGTTTGGGTTTTATTAATTTTGTTTTGTGCTTTTCTCATTTTTAAGTTGTTCTAAAAATATTTCTATTTAGCCTTAATGTATTTTATTTCTGTTTTAGTCATTTTAGTACTTAAACTTAAGCTTACAGTATTTTATTTCACTTAGTTGCCAAGGCAACATTTCTCATTTTTAAGTTTTTCTTCTAATACTTATACCCCAGGTTTCATAGACATGGTTTAAGCCTAGACTAAAATACTGAAAGCACCTTACACTGGCAAATCTTAAAATATGTGAGTGCCATTGTTTTGTCTCAAGATGCACACCAGTAAAAAAGATTACAAGGCACGTCTATAAAAGCTACTTAAATGTCTGAATTGAACTAAGGCCTAATCCTGGCTTTGTCTGAGCCCTGTCTTTGAAACCAGGCCATAGTTTATTTTATTTCAACTAGAAACTATTACAACTAGAAAAGCTGCCGCCATTTGCATGCAGTACATTTCTGCTATTCATCTTATATGTGAAGAGGCCATCTTAAAGTCTTAAAAATAATTAAACAACCTTTAGCACAAAATCTTGACTAACATTATTAGAGGATCTAAAATGAGCCCTATAACAATTACATCAGCAAAAGTCAAATTTATGATCACGTGTTTTACACATTTGACACAAAAGGATCATATGACTCCAGTCATCTGAAAAAAATATCAATTACATGTTTGTATTTTCCAGTGCGAAGTGTGAAGAATCAGCCGTCTTACTTTGCTGACCGATTGTACAAAGCCATGAAGGTAAAAGTGCTTTGTTATGTAATACACTTCCCTCAGCATCACTCTGTGAGCAGGAGGACATATCGCAAACATTTAGGCCAAGAACATGACATCAGTCATCTCAAAGTGCCAATAGAATGGAAAAAGAAATCACAACTGAGGTCTCTTTAATATCTCATCTGAGATTTAAATAGGTTTAAGGCTCCTGCTTCTCAGATACTAGTAATCACACTCCAGGGGTTCAGAAGACATCTCAATAATGTCTGTGCTCAGATTCGATAGGATACAAAAATCTGCAATCAGATACTGAAATAAAGCATAACCGAGTACACGGTGAAATCTCCTGAGCGGATCTCTGAGCAAAAACTTTACTCTGGGTGATGAATAAGAGACGTTGATTAAAAACATGCTCTTCTGAAACATGTTTTATGGTCTTTTTGTGGGCTAAACACACTGATGTAAGGCAACAGTCATGTAGAACTCATCTGTTGACAGTGTTTCTGTGCCAGCAATGGTTCTCAGACTTGATTATGAGTCACAGGACCTGTAATGAGCGTCTGCAGTTTTCTAAGCGCTGTGACTTTCCCTGCAGGGCCTGGGAACAGACGACAGGGCTCTCATCCGTATCATGGTGTCCCGCTCCGAGATCGACCTCTTCAACATCCGCAAAGAGTTCAAGGACATCCATGAAGCCTCTTTGCATGAATTCATCCAGGTAGAGACGTTCGTTGTAAGTTGTGTGCTCCTTGCCAAATATACTGCATGCTTTTGTGCATGACTTGCTGGTGTGATTGGAAGTTAGTGAATTTAAAGAGAGTTGTGTAGACATTGTGTTTTGTATTAATGTAGGCGTTGTACATCCTCTTTTAGTTAAGTTGAGGGGAACAGAGTGCTTGACAGGTTCCTGCGGTGTACTTGCTCGACTCAGCTGTTTAGGAATTTCCCCTGCATGCTTGACTTCCTCTCAGTGTGCTGATTCTGATTGGTGGAGAGAGTGTAGACAGGAAGTGTTCAACAACAGGTCTATACTGGCTCTGTAGTCAAAATTCCCTTCACAGATCAATAACAACACTAATTTATACATTTTATGCATTGTTTTTTGGGCTTATTATGTTACGTTACTTGTGCCAGTATGCAAATAAACTAGGCGTAACAAAGCTAATGCATCAATTTAATGCAAATCATATTTAAAAATGTCAAAAAACCCTGCATAATTTATTTCTAGATGCGTGCAGTGTTAGATAAAGCATGCAGAGAACAAGTCTGTGTGTGTTTTTAAGGTGTGTGTCAAATGATTTCTGGATTAGATTTATTGTTTTGTAGAATTGCATGGTTTCGCTGCACTTTTCATTTGAATTTTCAAACTTTATTTCCATGGAAATGCACTTTAGGTTTGTTCTGTCGATCTCATTGCTCGTATAGTTATTATGAAACTCTTTGTAATTATGTAATGTCATGAATTTCATAATGGCTTAATAGCATTATGCAACACTAAACTTTCAATGATATAATCATGTACGCTCTCCAACTAGGGTGTGTTTTGATGCTTGATTTCCAAAATTGGTCAAATGTTTGGTCTGACCAAATCGTATTATTTTTCTCAGGGCGACACATCAGGAGACTATCGTAAAACCCTTCTGATACTCTGTGGAGGTGAGGACTAGAACATTGTTCGTCGTCCTGGATGTGTCACAGGATATTCACGCCTAGCAAACAGTGCGTTATGTTCCAGTCCGTTGTTTGTGAGATGCTAGTCAACATACAGCCTTTGTGCCCTCTGCTGCTGCCATGCCTCTGCCAAAGCTAGTGACCTATGCAAAAGCCACACCTTGCCCCATTTTCTGCAATCATGCACGAAACCTTTTTTTTTACCGTTAAAAGCGCTTTTTGTGGTTTTACTCTACTAGTGCTTTATTTGTTACCCAACACCCTGTTTAAATTGATCACCTCAGAAATAAAAAATGTGATCGAGTTTTGATGTTGTGTTTTAATACCAAAAGTTGCTTTAAATCTAGTTCAAAATGTGATGTGTTTCTGATTTTTTTTATAGAACTGGATTTCAAATGGTGACCCAATACAGCACCAACATTTTTATCAAATAAAATATTCTATAAAATGAATTACCAGCTAACAGGGAACATTCTGACATGGTTCTTTTTAAAAGTTATGAACAAAAATTCTTCCAGTAATGTTAATGGATTTTGTGTTCAAAGTTATCTGGTCTTTAATAATGTTCAAACATTGAAAAATGTTCTCAAAACGTTAGCACAAGATCATTGAACATTTTCTTTCCCTGAAACGTTGGATGTTCGCCTAACATTTTTGGATTGTTAGTGCATGTCTCAGAAAGTTTAGAAAACATTCACAAGTGACATTCCCATAATGTTTGCAAAATGATTAAAAAAGGAATGTTCCCTTAACATTCGTATAACCAAGAAACAAGCTTTTTAAAACGTAAAAAAACCAGAGTCGTTCAGAGAACATTCAGAAATAATGTGTTAACTTAATGGGAACGTTAGCACAGACGTTTTTAGAACGCTGGTTTATGTTTGCTGGATTTAATGTTGAATTCTGCGGACAAAATCCAGTCATTTCAATACGAATCCACATGATTGTGAATTTTGCGTGAGAGCGAAAGAATTCGCCACACAGATTTCGCAACAGGTTCAAGTTGGTCACTCAAAATCGCTACGTTGACCAACAGACAGTTGCTTAGTTTAAACGTTCAGTGTGAGTTGTGCTTCATACATTATTGCTACACTATTGACAATAGACAATGGACCTTTTTTTGCCCATGGAATTTCACTAATATGACCACACCTTTAGGCCTGGTTTCACAGACAGGGCTTAGATTTAGACAGAATTAGGCTTAGTTCAATAAAGACATTTAAGTAGCTTTTATAAACTCGCCTTAGAAAGAAACATTAGTGTGCATCTTGAGACAAAACAATGGCACTGACATATTTTAAGATATCTCAGTGCAAGTTGCTTTCAGTTAAAAGAGCTCAAACATATATTTTAGACTGGGAAAAGGCTTGAGCCTTGTCTGTGAAACCGCGGGTTAGTATTTTAATGAATTGCATAAGCTCATCAATATGCGCAACATGACATACACTGAATAGGAAAACTGAGAATTTAGAATTAGATCATAATGTTTTCTTGATCTTAGCAGTTAATAATTCACCCATCAAAATAAATTGTGGTCAGCCCAAAATCATGTTTATGCTCACTTCAGGAGAAATCGTATTTTTATCTATTTTGTGTAGTTGTTTTACATTTTTCCTTTTTAAAAAATGTTGCTATCTTTACCTTTGCTCGATTATATAACTTGTTGGATTTTATTATTTGCACTTAGCATTGTTTTTCACCTGCTGTTCTCGACCCTTTTCAAAACCTTGGACCTGTTTTTTGGCTCAAAACTTCGGTTGAAAACCATTGGCCTAAATCATTCAGTATTTCACTCAGCAGAGGACGTTTCTCACGTCCTTATTTTTATGGTCTAGAGCTGATTCACCCAGATCAGTCATTAACTTTATTTACATTGCAGACGCACAAGATAAGGAAATTCCCTCCTGTTTTAATCTGTGTAACTCTGTTCTGAATAGGAAATATCTGGTGATAGATTGCAGATGGCAAATGTGATATTTGATGTTCGGTAGATATTATTTACTCAGAATCAATCATGCATTATGACGTCAAACAAAAAAGCATAATAATGCCATTCTAAAAACTAAGAGAAAATACATAGGACTAGATATGTACCTGGGTCTGCCCTGAACACATTGCTTTTATTGGATTTATCCATGCACAACACACCTTAATTGCATATCCTGTGACCGCCATTTTGGAAAGTGTTTTTTTTTTTTTGAAAATTGAACTTCAACACATTTTCTGTTCTTTTGGGCTTCGCACCAGTTTCGAGAGATGTTTCCCAGTTAGCAGACAGCAACACTATTGTCATTTGCAGATTTCAGGGTGTGAGTAGAAGCACTGACAGATCTTTTTCTGTGCAACAGCCTTCCTCTGTCAAAAAACGAGCCCCCAAATCATCAATTCGTATAGCCTTAATTGTCTGCGTCTATGTGTATGTGTGCGAGCACGCTTGTGTTTGTGTGTGTGCGGACGTGTCTTTGTGTGAGCGCAGCTGTTGTCAGGCCATCTTTAGTTAAAAGAGGAAAGAAGAAAAAAACTTGTGGGGCTAGGAAATCCCCTGCAAGTAGACCAACATCCCAGTCACCATCGATGATGTCTGCAATAGCAATAGCATAGTTAAATTCAGAACAAAACATCAAGTGCATGATCATATTGATATTTTCAACTGTGTGTGAACAGTTGCACATGCAAAAGCAAAGACAAAATGAACTCTCCAGGGTGTTACGAGATGCTTAATGTCAGAGGTGGCAAAAGGTTACTATGCAGACAGTCTTAAACAACGTGAAGAGATAACATTGTGCACTTTCTGTTGACTTTGCAAAAGCTGCATGCAAGTTTTTTAGTTAAGAAAATTAAGGTCATTTTATCAGTGCACTTTCCATTGTAATTGTGACTTTTTTTTGTTTGTGGTTTAAAACAACAAAACTGCAATTCTGCTTGTTTTATGAACTTTGTTCTTTGTTGAGATTTATTTATGGGACACTTTCAAAGCAAATGCATGTAAAATGATGGCGTAGGCTATATTAGAATGTAGTAATTCAATATCAGGCATTAAACTACTGCTGATTAATGAAGCTATTTTACAATAATTTGATCAAATAATCCTTCACTCTTGTTTTACAACTTACTTTTTAAACAGTCAAAATATGCTGTGTTACTATTAAATATATGTGTTGTCTGGTAACTTTTAGCTAAGCAGTCTAAAGTTGGACGCATACCAGGCCCCACTTTTGAGCTGAAAATATCAGGCCATTTCACTATGTGGGAATTCCCCCTTCTGTTTAAAAACACAGCAAACGCTTCCCCCATTGCCACTAGTTTCCTTAAAAAACGCCTCTCGGACACAAGTATAATGTGTAGGTGAGTAATTGAACCATTTTTTCATTGAGCATTTTCTAGCATTAATAGAAAAAAAATGCTGTATCTTAGTTTTTTTAAACTTGGATAATAGAATGGGAAATTATACCAGTAAATCTGTACATTTGCATTTCCATAAAAGCTCTGATGAAAGGGTATTTATTTTTGATGATGTAAAAGTACATTTCAATAGAAAATGTAGGCTATTAAAAGTCACCTATATACAGTATATATGTATTATTTACTAAAAGGTAATAAGGTAATACTTTTTTAATTCATTGTTTTTCAAACTGTCCTTGGTTTTATTTAATTTCAGTGATATTTAATGTGGACTCTCTTTTACTGCACATGCTGCTGTACATTGCAAAGCTTTAAAGTTGAGTGATTGCTGACCACCAATGCTTTAAATAAATCATATTACAAGTTTTCATTTATTTATTTTAAAACGTTACCACTAGACTTCTCAATAAACATTCAGATTGCACGCATATGTGGCAAAACTATGTGTGTGATTTTAATCTTAAATACCACAGTGGTAAATTTCCACAAGATGTCACCATTTATTTTCAGTGCAGGGTGAGATTTACAAATATGTTAATCTTTCTGATTTATGGTGATGGCTAAAAAAATGAGTGATATAAAAGTTCCTCCTAAAATATTATTGTTCTATGGTTTTGATGGGAACTGAATATTCATACTTGGATTACGGGACAAAAAAGTGAAATCTGATAAATCTGGAAATCCCTTTGTTCTGACGTTAACCTCAATGGTCAAAAAAAAAAAAAAAAAAAAAATGCTGAAAATTACAAACCCTGAAAATTATTTAAATTAGCTGGACATAACCCTCTCTTCATAATGGAGTAAAATGTACATTTCTCATAAATTACAACTCCTGACAGTTTTTTTTTTCCTGTCAAAATACTATTTTAAGAACTGTGGAATATTTTTGACAATAAAATTCCTGAAAGCTTATGCCAAGCACTTTTCAAATTGCACCCCTCATCATGACTGTATTTTTTCGAAGCTATTTTCCAATGCATATTTAAATACTCGGTATCATACTGAGTTATTAAAAGGAAAGTTCACCCCAAAATGGAAATTCTGTCATTATTTACTCACCCTCAATTTTTCCAAACCTGTATGAATTTCTTTCTTCTGCTGAACACAAAATAAGATATTTTGAAAAATATGGGTAACCAAACTGTTGATGGACCCCATTGACTTCCATAGTATGGAGGAAAAAAATACTATGGAAGTCAATGGGGCCCATCAACTGTTTGGTTACTGACATTCTTCAAAATATCTTCTGTTGTGTTCAACAGAAGAAAATAATTCATACAGGTTTGAAACAACTTGAGTGTGAGTAAATGATGAAAGAATTTTCATTTTTGAGTGAACTATCCCTTTGACTTGGACATGCCCACCTTATTGTAATGTTTATGTTAAGCATTCTGAAAGTATTTATAAAGGACAAACAAAACAGTCATTTGCTTATAATGTTTAAACTTCCAGAATTGGCCAATAATGACAACTCTTATGTTACCCAATTCAACGTCTCATTATCTGTTTCCTTGTGAATTTCTTGTAGGCCTACTAGTAAACACAGCATTTTATTTTGAACACTCAAATTTAAGAAATAAAATAAGTTGAATAAGTTTTTCTTTTTGATTAACTCTATAGGCTAATGGTGTTGAACAGCTGAAACAGCCATTTTAGTTCCCTGCAGTACTGATTAAAGTTTCCAAGAAAACTTACACCCGTATGATAAGTATGGCAGACACCTGATTAACTATTAGATTGTTTAACCTAACCTGAACACATACATTTACACGTGCAGCCTGTATGCTTCTGCTATATGTGGGTCAGAAATAATGCACCCGGGGTACAAAGATCATGATGCATATTATTTATAACTACTTGTTTTGTCAATGAAAATGAAAAGTGATTTTGTGTTATTGTGCATTTTCCTAACTTCAGCTTGATCCAGGTGGATTGATAAGTAGGCCTATACTGCAAAGCGCTCTGACTAAAAGCATCTAGTAAGCTACTCTTTTATTTTATTTTTTACTAAATATAAATTTGTTGTCTATACTTTACCCACATTTGTAAATCACAGAGACACTAATAGACCTATAAAACATTTTGGTAGGGTAGGGTTTATGTTGACCACGAATGTTTACATGACATTAGGCAGGATAAATAGTGAAAACACGGTATCCAATCATACTATGTGAAAATGAGTCGGTTTTCTATAGTAATCTATATGGGCTCAGACATCAAAATAACCCAGTACAGCCACCAAATCAATAGCCTATTAAACACATTTTCAAATGTGTCAAACTAACGACGTTCGTGAATGAATCATTCTTTTGTTTCGGATCTTTTCCATGAATCAGTTGAATCGGTTCACAACAATGGGTCTGAACAATTCTTTGACCAATTGCACTGAATCGATCCCAGCGGTTCGTAATGAGAATCGATTCGTAATGATCCGCGAACAGAGTGAGTTGGAGTGTCCCGAAGATTTGACTAATTTTGGAGATGTTAGTGGGCTGGAAATATGCTTATGGCGTGATTATGATAGATTTATTAACACACATACTGAAAATATATCTTACTAAAGAGGCTAGCATTTTATTACAATACAATAAACATCCTTATCACTAAAACTAGAAAAAATAGGCCAAAATATGTATTATTTGAACGTTATGGAGCATGAAAAAATGGTGAAAGAGTTGCTGTATTGTGCTTTATCAAATGAACAGTTCGAAAGAACCGAATCGCGGAAATGAGTCGGACTTCCCATCACTAGAGTGAACGCGGCTCTGTTTACATCTGCGGAATTTCCCGGCTCCGCTCGCGCCGCGAACCACTTCCGCAAACCTCCGGCCGATCAAAGACGCATCTCCGTCAAGGTACAGAAAGAGCTCTTCTTTTCATTGAAAACAAAAAACTAACGGTAAAATACAGCTTATTATAATCGTTATCGTGCGACCGCTATGTTTCATTCTGTCCTAGGACATTATCGAGCGTATTTAGGTGCTGTTTGTGGTTTTAGAGAGAGCTAGCGTGAAAGCTTTTGTCTGCTAGCGTGGTAAACACATCACCTGCTGTTAGCAGGGTGCTAAGCTAATAGCATCATGTTTTTGTTTTTATAGTGAGTCATTTATTTAGGCTTCAAAATACGTTGGCTTTGACCTTGTGTGGGTAACGTTAGGGGGTTTCGGCTCATGCTTGATAAAAGCTAAAGCTTTCCGTACTCTATCTCTTTCAAGTCGTATTGTTAAGAGCTTGGAGGGGATTAGAAATAAACATGATCCTCTAGATGAGGTTTCCTCTTATCTAAGAGCGCCTCTCATTCAGCGATGATGTTGACACTACCAGATCTGTTTAAACAGGTCTTATCATGGAAAGGAAAGTGAAAGGGTTTAGCTTTTAAGTCTAGTTTGTTGGATTTGCTGTTTCTGTGAAGGTAGGTGGCTGTGTTTTTGGTGTCCAAGAGGATTATCTTATTAGGATTTCTGAGATATGTCTGGTGGCTCATGATTATTAATTAGTTTGGCTGCTAGTTTGATGCGTCACTTATGTAAAAGTCATTTGCATTGGTTGTAACGTTAAGTTAGTTTGGATCCATGCTGGTCTTTATTGTTTGTCTATTAACTGTTTTCGAAAATCTTTCTGACTGCTGTGACACATTTTAGTTATGATATCAAAGATAGATGTACATACATTCAAATCATTATGTCTTGAAATAGCCAAAGAGAAATCCCCAATATGCCATTATTCAAATGCCACTCTTTGAATTGCAAATTAACAATATTTACGCACTTTCATGCCGTCATTTCATGTTGCATTAGTAATCCGAAAGTTTTGTTTAATTTGTCTGTACAGTACACACACAAATGAATGTCCATCTGATTTCTTTGTTTTAGTACAGGGGAACATGTTTGGTAAGTGACTGGGTGACAGATGGAGGGAAAAGGCCCGTATCGCATCTATGATCCCGGTGGGAGCGATTGCCAGGTCAAAGACGAGGCCAGCAGCCTCAGCTACAGACAGCTGCTAGAGGAAAACACCGTTTTGAGGGAGAGAATGAAAGGTCTGAAGAGTTTAGGTGAGGGATCTGAAACTGCCACCCATTTTTAATGCTTTTGAGAATCAAGAACCTGATTGATCAGGCTAGTATGGTTAATATAAGCCACCTGGGAAGATTTTATAATAATCACCTTATCATTTTCAATTTCAACATCTGTCAATGACTAAGCTGAACACTTGAGGTTACATATAGTTAAATGCCTTACACGTTGCTCATTCAGGACGTCTGAGTCATCAAACCCTTGTAATAAATCACCGGTATTTTGTGTTGCTATTTTGGGCTTATCGCTCTATTGGGGCAAGAACAGAAAAATGAAGTGATTCTAGTTTTTCAACTTTTAGAAGCTGTCAATGTGCCATTTGATGTGCTATTTTGTCAGGAGCAGCCATGCTTTCACTCTGTGCTCATGGCACATAACTCATTGTTTGTTTTTCTCGTGACTGAAAGGAGACCTGTTAGAGGAGTCTCAGACAGAGGCAGCAAAACTTCGGAAGAGGGTGGAGGAGTTGGTGAGGGACAATGAAGTGCTGAAGTCATCTACGACCAGCTTTGCCTCCAGTCTATGCATGGGTGCCCCTGTTCAGACAGACAAACAAGGTACAGTGCTGTCATTATTCTGATGGCGTGAGGTCGGTGAAGGGTTCGACGCCTGAGACACCAGTTTTTAAACCAGATCTTTTGTGATTTTGGCTCCCTTTAGGTCATGGAAAACTTCGCAGTCATCCTACAGCAGAAAGACAAGAATCTCGGGATTGTTTAACTGGAAATAATTTACAACCAGAGGCAACTGTAAGCACTTCTACTGAATCGCTTCTTATAACAAGTTATAAAATACAAATTAGTGATGTTATGCAACGTAGTAATGTAACTTCCAGATTTGCGAATTTCTGTCTATTTGAATCCCATGTGAGCAGTAAAATATCCTTTGAGTTAATATTGTATAAAGCGTATCACGTCACATGCTATAATGTGTGTCATATTACCAATATAGCTTCGATGTTTAGAAACATTATACTATTATTCACGCGTAATGGTGTGAGAATCTTATAATGGGAATAAACAATCGCATAATGTAGATTTGATGTTGAAAAATGAGCTTTATTGTCAAGTATGTTTGGAAGCACAAGGAATTTGTTTTGGTGACTGAAGAAGCTTCCAGTAAACAGAGACAAAATTGAAACGTGAATAAGATACAGATTTATATAGATATATACATTGTGTGTATATATATAAATAAACAAAATTACAAATACTATATCCACTTGTTGCCTAATATTTACGAAATGCGAGCCTACAATGGGAATATAACTTTCAGTTTTGTGATTTGCTGGCTATTTTGGTCCAACTTGAACAGCAAAATATCCCTTGTGACTATAGCAACGCATGTGTTACAATGCGTTATATTCCCTTCAAAGCTGTTACATGTGAATATATTATATTGTTTCACATCATGTTGTGAAAAGCTAATGGGAATGTAACTTGCAGTTTTGTCAATTGCTCATCATTTTCTTCCTTTGGGAACGGTAAAATATTCTTAAATTGATATTGTGTGTAACCGTCGGAACTTGTGTTGTAACACTGTAATTTCATGTGTTTACAGGAAAGTTCATCGGAGTTTGAGGTGGTGAATATGGAAGAGAAGATGCTCTCTGAAACCCAGACGGTGAGTTTTAGGGATGTTAGGAAATCCTGGGCAGCTGCAGTCACTCAACTGCACGTGTATGAACTTGTGTGTATTTTTCTGGATTATTGCTCTGTTTCAAACATTCTGTATTCTGTCATTCTGTGCTGCGGATGTAAGTCATGTGACAGATTCCAGTCAGTGTAGTTGCTCAGCTGTTTCTCTCTGCCCTTCCTTATCAGAGATTTATTCACTGTAATGAATCAACGTATCTGTATGAAGCTGTTCCTTGGATGACTCAGAGGGAAACTCCAGGATTTAGTTAGTAAGCAGATAGACAAACTCATGCGTGTGTGTCAGTTTATGGAATACCTCTTTAGTTAAAGTTACTAAAAAATTTGTTCGCAAATTTGCACAACTGGAAATATTTGTATAAAGGTATTTAAGGATTTTTTTTTACTTTCAGTTTATGGTTTCACAATGCTCTTCTTGTGTATTGGAGAAAGAAATAGGGTAGATATTGACGGTACAGGGGCCACTTGATGCCCAGTGATTGGTGTTATATGTCAGGGATGTTTTTGAAAAGTTTTTCATGTTTTTTCTAAAGCAGGCTGGAGTGACGCACCTGCCACAGGAGAACATGGAGCTGGCGAGTCAACTCCGACGACTGGAGAGTTCTTTCAGTGTATTTGCTGAGGAGTCTAATCCCAACCAGTTGTTGGCTCACCTGGGCCGCATGGCGGTGGAGTTCCACCACTTATCATCCAAGGTCCAGAAGAACGAACAGAGAACATCTCTCCTACAGGTGAGACGGCAGGGCTCATGACACCTTCTGGGCCTCTGTTTTGGCTGTTATGTGAATTAATTAAAGGTTGATTTTCTGAGTATTTAATTCGCTTTTATCTCTAGACGCTCTGCGAACAGCTAAGACAGGAAAACAACGAGCTTAGGAAAAAAATGGAGGAGGATCTCCAGTACCGTAACCGTGATTTGGAACAGCTCAGGTAATTTAGTTCACATTTAAGTTTATTTTCAGAAAGTCGTTCATTCATTTAATCATGGAACAAAAAAAAAAGCCCATTGTGAATCTGTGAGAAGGACTGGTGTGAGTAAGTTGTGAGAATATCACAGCGGGCCAGTATTTCCTGCTGTGCTGGAACTGAGGGGTCTTTCCATCTGATGCTTGCTCTTAAACTCTGAGTGTATCAAATAGAGAATCATTTTTTCCCCTCATTCATTAGTTTTGATTTTGGTTCTGTATTCTCTGGACAGGCAGGAGAACCTAAAACTGAAGGAGCAGGTCAGCGGAGGAGGCCAGGCAGCACCTATTGAGCAACCAAGCCCAAAAAAGGAGCCAGTGAAGGAGGATGCAGCCAAAACCAAGGTGGAAATGACCATGACTCAGCAGGTGTGCACTTTTTTTTTTCTTCTCCATGAACCTTTTTATCTCAGGTGACATCACCACAGAATTCCTGGTGCTGTTCTAAATTTGTGCCGGGTTTTTTTGGTCATTAATTTCCCTTTCAGACCAGTGATGTCGTGGCCTAGTTGCGTTTTTTGTGTGCCTTTTTCAGTCGGAGTTCTTAGAAAAAATACCCAACATGCACATTGTTCTCCGGATTCTAAATTGAAAGGCTTCTTATTGAGTCAGTTTAGTTTTGGGAATACCACCTCAGCTCTGAATATTGCTCTTCCTCAATGGTCTTTCTGGTTAAGTTCCTCATTTGTGGGCTTTTTTTTCACTATGACTAAATAGTGAAGAACAATACATATGGTCTTTGTGTTATGTTCTGACTCAACCTCAAGACTACTCTCCTGTAGTATGATGGGAAAATTCTGGTGTACTTTGGTCGGTTGTCAGCTAATTGCTGTGATTGATTACGTTATTTTATCAGTCAGTTTTCAGTTTAAAGTCTGCTGGGGATATTTTATGACATTTTAAATGGGAAGACAATTCATACTGAGTTTCAGTTATGCTGAAAAGATATAGGATGGATGCAGATTTGGTAATACATTTTTTTTTTTTTGGTCACACACAGAGCAGGGGATTATACTGTATATTGGTTAAAGTCAAGTCATCTTCATTTATATAGCGCTTTTAACAATGCAGATTGTTCCAAAGCAGCTTTACATTGATAATAGAAAATATTATCAGGTTAAATGATTTTAAATTCCACTTTCCCTTCATTAAATATTAAAATAAATAAAACCTTTAAATATAACAATTCAATTAAGTATTTTTCAGTTCATTAAACTTAAGTTTAAGTTTTTCCAGTAATTATAAAAATAAGAACATTTAAGAGCAGTTTCTGATTTTGATTTTTCTGTTAATAAATTTTCTATTCTATTATCGGTTTTTATTCAAGTTCAAAGCCCTTGTTAATCTTTTTTTTATGTTCATTTTATTGTTGACTTGGTACCTAAGTACCCGTATTTGGCTGCAAATGCATAATTGCAATTTTGTATTGCAAAATTGGTTACATTTCTTTCCCAATAAATTTACAGTCTAGTAAAGCTGTGGAAAAAACACCATCTAAGACTTGCGATCCGGAGGTGTACGAGAAGAAGATCAAGCTTCTGGAGAAACAGAGGAAAGATGTAAGAACTTACTGGAGGTCCCCTGCTTTTTCATGCTGACATTACTACTGTCATAGTTTCCCATTCGTTTAATTCTGACGTGTAAACTCTTGCATTTGACCTTTCTTAGGTACTGGAGGTGAACAAACAGTGGGACATTCAGTGGAATTCTATGAAAGCACAGTTTGAGCAGAAGGTACATGACAACATACACACTAGAAGCGCTCTATAAATATGTTCCAATTGGCCTTGTAACCTTTGTGGCTCATCTAATTGCTGGTAAGCATGACATAAAAATATAAAGAAACATGAATCACTATACTAAGAAACAACATTTGCTTAATTAATCCAACAAGCTGGTGTAGCACATATGAATGGAGGTGGGAGATTGTACCATATGAATCATCACATGAAATTCCTGTTGAAAGTGAAGGGTGCTGACAGGCCATGTTACTGCATTTGGGTGGTGGTGGAAATGCTGCTGGGGCAAAGGAATGGAAAGCTGCTCTGTGTGTGTGTCACAGTGTTGCACACCAGACCACAGGCCCCTCCTGTCACACCTTTGGCAGAATTTCCCTCACCTCGGCCGTACCCACTGTCTTCCTGTTGTGGCTCGCCATAGGGGCTGGCCAAGGTTGCAAAGCCGCGTGATCTCACAACTCAGAGATAGTGACGCCTGTTGCATCTCCGCATCTGCTCGGCCTGATAGAAGAGAAAAAAAAGAATAAAAAAACAAACCGGGGCTGTTTCTCTACACACATCCTCTGTCGTCATGGGGGGATTGTGTTAAAATTCAGAGCAGTGGAACAAAAACAACCTTTTGTTTCTTCCTTTTTTGTTTTGTTCTTGATGCTTTGTTTTTCATTATAAAATAGATTACAATCCCTTATTAAACTTTTGATAAAGATACACAAACATTTTTGGCCAGATTAATGCAGCTCTGTAACTGATGGATCTTGGTTTTGTGTTACAGATGTATCCAATGCCAAAAAAACTGATGAGTCTTTAATGACTTTTCTCTCCTTCCTAGATCACAGACCTACGGCAGCGGCTTGCCGACTCCCAGAAGGCAGTGCTTGAGCTCGAAGCAGAACGTGAACAGAGACAAAGAGATTATGATAAAAAACTCCTCCTCGCAAAGTCTAAGATTGACAATGTGCAGGTACACCTTACTCTCAACCGCAGACGGCACACCCACAGACAATCAGAACATATTACTTTTAGGTGCAGAGAAATACTGATTTGAAAGTCCAAAAGTTTTCCTCTATCTATTTAGTGTTTTCTGGCTAATTTGAATATAACATTTTTATGCCAGTCTATTATTGTAGTTTCATTCATTTCAGATAAACCCGCTACTTAAGGGCTTGAAATACAAAACAGCTTTACATGTTTGTCAGACAGTCTCTTCCTGTGTAAGTGGGTGGTTTTTTTTTTGTTTTTGTTTTTTATACTTCATGCTGTTAGCAAGAAAAAAAAGACCATTTAATAAACACTTCTTTATGGTCACGTTCACATAGCAAAAGAATATGGTTGTCAGTCCTGTATTTGAGTTCTTAAAGGGATACTCCACTCTAAAATGAATATTCTGTCATCATTTACTCACCAGACACTTTTTGGTACCATTGACTTCCATAGTAGGAAAAAAATATACTATGGAAGTCAATGGTACCAAAAAGTGTCTGGTTACTGACATTCTTCTAAATATCTTCCTTTCTGTTTAGCAGAAGAAAGAAATTCATACAGGTTTGAAAGTAAATGATGACAGAATTTTCATTTTAGAGTGGAGTATCCCTTTAATATGGTAACGTTCACATACAGTACTGTTGTTTACTGGAGAGACAACCGCATTCCGTAATCGAACCCTCACCCGTAAAATTTTAGATCTCAAAACCACATTCTCGGAAAATCCGTGCTGTGTGACAGGAACCGGACTGGACAACTAGTTGTCTGTCATGTCATACAGTGTTAGAGAGCTGCTCTGTGATGCACAAACACGTGTCTGTCTGTCTTCCATGTGGTGCGGGTTTTCATGTGTGATTTCGGTAATTTACAGCAACAGAGATAAAAGCGTTGCGTCATATGAAGGTTTTAGATCCAGTCACTGTTCTCCACTAGACCTGCTCCCATAAGTTTTGAGTTCTTCCGATCTCCACCCAGATATAAAAGCTGCTGTCGGTTAATGAAGATTTGACGGTTGAACTCACTTCTCAATTGAACTCTTGTCATGTCAAATGTTATACGTTTTTATGGATGTTGCCATCTTTTATATTTCTTCTGTATCACTGTTGCTAATGTTTCTGATAAGAGAAAACATGCTTGACTCCTGTTGCATGTTCATACAGAAAGTATTCGAGATGCTACTGTAAGTTTCTGTTTGAACGGGACATTTTGAGACTCAGACCTGCAAGTAAATGCGGTTGTCAATCCCAAAATTGCCTAATTTTTTATTTTTTTTTAATACTTTTTTTTCTTTTCGGAACATTTTGCTGGTATTTCTACCCCTGTGGAGCTCAATGAGACTCTGGAGGCTTCAAGTAGTCATTCAGTGCTTTCAGTTTTCTGTTGGGAAGCACCAGTCATTCCCTCTAACCGGGCATATGACATTCTTAGAACACAGTGATAGTTTCCCTTCAGTCCCACAGGGGACAGTCAAGCAAGCGACATATAAACTGCCTTATAGTTTTATTGAGTCTCATAGACCATGTCATGTGATGACTGGTTTCATTTTCACATCCACGGCCCACTTATCTATGCATCTCAATGGTCTCATGGTTTTTAGTTTATTTATGAGTTATGGACAGCATTACATAGGTTTTGTCAGCATTACTCGCCCCCACAGCAGACCACAGATGTTCCATAGGTGAGGCCTTGAGGCAGAACCACAGGTCATATTTTGTGTCCGATACCATTGTGTCTCAGACAGTAGTCAGAATTTTTCAAAAATTGCGGAGAATGCAGTTTTTTATATTAGGCGCTTTAAAGGTCATAGTTTCATGTGGGCTGACTGTCGTGTCAGGTGCTTTGACAGATTGCTTGTGCTGTTAAATACGATTAAGATAACTTTTTTTGAGTAATCAATGACATTTATTGATTCAGGTATTAAATTAGTCACTGGCTGCAGACCTACTGTAAATGTGACATTTATAGTAAAATGCTTTAAAGACAATCCCTCTTTTCACTGTCAGTCAATAATACACTACACACAACTGTATAAAGTATAGATGTATAACCAAGTGACTGTTTTGCTCTGGTGGCTAACCAGTGTATTTCTGTATGTTGTAATAGGGTGAGAAGGAGTGCCTCACCTCAGAGACATGTGAGTTGAAACAAAAGGTGCGTTACTTGCAGGACCAGTTGTTGCCACTTACTAAACAAAGAGAATACCAGGAGAAAGAGATCCAACGGCTCAACAGGGTCAGTCACAAAACACACATGCACTACACTTCCTAACTATCTAAATGGGAATTTGCCATTTGACTTATTGTTCTTAAGTTAAGCAGACACTAATCCAACCCCCTTAAAAAAAGTTTTAAATGGAGTTTTTTTTGTATATTTATTTGATAAGGGATATCCCGATCAAGTTTTTTGTGACCCCGATCTGATCAGAGTCATTTAAAATTGAGTATCTTCTGATACTGAGTCCCGATCGGATAATTGTATTTCCTGAGTGCTTGGTGCTCACTTAAAGTGCATATTAAAGTTATTAAGATCAATCCAATTTACACAGGGACATACAGAGAGTTTCTCAGGGACAGGGGCTCAAAATGTAAAAAAGGGGCATCTATCACCAGAGAGTAATTTTAATATAACAATGACTGCAGTGCAGTCCAAAAGTTTGGAATCGGTAAGATTTTTTAATGTTTTTAAAAACAAGTCTCTTATGCTCATCCAGGCTGCATTTATTTAATCAAAAATACAGTAAAAACTGTAATATTGAGAAATATTATTACAATTTTAAATAATTGTTTTCTGTTTGAATATAATTCAGAAATTAATACTTTTATTCAGCAAGGGTGCAAAGCAGAATTTTCAGCATCATTACTCCAGTCTTCAGTGACACATAATCCTTCAGGAATGATTCTAATATGCTGATTTATGCTCAAGATACATTTCTTATTATTATCAATGTTGAAAACGGCTGTACTGCTTAATATATTTGCTTAATATTGTTTTAAAAGCAAACATCAGTTCTGATTGTGATTTTTTTATTTATTTATTTATTTATTTTTTACAGGCATTAGAGGAAGCTTTGAACCTCCACTCTCCCGCTTCCACCCAACCAGGCATGAACCTGGGAGAAGGTGTGGCCAACCTGAGACAGCAGGAGCTGCACACACAGATAGCTGTTTTGAAGGAGCAGGTACAAACACATGGAGACTTCATTTGGATACTTGTTGTCTGATGTTAATTGAACAAGTGGAGACTTCATGCACTGGGAATGACCTGGGACCAGTTTTCAATTTGGGACCAGACTAAATTTATCATCAAATCAAATGCATTAAAAATAATATATTTTGTGTGTCTGATATGACATGGTGCCTTGCTGTGGTCAGATGAGCTCAAATAGTGAATGCGCTCCTTGGGGACACTCGAAGGGATACTTCACCGATTAGCATTAAGCTTTGTATCAGTAGAAACCCGGTAGTATTTTCGAATGACCGTGCTTCCGAGAGATTTCTGTATTGTGTGTCTGGAAAAAACCCTCCGCTGACGCAAAATTCATCGTTTTGCATCATCGGAGGCTTTTTTGGCCAGAGGCGAGAGACTACAGCCAGTAGTAGGAGCTTGTTCCGCATGTTTTCAACCCGCCCATAGGGGGATCTCACGATAAAACGGCGTCTTTTCAGTTTCGAGTCAACTAGTAGCCTAGTCTTATAATTTCTTCCGATACTGCCCTCTGTAACCGGTAGGCGTGGCTTGGGAGTGGCCTGGTAGGGCAGCGAGGCAAGTGCATTGGAGTTGTTGTCTTTCATCCACATGAGCCAAAAATACATTTTCTGGCTTTTCTCAGTCTAGAAGGCGTTAAATAATATTACATTTCTACTACATAAATGACCCAATCTAAATACACATTCAGCTTTCCAGCGGTGAAATATCCCTTCAAGTTTTCTCATTTTGTCAGAGGTTCTCTAGGAGTTGATGTTTCACTCATTGAAACTTTACGTGAATTGATTTCGAGTCTTTGTACCTCATTTATCAAACACGCTTTGAATGTCAAGGTTCCATGGTGAGTCATACAGTTTGCTTGAGGTTTGATAACAGACAGCCGTACAGTCTGCTGAAATGTACCAATGGCTGCAGAGAACTTGATCTCCATTTTTATCACATGCGTTTTTCTCAGGTGAAAATCTTTGAAGAGGACTTCCGGAAGGAGAGGAGTGATCGAGAGAGGATGAACGAAGAGAAAGAAGATCTGAGGCGGCAGGTGGAAAGGCTGCAGGGTCAAATGACCAATCTGACAAATCAGGTCAGAAGCCACACAGACCCTGCATGGAATGTCAGCTCTAACAAATGAAATGACTTCAGAAAAATGTCCAATTAGTTAATAATGAGACATGAAAGAATCTTATGAGTCCTGAATTCAGTGTCTCTGGTTCACAGCTTCATCAAGCACAGAATGAGTGTCAGAGAGAGCGTGCTGAGAGGTGTAAACTGGAGAGACTACAGATGCAACATAAGCAGGTAACTCAAATGTACCACATTAGCACCACCTTGTGGTAGAAACTCTAGTAATGCTGTTAATACAGAATACAGATGTGGCATTACAACTGGAACTCATTTAGATTTGGTTTTTCCATGTTTTGGAGGGACAACAAGAAAGGAGGACGTCCGATCCCACTTCTGGCTCTGCCAATGGCCCGATAAGCCCTCCGTACTGTGGCCCGTTTGTACAGGTGGGCCATCAAGGTCTAGAGGGGTGGCCCATACACTTCCCGCCCAGGATGCCCAACATTAGTACAGCACCTGGCAGGGATTTCCAGCCTGTCAACCCCGTAAGTATACAATAGCAATAGCAGTAAAATAGAATGCAACAGTTGGATTCCGGAAGTAAAAACTCCATTCATTTTCTCCATAGGGAGACAGCCTTTACTGTCTATCAGGTTGTTAATAGATAGTATTTGCTTATAATGAATCTGTTAGCCTGCATTATTTCAACTTAGTTTTAAAATAAACATTTTTAACAGTGGAATTCTTGGTGAAAACATTACCCATGATGCTGTACAGAAAATTCCACCAATCGGTCGAAACAAGCAAAACGCACCAAAAGATCCTCTTTAGCTCCGCCTTCTCCCATGAAGCTCCGCAAATTATGTAATTGAGTCAGTATATATATGTATGTATGTACGTACATATGCATGCATATTTGGGATGGGGGGAAAAATCGATTCTTTGATTCCTATTTTTATTATCAAAAAAAAAATGAAATTGCCTGCCTTGCTTTATTACAGAAGACTGCCAGTCATGTGTGTAATGATTGCAGTCAGCTTTATAATAATATTGGGTTGACTAAAATGGAAAAAAACTAAATCAATTTCAAGGTTCACAATTTTTTTCAGTAGGATTTTTTTGTTCAAGACCAGTCAAATAGGAAAAGTAACACAAAACGGTAAACTAGAATCAAATCAATGCAAATATCAAATCGAAATATGATTCATTTAAATGTTATGATTTACCTCGTAGCTGGTTGGTTTGGTTCATGGCTTATATCAAAGACTTTTTTTGAAATCCTTATTGGAGAAATGAATGGAAAAAATACTTCCGGAACCAACGCCACTGAAAAAGTGGGCGGGCACTGTTGCACTCTATTGATACCACAGTCTTACTTAAATATGAATGAAGAAATTAAATAAAATTAAAACAACCTTGACATACATCTTAATTAATTAAGCATTGCTTTTAAGTTTGTTATTCAAGTAAACAATCAGTATCAAAGAACAAATTAAGCATCACTGCAACATTTATTTTTGATCAAGAAGTGTATTTTGGTATTTGTTTAAATTAACTTAATACTGACGTACAAGTTCACTTCACATGCCTATTGTCCATACACTAATGTCATCACTTTTTTTAGTTCGAACTAACTAACTTAGGTTAGTTCGATTAGTGGTGAATTTTTTTTTCTTTCTGCAATTCCTGCTTTTTGCTGATTTTTTTTCTTCCTTCATATCCTGGAACAGACACAAAAGTGTCATTCCAGCACTTTCAAGTAGTTAACCACATGTGGTGTGAAAAAGACATGTGGCTATAATGATCTGTACAAACAGGGTTTTACGAGAGGTACAGTGTGTCTTCAGTGTGCAGAAGTGGAAAGAGATCTCTACGAGTCTTTGTAACGGTAATTCTTCTTTCGTGTGTGTGTGTGTTCAGGGTTTTCCCTGGCAGTCATCTTTCCCACAACCGCGTGGTTCCAGAGGACAAGCAGACACAGCGAGACCCCCTCCAGAAACTGCAGGTATAAATTATTCATCCTGCGTGTCCTTTCTGCCCTCTTACATTCTTTCTGCGTCACCAGGATCCATTTTGTTTTGCCACACAATATCAGTCTGACCCAGTGATATTTCAAGCATTCTGTCTGAATCAGTGAGCTTCCACTGGAGGCAGTTCAAATGATGACGACAGAAGAAACATGAAATGGCAATAGCTTTAAATTTCATAATGATTGTACAAGGCCTATGAAGTTTAGTTTCAGTTTGGGTTTATCCGATATTTCTATCATCTACTACAGACATGACATTTAAAATGATGCAATCTGCTTTCCATTGTGCATGATTTATCTGTGTAAATTATAGATGAAAATGTTTGTTTACCACATATGTCATTCTCCAACTCTGAAACATCTTTCCTTCTAAATTGATATAGCTATGCAATATTTTATATATGCAGTACCAATTTTTTTATATATTAGTTGTATCATAGCCCAACTTTGACACTTTTATCAAATACAGATGTACTCAAGTCATGTCCTACATTATTTCCTGCTGAATATTCTTTTTTTTTTTAACTCTGAAATGTGTTCAAATGTCCTGAAAATGCATTTCATGTGGTCTTTTAACAATATCATGACCAGGTTCAGAAATAAATTTGTTGTTGATTAGGTGTCAGACATAATAGTAGCCTATATTATTCATTTATTTCAGTGAAATTATTAATCTTTAATGCAAGCTACTGCTCAAAAATTTGGGGTCGTTTGGGCTCATTTGTTTGATCAAAAATACAGTTTAAAAACACAATATGGTGAAATATTATTACAAAATAACAGTTTTCTATTTTAATCCTTTTTAAATGTAATTTATTCCTGTGATGCAAAGCTAATTTTCAGCATCATTGCTCCAGTCTTCAGTGTCACATGATCCTTCAGAAATCATTTAAAAATGTTGATTTGCTGCTCTTTTGAAAATTCTGAATGCTGACCCTAAACTTTTGACAAAAGAATATAAGTGGACCGTTTTTATACTTAATACAATTTAATGCTCATAAAGATTACAGAATGCAAATATAGCCAACACTTATTGCTGTTGTGATTCTGGTGACCTTCTGGCGAGTTCAAGTCATTGCTCTTGGCCCTTTCCGATCACGTCCCCCTCTCAACAAGCCAACCCCCCCCCCCCCCCATTTCATTAATATACATTACATTATTTCCATTTCTGACACTGATTATGACCCATCTTGTTATTTTCTGTAAAAAAAAAAAAAAAATGTTTCAATAATGGTCAATAATGTTTTATAAATGTTTTTGTTTTTTTTTTACTGCCAGAAATGGGAGCAACTGGATTTGGGAAAAGGGAGCGTCAGAACATAGATCCCGGAAAGCACTAAACGCATATTCTCTCCTGGAATGGCTCCCGGCTAGTAGCATGATGCAGTTTATTTTCAGTTGGCATGGTGTGAACTATTGTTTTTTTTTTTTTTTTCCTACTGTGTATATATATATATCTACCACTGATGAAAATGTTGTTTATATACTTAAGTTTTATAATCCTGTTTGTGAAACACTGTTCTGGCAAATTTAGAATATATATACATTTATTATTTTACCTTTTTATGATTGTTGAAGTTTAAATTATCTGCTTTATATAATTCTATGCAGGAATTGAAGTCAGTTATTTAATGGATAATATGATTGAACGATATTTTTATAGCAATCTACCTATAGAGTTAAATCTCCACTGCTTAATTGAATAATAACCACCTGAAAACAGTATATTTAGTGATTCCCTGACATATAAGAATGTGTTTTGGTATTGACGCATCTACAAAAATGTAACTCTATAGGTGAATTGTCTTGAAAATGGCTTACAGTTGAATGTGACTGAACTGATTCATGATTCCTTCATTGGCCGTGGTTGGGACGGTCACACACTGTCTGCGCATGTCACCACAGGGTGGCGTTACTCTCTGACTGGTCATCTGTCCCATTGTTTAAGGAAGCCATATACTGTATAACACCTGTTAAACCTTTCCATCTATTAGATTATGTTCTTCACATGGCTTGTTGATCTTTCAGATACTTACGATTGTAATTGAAATGATAATTGATCAAGGAGGGCCTTCATCTGGTCCTAGTAAATGGTCGCCAGAAGTAACAGTAGTTTCGCTTAATATTGTTCATGATTCAGTGTTCAAAAACATTATTCCCGATGTGCAAATGGAAGTGATAAGTTATTTATATCTATTGTTTTGACAGCTGAGTGTGGTTTAATGTCTTAAGTAATGTTGTCTTTAGTGTATTGTTTTGTGTCTCCCTTTACATATTGTAGCTACTGGAAGACTGTAGGATTTGAGTTTGTGTGTTTGTGCATATGCACAATCACAGAAAGTGGGCCTGAATAAATAAGTTAATGCATCACATTAGTCCAGCCCACTTTTCATTGGTCTCGTTCTTGATCAATCACTGGATGTCTGATTTATAATGGGTCCAATGTTGCACTCAAAAGCATTGTAACATGTTTGGAACAAAACGATCTGGGTAAGAAGAATATCCTTTATCCTTTTACGGTCATCCGCCATCATGAAGGCTGTTTTTTCTGGATGTGTGCAATGTCTCCAACTGCAGAGACCAATGCTTTGAACCAAGATTTGTATGCTCATAATATTCCCAAAGGCGAGCAACTCATTTGCTTCAAAAACGTGTTATATTTGCCATGTAAAAGAAAAACTAGACAGGCATTTATTTTATGAATACGTGGTTGAATTTAATGAACAGAACGAGTTAAGATTAGTGTTTTCAAGTTGAAATGTCTTTGAGCTAGATTGCACTCTGAGATGCTCATTTCCATGATTTACTGGTTGGCGGTTTTGTGCTCTTTGGAATGACTTTTTTTTTTCTCCAGTGGGTGAAAGCAGATCTCATGTGAAACTTTTGTAATTGATTAGTATAATAAATATATTCTAACTGTCTAAACCTCCAAATGTTATTGTGTGATAGTTAAACTACAAGTTTACAAGCCAGTTGAATTCTCATATCCCTGACGTTCATTAACCAGAGGAAAACATTGTTTCTTGCATTACAGTCTTTATTTACGGAGTATAAGCAGAGCAATGCCATGGAGGAGGCAGCAAGTTCAAAGGATAGTTTAGGAGACGAGACATGTTTGAAAGGAACAGCAGAGCAGCCTGAATGCACTAAAGAGCTGTCTGCTGGCCCTCGGCCTCAGGTCAGGCACCACAGTGTGTCTGTTTTCAAGCCTTCCCGTCATCATCATGCCAGTCTCCAAACTGATCCCTTGACAGCTTCTGGAAGGAGCAGTCTGAGAATCCTTTTACTTCCATTTTCTACTCTTCAAATTCTTGTAACAACAATCCAATTCACAAACATTTACATTTTTAAACTGCCACATGTTATCTCGCTGTTAACTAGTTTAACACAGTTAGCTGGAAAAAGAGATAGAGATACGAATGTACAGTTGAATCCACTCTTTCAAATTTAATCAGCCGGAAACTGACGCAAGTGTTTCAAGATGTCTGCCCTAACTTCAGATACGTTCACTCGGGGAAACCACCTCATTACAGGTCTGCCGTTTGGCCCCACCAGAAACTTCTCAAAGTTCCACTTTATGTCGTTGACCTTGAGAGGATCCCAAAACAATTTGTTGGCATTACCGAAACTGTCTCCCACAGGAGGGCAAGCATTCTGAAAGAGAAAGTTCTATGTGAAAGCCTTCCTGCCACAATAAGTATTTCTGTCCCATCCTGTCCCCAAAAGTATGAGTCTTTGGATTGTTTAACAAAATAAAATATAAAAATTAAATGTTACACACTCTGGAAAAAAAAGTTTAAATGGGTTTGTATAAACTCAGGTATTCTAGGCTCAATTTTAAAGAACCATTTATGCCAAAAAGTACGGAATCACTAAAGGGACATGGTGAAGGAACAAAAAAATTGCATTCTCTCAAATTTTTAGTTTTCTCCAAGAACCTGTGTTCGCTTGCAAAACCTTTGCGTTCCCTCAAAACTTTTGCATTCTCCCAAGAAACTTTGCTTTCGCTGGAGAACGCAAAACTTTTGTGAGCGGACGCAAAAGCATTGAAATATTTTTTTTTTCCATCCATCACCATGTCCCTTTAGGGGCACCGTAAAAAAGCTTCTAAGGAGACATGTCTCAAATGATTGCATAATGATTTCATGTTTAATGGGTTATTTGATATTTTTTTCTAGCGATAATGTGTTCATGAGCTGTTTAATTGATTGTGTAATTTAAAATAAAAAATGAAATCCATAAAATGATCCCATGATGGGAACCCCTAAAATGTTCTAATTATGAAGTGCCTGACAGAACCCTTTAAAGTAGAACCTTTATAAATAATATTTATTTTTAAAGACAACACAAGCACACTTATCTATAGCTAAACATTGATAGCCTATAGATATTAAATGAATGCAATGGTACGCAGACAGCTCAAATATCATTTAAGTGCACTATATATTGGTGTTTACATATCAATAATTTTGTTGTACCTGAGATTTTGTTCTTTGAACTTTTGGTCCTAACGGGCTTTTCTTGCGTTGTTGTAAGCAATTTCAGATAGATTTTAAAATATGCTTTATGAAGCAATGACCAACCTTTAAAAATGTGAAAAGGGCCTGTTCATTGTCTCCATTCACATCCCCCTTCTCAAATAACGGGAAGTTTGGAACAAATCCATTGCCTGGACGAACATACCTATGAAGACAAGGAGAAATTTGTTTCATCAAGAGTCTGTACGGAAAACAGATAGGGACTTCAGAGAGCCAAGACCAGAAAAGTGGCTTCAGATATCACTCCAGAAAAAAGCCTTTAGGTTTAAGATATATGATACGTGCAGTAATTTAAAGGGGATGATGGACGAGGAGGAAGCTAATTGCACACTGTCTGATGCTCAGATTGTTGTGACTCAAGAGAGATGACCAGTAACTTCAAGGTTAAAATAATCTTGAGAAATAAGAAAACTATGTCTTCTGATTTAAAACTGAAGAGTAATTTATCTTTTGGATATCTTGCAAGATCATTTAAAAAAAAAACTGCACCATGTCAATATGTGTGTGTTTTATCCAATGTTATTTTAGTATTATTTATATACTAGTGTATTGTAGTATTTATCAATATTTTTATTAAGCTTTTATTTTATATTTTCAGTTTTCATTTTAGTTTAAGTTTTAGTACCGGTAATGCTAGTTTCATCAATGTCTCTGTTTTGACAACATGATTAAAGTCTTTTTTTATCCTCCAGTTTCACAGACAAGGTTTAAGTCTAGTCCCAGACAAATGCATGTTTGAGCTTTTTTAACTGAAAGCAACTTGCATATCTTAAAATATGTGAGTGCCATTGTTTTGTCTCAAGATCCACATCAGTAACGTTTTATAGGCACATCTATAAAAGCTACTTAAATGTCCTAATTGAACTAAACCCTGTCTGTGAAACCAGGCCTATAAGTAAATTCAACTCAATTTTTAAAATCAATTTAATATCATTTCAGTTAATTCCAATTTGATTATTTTGACTTTTGACTTTTGACTTTTTTACAGTGAACTCACTTTAATGCAGGAAGAATTTCATTATTGTCTCCAGGCTCTTGTTTCCCAAATTGGTTGCAAGGGAACCCGAGGATAGTGAATCCAACAAATCGGAACTCCTCTTGAAGTGCATTCAATTCTGATTAGCATGAAACTCACAGTCAATATCCAGTTATCAATAACAGGTTTAGTATTTGCTCTTCAAGTATTTGCTGTCATGAGATGTGTCAAATAAATATTTGTACATATTAATATGCAAACATAATAAATTATGTTTGTATATACTAATATTTGTGTTAAGTGAAATAATTTGCATACTTGCCTACATACTGGAAGGTGAGTCCTCAGTAGGTGGCCACATTGACAATGAGGACATGCTTCCCAGCATAAATGGAGAATGGGATGTACTGGGTCCCGTTTATGGTTTTTGCACCATAGTTGTGTATAGTGTCACCTACCCAACCTGGGTTACAGACCTGAGACAGACAAACATAAATTAACACTGTACCACAATTTTCATTGAGTTCTTAAAATCATTCATGAAAAATATACCTCTATTTTTCTAAAATCATACTTTCATTCATCAAAGATGTATTAAATTGATTAAAAGTGTCAGTAAAGACATTTATGTTATACAATTTTTTTTGAAATAAATGCTTTTCTGTTGAACTTTCTATTCATTAAAGAATTCTGAAAGAATTTCAGTTTCCACAAAAAATATTAAGCAGCACAGCTGTTTTCAACATTGATAATAATCAGAAATGTTTCTTGAGCAGCAAATCAACAAATTAGAATGATTTCTGAAGGATCATGTGACACTTAAGACTGGAGTAATGATGCTGAAAATTCAGCTTTGCAATCACAGAAATAACTTTTATAAAAACATAAATACGTTTATAATGCATAATATGCAGGAATAATATTTTATAAAAAGTATTTTCAATTATAATAATATTTCCCAATAGTACCATTCTTTTTTCATCAAATAGTGACTTTCAAAACGTGTAAAAATATTGAACATGAAATAAAATCATTATTTAAACATTGCAGTGACCTTTGTATTATCACTAAAAACTGTGAAACCCCAGACAATCCCTTAATCATTGAACAGGCTAATTTTCAAGTTGAAAAGAAAACTTAAAAAAAGATCCTAATATTATTTAATCTAATAGTTATATTTTCAGAATAGAAATGTTTTAGGATTACATCACACTGAAGCTGTAGTAGTGGGGTTGCAATGTCCTGGCAAAGTAAATATTAACCATGACTTGACTTTTGCTGTTTGGTATTGATAAGAACTGAACATGATTCTTGAATTTTCTCTTCCCTGTTTCATTATTTATTTATTTTTTTTTTCTCTCAGTTACTGTGGCAACCCGTTCACCTGCTCCTGATGAAAACCGTGCGCACTAAATCACACTGAATTATGGGCTAAAACCTAAACATTCTTACAGCATTTTGTTGAAAACACGTTTTAATAAAGATATTATACTAAAAACTTTCCCCTATATTTACTTTATAAGCTTAAGTCAGTGTAATATGCAAATACTTGGAGGTTGTTGACTTATAGTTTATTGCTTTAATAATTAATGCCTTCTACTTTAATTAAATGAAAATATGTTCCTTAAACTAATGCTCTCTGTTGCTATTTCATCACTTTGAGCAATCCAATGTTACCAAAACTAAAAGCTGTATATTAAGTATGTGTCTGTCTATCTTACCTGGGTATTGGATAGTCCACTGACTTTCTGTAAAAGAGCCACCAGGACCAGAGCAGAGATCCAGATATTCTTCTGGTTCCCCATGGCCTCAGCAGGGTGTCTGTGTGTCGTCTGAATGAAGCGTGGCTGTGCTGGAGATGAAAAGCACTGGAGGAGAGTGACGCAGACAAGCCAATCACATCACCAGCCACATCCCACATATTTACACAGTGAAGACATGCATGAGCACTGTTAATCACAGATCTAACCTGCCTATGATTTTATTGCAATGTAATTTAACATTTGATTAAAATGATTATGTTTCAAACAGTTATTTGCTTGATAGTGGTGGAATGTTGTCAGTTATTTTTGGCAACAGTCTTTCAACAGCTCATCGGCAACACTGATATCACAAAAGGTTCTTCGACTTCAGCTCTGCATTGCCTAAATAACTATTCTTTTTTGAGAGAGACTACAACTTAGTTGTTTGTATTTATTAAATGGACATGCAAGCTTTTAATTTCATTTTATTAAGCTTTGTATGCATTTAATGACATTGTAAAGTGAAGAAACTGAAATCAGAATAAAAAAAACATTAAGTTTGATCATGGTTTTGAATAAAAATTTGAATGCCACACTTAACCTGAAACTTAAATTAAAACTAAAACCACAGCCATAAAACCATGTTGCTTGAAAGAAAATAAACGTTAGTTGGAATTAAAGTTCAATTTGATTCATTTCAGATAGTTGTCAGGGCAATATTTCTCATTTTCATTTAGTTTAACTTGATGTACTAAAACAGCTAAAACTAAAATGAAAACAGAAATTATAAAAATAACTTTCAAAATATTTATAAAAACTCAATTATATTAAAATAGCACTGCATTCAACATATAAGACATCATTCTCCCTTCCAGTATGCCAAAGTGAGGCCTTTTCAAATGCAATATGAAAATATATATATTTTTTTGTTGTTGTTTGTACATGACATATTGTTCATTATAAATAAATAAACCTTATTACTCACCTTGACTCAAGCCTTGATTACTGTATCTCCCTCTTCACATGCATGGCCCATCATGTATTAAAATGAAACAGTATGAAGAAAGACCACTGACAATGAAGTCCCAGTTTTGTCGAGTTTACTCTGGCTCCCTGTGTCTGTTAAAATGTATTTTCTTACAGCTCACAAAGCACTGCATAGCATTGCAGCTTCATGTTACTGTTGCTTTATATTCTGTACTTCATCAGGTGCCCTCAGATCATCTCACGTTGAGCTTCTGAAAGTATCAAAGGTTTTTATGAAAGTAAAAAAGCTCAAGTAAAGCTTTCAGCTATTATATGGCTAAATTATGGAAGCTGACAGAGTATAGTTTTTATTTTATGTTTTTATACATTTAAATACAATTTCATTATTTTTCCTAAGCTATAACTAAAGCAATGGTGCAAAGGATACACAGGGGCAGTGCAAAACCAAGTGCATTAAGTACAGAATAAATATTCTTAATAAAAACTAGATACGAAGCACTTTATAATGGTAAACAATAAGGATCAAAGGATAACAGTGCAGATGCTGTGTTACCCATTATATCCTGTCAACAGAAACAGGTGTCTGACTGCCTGCCTCTCTGTTTGATTAAACTATTATACTGTTTGCAGAACAAATTACTCACTCGGTGGATTAATGGATCTTTTGCATTAACTAACGCAAACTTGACCTTTATCAAGCTGGACCATGCAGCAGCTGGGCTATTTCTTCTAAGCGGACATTTCTTGTGGAAGGAAAAAAAAACGAATAGGCGTATGCATAAAACAGCTAAGACATCTTAACAAAACAGTAATAATAACAGTAAATAATTCATAGAACAGCAGGGGCGCTATTGACACAAAACCGGAAAAGAAAAGATCACGTGTGATGACGTAATCGTTACGTAGGCAGCAGGAACTCAGTCAGAAATGGCGACGCTGCTGCAGCCTGAGAAAGTGGTTTATCTCGTCCGAGGCGAGAAAAAGATTCGAGTTCCCATCTCTCAGCTATATTTTTGCCGATATTGCAGTGAGCTGCGATCTTTGGAATGCGTGTCACATGAAGTAAGTAACGCGGTGTGTGACATTTAGTGAACAACAACAGATGTTAGCCGTGCCAAGAGCGAGCTAACGGGCTATTGATGACAGTGTTGTACCGCCTATCGGTCCAAGTGGAACGAATTTTGGGCCTGTGATTGGCTAGTTTTTCCATCCGTCATAAATTATACTTCAGTTGTCTTATCTAATTGGCTATAGAACCTGTCAGTTAACTTCTGTACGTCCCACTTTTTATGATATTTGACAAGCTAAAAGCTAGTAGGAGAATTCTGAATGAAATTAAAAATCTGCAGTTTGCCTTTATTTACATTATGTGTATATGCAGATTATAAGATCAATAAGGTTCCACAATCAGTGTTTGCAGCACCCATTCGTGTTATTTTGAGGGCATAAACACTACCACACCCCGTAAAGACAGATGAAATAGGTTATTATTATTATTATTATTATTATACTTTAGCTAAAGTAATGTGTGACTTTTTCCATTGGCACCAGATAAGTTCCATTTAGCCTTTCTGTACGTTACAATATAAAAAATAAAAACAACAAATGCAATTACTTGTCTTGTAAATTGTTTTTTGGTGTAATGCCTGTTCTATAGGTCGATTCCCATTTCTGTCCCAGCTGTCTGGAGAACATGCCGTCAGCTGAGGCGAAGCTCAAGAAGAATAGGTAAACCACATCTGTGCTAAATATCTGACAGGCCTGTGAGTGAATAACATCTAACACCATCCGTAATTTAACTTTTATCATTGCCTAGTAACATTCTTGCCATTTTTATAATTTTTGATGCCACTCTTCCCCCTAATTGAGATTTTGAGAATTACGTATATTTAATAAATTGACTAATGATATTAAATTGTCACATGAATCGTCTTTCCTTGTAAAAATGTTGAATTCTGTATGATGCATCGGTTTCAGGTGTGCCAATTGCTTTGACTGTCCATGCTGTATGCACACTCTCTCTACACGGGCCACTAACATCCCAGCACCACTGCCTGATGACCCCACCAAAACCACAATGAAGAAGGCCTACTACCTGGCTTGTGGATTTTGTCGCTGGACCTCAAGAGATGTAGGCATGGCTGACAAATCTGTGGGTGAGTCCTGGCACTTCCTAACCGAGGACATGTGTACCAGTGTCTGTATTGGTTTATCTGTAAAGCAACATGATTTACACTATAATGTATTCCATTTAATCCAAGATTGTTGTTTTGCACTAGTTGAAGTGCTTTAAGATCATTATTATGTTGCCTTTATGTTGGTTAATTTTACACATACTATAGACCTGCATAAACATCTGGTAATGTTCTGACAAGAAGTGATGCAACAGATTTCCTGAATCAAGTAATTTTACTGCCCACACTCCATGTGAAATACTTTGCTAAGGGTCATAATTGTAACTAATCACAGAATATGCTTTTTTTAATAATTGGGATTTTGGGACATTTATATTTTACTCTGGGCTAGAACATAACAGAAATAGATGTGGGAGAAAATGTTGAAATTAGCATAGAAGAGAGAGGACTTTTCACTTGTTGCTTTGTGCCTGGTTAGAACATTTCAGTCTGTATGCACCACATTGTAATACAACTTTGCTCTTTTTATTTTTTTTAGCCAGTGGAGGATGGCAGGAACCTGAAAACCAGCATACCCAAAGGGTTTGTACAAAACCAGCTCTCCTCTTATTACATTAATATTACCTTTTCAATATTACAATGTAGTTGACAAATCAGTTATGATTTCTGTATAGATCAACAAGCTGATTGAGTATTACCAGCAGCTGGCCCAGAGAGAGAAGCTGGAGAGAGACAGGAAGAAGCTGGCACGAAGACGCCCTTTTATGCCTCAGGCGTTCTCGGTACACTTTCACACCACTGTGTCTAGAAACACCCTCCTATCCTAACATTTACTTTCCAGTTAGCAAGAACTAAACGGGTGTGGTCTGTCTTGTCTAGATGCTAAACTTTGGCTAAGTCTATTTGAAAAACAGAAAAAAATATATACAGTATTTTGCTATTTTGTTTTGTGTGCATTATTTCATTGTAAAATGAATTATACATTTTAAATTATAAAACATTTCCTTTAAATATGCATCAATGCTGATTAAGTCAACTAAACCTAGCAGAGTCTGAAATGTGACTACATAATAATTTTTCTAATGTTTGCTGCATATATACATTACCATTTAAAAGTTAAGGGTAAGATTGTTTTTTTTTAATAGATACTATTATTCACCAAGCATACTTTTAATTGATCAGAAGTGTAAGTACATGCTGTTCTTTTGAGCTTTCTATTCTCCAAGGAATCCACAAAATAAATAAAAATAAAGCAGCAAAACCATTTTTAACTTTGGTAATAAGAACATTTTTTACTTGAGCACCAAATCAGCATATTCGGCTTTGCCATAACAGGAATAAATTACATTTTGAAATTATATTAAACTAGAACACAGTTATTTTATATTTGTATAATATTTCACAATATTACTATATTTTGAGCAAATAAATGCAGCATTGGAAAGCATAAGAGACTTCTTTCAAAAAAATCTTACCAACCTTAAGCTTTTGAATGGTAGTTCAAGAAATAATTTAGTTAATTTCTAACCTTGTAATACATGACTGGGTACTTTGAGCTGCATGTCTTGTTTACTAATGCAATCCTTGTTTCCTTGTGCTCGAAAATGCCACTTTAATGTTTGCTTGAATGCATTTGTTTCACTTGATTCTGTCTCTCTTCTTTTCTTTGCTTGTGCACGGTGATATTTTTGGTTTATACCCCTCTCCAGCAACACACTATTCACGTGGTGGTGAGTGGTATTTTTTTCCCCCCACAATTCTTACAGAAACACTAAGAAGGTCTTTCTTTTCCCCCAATCCCTCCATCAGTTTAGCATGTCTAATTTGTTACTAAATGACTTTGCTGATCACATGAGCTTCACTATTGCTACTTGGAATTCTCTGCATAATCGAATCCTTTGTATTTGGCAAGCGATATCTTTAATGGGACAATTGAAGAGTTCTGGTTATGCATCTATTTATGTTTTTAGATTATTAATGATGTTTGAAGTTTAGCTGCAGACCTATTTGATTATAATGATTAGAAAAAGAACAGTATGTCTGTAAATTAAAGAGGCAATCTTATTTCATTCAGAATCAATCAATCAGTTTCTTGGAAAGCAAGCAACATTTGTGCTTAAACTATGTTTACTATTACCACATGTACCATCACAGCAATCACTATGATGCCAACATTCATCTATTAATAATTAGCTTTACCTTGAATTTTTTAACCAAGAAAAAGTAAGGTTAGCATGACTGATGTGGTCTGTGTTTATGTCTAAAAGGAGAAGTATGGACTGGGAACCAGACTACAAAGACAGAGATCTGGAGCCCCAATCAGTGCCCTGTACGGCCTTTCGTAAGTATCACGTTTAAAAAAAGAATCCACTGCTTGGTGGAGTTTGTTATGGCAGGGGTATTATGTGGAGTACTGAGATAATTGATGCATCACATTTTGTCACAAGTGGCCCAATTATGCTTTTTCGAATATAACCTTTCATATAGTGTGTAATTTAGATGTTTGTGAATGTAAAATATCTGCAAAGTTTTAAAGGGATAGTTCAGTTTGAAATAAATTTTTGATATGTTTTAGCTTACCTCAAGGGCATCCAAGATGTAGGTGTCTTTGTTTCCGCAGTAGTTTCAATTTTGATATTTTTAGGTCAAACCGTTCTTGTCTGTCAGTCATATAATGCAGGTCGATGGTCACTGTATCAAAACCCCCAAAAATACCCAAATTGAAACTACTGCGGAAAAAAAGACACCTACATCTTGGATGCCCTTGAGGTAAGCTAAAACATACCAAAATTTATTTTCAAAGTGAACTATCCCTTTAAAGATCAAAGTGCACAACAAATAAATGTATTGTCTCCTAAAAGAAATAATCGATTCTGAACTGCCGAAATGAGTCGTCAGCTATTCCAACTCACTTACTGTTAAACACCTATGTAACAAAGTAACAAATGTGCATAATGGTCTTTATTGGCTTTGACCCACCCTCAAACACTATAGTTGTAGCTGAGGCCTGGAAGAGTTTGGCTCTTGTTGTCAACATGTCCAAGAGAAGCTATTTTCGGGCGCTGTGAATTCACTTTGCATGCACTTAAAAAGTATGAGAACTCGTGCTGGAATTGATACGGAAAAACCACCTCCACCGGAGCTGAAATTCAGAAATGGTAATGGCCAGCTTGTTTCCGACACGCACTTGTAAGTGGTAGACCAATCACAATAGACTGGGCTATCTGACCAATCAGAGCAAAGTAGGCTCGTGGAAAGGTGGGGTTTAGAAAGACTGAATCTCTTCAAGAAATTAGGTGATATGTACGGAAGCGTATTGCATTCACTTGAGGAAAAAAAATTAACGAGTTTTTCTGAATTAACGAGTTAATTATCTCAGAATTACGAGATAATTTTTCATGAATACAATTTTTTTGCTCTGTTTTTCTGAATTAATGACTTAATTATCTCAGAATTATGAGATCATTTTTCATAAAAAAATATTTTGTTCTGTTTTTCTGAATTAACAACTTAATTATCTCAGAATTATGAGATAATTTTTCATTTAAAAAAATTTGCTCTGTTTTTCTGAATTAATGACTTAATTATCTCCGAATTCTGAGATAATTGTCGTTAATTCAGAAAAACAGAACAAAATATTTTTTTATGAAAAATGATCTCATAATTCTGAGATAAGTCATTAATTCAGAAAAACAGCAAATATTTTTATTTCAAGAAAAAATTATCTCAGAATTCTGAGATAATTAAATCATTAATTCAGAAAAACAGAGCAAAAACTTTTTATTCATGAAAAATTATCTCGTAATTCTGAGATAATTAACTCATTAATTCAGAAAAACAGAGTAGATTTTTTTCCTCAAGTGAATGCAATACGCTTCCGTAGATTTGCAATGTATATTAGGAGAAGTGTAAGTGTAAGAGAACCTATTGTATAAGACCTCCAAAACAAAATTAGGAAGAACCTTTAAAAATAGCATAATAGGGACACTTTAAATGATTGTAGACATTGTCTATATGATGCTATATTGTTTTCAGATTAAAAGAAGGAGAGGACCAGAAGGAGATCACTATAGAGTCAGCACAGGCTTTGGATGAAGTGGAGCCCCTGCCTGAAGACTATTACACCCGCCCTGTCAACCTTCCTGAAGGTTGGTCTCATCCCTGCTTCACCCAGTAATACTACTCAATTACTTTCTTAATCCAACCTCTTTCTTAGTGCAGTGATGGCAGGTACAGCCACGTAGATCCATACTCACAGGTGCCATGGGGCATTTTTGGAGTTAGTGTGTTCAGGGTTACTTTTACTTAAGATCAAATGTGTAAAAATGTTAATTTATATAATTGAATCACATTAGTCATTCTAAGGCAAGATACCTAACCTCACCAAAGAAATTTTTGTTTGTGACTAGATCTTTATTGACTTTTGGCATATTTTAAACATGGCTTGTGTTTCAATGCAGTAACGAGTCTTCGCCAGAGGCTGCTACAGCCTGATTTTCAACCTGCAGGAGCTTCACAGCTGCACCCCAGACACAAACACCTGCTAATGAAGCGCTCTCTGCGTTGCAGGGTACGTAAACGCATCCAGCTTCTCTTTCACTGCAAAACAAAGCTTTTATATACATTAGCTTTTCTTTGGATTCTTTGGATTTTTTGATAAATAGCAAGTTCAAATTTATTTGGAATAAAACATTTTTGTAATATTGTAAAAATCTTTATTGTCACTTTTGCATTGCACACAATTTAATGCATCTTTGATGAATAAAAGTATTCATTTATTTCATAAAAACCTTTTGAACAATAGTTTGCATATATCAAAAGTTCCTTCGTTTTCATATTTGTATTTGATTGCCGTGAGCTAAGTTGCAGTTTAAAGTGCTGTTAACTACTGTTTTTCGTTATTTCATTTCAGAAATGTGAGCACAATCTGAGCAAACCAGAGTTTAATCCAACCTCAATAAAGTTCAAAATCCAGCTTGTGGCAGTGTAAGTCCTATGTTTGTGCTCTAAATAATTTTAGTTTGTTGTTCTTTTCTGTTTGCTGTTCTTTAAATTTTTATTTACTAAAGGGTCTTTCCTTGTCAAATCAACAACATTTCTGAAATTTTCCCAGCTTAAATTACATTTTTGTTGTTGCAAAAATTTCTGAAGTAAAAAGACAAACATAATGAAAGCCGAAATATTAAATGTCATGAATGTATATTGATTAATCCACTATTTTGTTTCCACCTGAGATTTGGAGCCAAATTACAATTTCAAAAAGATGGCAGCATCATTATTATATTTTTACACAGAGATTGTTGAAACTTGAATAATTTGTTGTTAAGATATTTCTCTTTAAAAGAAAAAAAGTATCAGCTGTATACAAAGTGACCCACATTTGGTTTTCAATCACTAAAAATGTGTACAATTGACCAATTTTCTCATGGAGCCACGTTAACATGTCCATATCTCTGGGATTGAACCATTGAGGGCCTTTAAAATAAAGATAAAAAAAAAGGTTTATTGAGGACCAGAATCTAAAAGGATATTACAATATCTCTTTAATACTTCTTGAGTTACAGGCATGCAAACCTGGGGCAAAAAACACATGCGCTTTTCCCCATATTTGAGCTGTCACTGTTGGCATACAGTGCAACAAAGATTGCAACAAATATATACATTTATGACATTTAATACTTCGGCTTTCTTCTTCATATATGTATTTCTTTCATCAGAAATAAAGGATCAAAAATTTGAGCCGGGGACCTCTGGATACACGGAATGACCCTAAAATGAATCAATTAACGGTTGTTGTTCTCCTTTATAGGAGCTACATTCCTGAAGTGAGAATCATGTCCATTCCAAACCTGCGTCATATGAAGGCAAGCTTGGTTCATGCTGGAACACTTGAATGAATATATCCTATATATAAAATAAAATAAATAAATTAACACCATTTGTCTGGTTACACTTCTTTGAAAAAGTTCTAGACCTTTTTACTTTTGTAAGTAATTGTTGTATTTTGTTTTAATACAGGAGAGTCAGGTTCTGCTGACCCTGACCAACCCAGTAGAGAACATTACCCATGTGTCTCTGTACACCTGTGAGGAGGAAGACCCAGATGATATTAACAGCAATGCTAAGGTAAAACGCCACAGATGAGCTTCTCTCTAACAGTACAGATGAATTATAGTGATACCGTATAAATGAATCATCAGCAGTGTATTTGTCCAATAATGATAGCTGGTTATTGAATTAGATAATTGTCCTTATCTGGCTTGAGCTGAAACATAACTCTAAAAACAAACACTCAGTTCAGTCTCCAGACAGAAGTTGTTAACCTTGAGTGGGCCACTCCTGAGGAAATGATGCAGTCATTATAGCCTCTCCATCACTGCGCCACAGTGCTTGAATTCACTGGCAGCACCTCATCATTGCCTTGTGTTGTGTCCCCCTATGGTTTGATTTATAAAATATGATTGTTTAATAGGTGCTGGTGCCCTCAAAGGAACTGGTCCTGGCAGGGAAAGATGCCGCCGCTGAGTATGATGAACTGGCAGAACCTCAAGGTTTTCAGGATGACCCAGAGTAAGAACCACCGTTGCTGATGATACTGAGAGCAGATAAACAATTGAGCTCATAAATTATCAAGAAGATGAGATTGCTGTAATACAGAGTCAGGAGGAAAGACTGCGAATAGGTTATTTATTGATTGATAAGTAGGTCTGCATGGAATTTGCTTTTATTACATCCAATTTATTTTGAAAAATGTTGGCTCCTTTGATACTTTTAAGTACCGTTAAGAGTATAATAGTACTTTCAGATCTGTTTAACACATTTAAATTCATTCCATGGAATTCTACAATTGCCTTCCAGTGTAGAAAAGTTGCACAGATTCCACGTGAGCCTATATATCTTAGGTTATATGCAGTTAGATGCAATATTGAATTTAACATGGATGAAAATGAGGCTGTGAGGGATAGACTTAGCGGCACACACTGTGTAAAGGTCCTAGATCACGTAATTTTCACAACTTGTCTACTGAAAGTAGACAAGGCAAATGTCTATTTTAAATATCTATACAACACCCTGGCAAATGTCCATTAAAGATCTATTAACAGTGTTTGTAGCATACCGTTGATTACCACAGAAAACATTTTTTTTTTAAAGCAAACCTAAGGCACTTACAATGGAGAGTAAACTGGGTCAGGATTGAAATGCTTAAATGTAAGAGGTTTGACACAAATATGAGCTTCACATGAATTATTCAGCAAAACTTGGTTCATAATCTGAGCTCTAAAGTTATCTGACCGTTCTTTTTTCAAGTGGGAACACTTTACTAGGTGAATGAACTTCTGTTTATGCACTACAGAATTGATTCCTGTGCAAGTGCTCTATACTTAAAAGCAGCAGGTACACGCCAAAGTGATTATCTGTGGTAATCAATATGATGATTGATTGGTGTTAATGTTGAAGAACTCGCATTAAACATGAACATTTAAGTTTTCAGCTTGAAGTTTTAGGCAGTAGAACCTTGCATTTAAGCCATTACGTCTACTTCAAATCATCTGATATCATTGGTTCCTGTGTTTTTACCCTTCATTAATAACAGTCTGCTCTTTTTTTCAGTGTGGTGGCCTTTAGAAAGTCAAACAAGATCGGCTTCTTCATCAAAGTGATTCCGCAGATAGAGGAGGGGGATGTCACTGTTGCTTTCAAACTCCGACATGACTTCCGGAACCTCGCTGCTCCGATCAGACCCGCTGAGGAGGGAGAAGCCACCAGTGAGGCCATCTGGCTCACACACCACGTGGAGCTTAGCTTGGGCCCCCTGGCAACCTGAAAACACAACACACTCGGACGCAAGTAAAACATCATGTGGCACTAAACTCACTCACAAACTTACACAATCTCTCTCTCTTACTCATGAAGATGTTCATCATCTTGGTGAAGTGAGTGTAAATGTTATCACGCATCACTTACAGGAACACAGTTGCTTAACAGTACACACACTACTCCTACACATGAGCCAGATGCTTTGAGCAGTGATCTCTTTCTCTCTTTCTAGCGCCCCCTGCTGATGTATTTAAATGCATGTGATTACAGTGCCGCCGCCTACTGTTATTTCTCAGCTTCAATTCCAGTTATTCTCAGTGTTAATAAAGACATTTAGATTAATGCTTCATCTAGTTATTGTGTTAATTTAATATTTTGTATTTGCTGTAAAACGAGCAAAATGTTACTTGCAGTTGTGTGGCACTGTTAGAAAGTGAGACAAAGACATTGTTTGTGAAACATGCTAAATTTTGTGGTTATTCAGAGGATGAACATCAGTGCATTCAGCTTTATTTATCTGTCTCATATAGTAGCTGGAAGTCCTGATTTAGTTTCTAATATAACAGCCTTAAAATGTGGTTGAGCAGTCTTATCAAATAAAATATGTCAAAAGTGATGGATCTGGGCGTGTTTTATTATTATTATCATCATCATTATTATTAATGGCAACATAATATTATTAACAATATTAAAATTATTTATTTTCATTAGCATTAATGGTTAAACAGGGCTGTTATTAAGATATGCTGAGTAGAGTAAACTTATAAATACTTTAAAAAAAGATTTTAATTTTTTTTTTTAAACTTTACGATTTAAAACTTTATTTACAGGAACATCCTTTATTTTCAATGTAATAAAATTAGTATTATTAAATTATTATTTATTTACTCATCTACATTGCTTATTTTTCTATGGAACAAAGAATGCTACTTTAAAAAAATATTTTTTATTCAATACATTTTCTGAATACTTATCTAAATTGTACTCATCTGAACACTTTTTAAACTGCACAGGAAAAGTTTTCTTTTCTTTTTAATACATATTAAATCATTTACTCTTCTACATTTTGCTTTCTTATTTTTCTATGGAACAAAGAACGTGACTTCAAGTCAGACTCTCCTACGTCGAACACTTAACCCTTGTGATTTAATTAAGTCGTTGATTTCTCCACAGTGCATCTTGCTTTATTAAAGACATACTTAGACCAAAAATGAAAATTCTTTCATCATTTACTCACCCTCAAGTTGTTCCCAACATGTATTTCTTTCTTCTGCTGAACACAAGGAAGTCAATGGGGCCCATCAACTGTTTGGATACCCGTCATTCTTCAAAATATCTTCTTTTATGTTCAGCAGAAGAAATAAATTTATACAGGTTTGGAACAACTTGAGGGTGAGTAAATGATGGCAGAATTTTACATTTTTGGGTGAACTATCCCTTTAAGAACACGCTTTAATGAACAACATTTCACGAGCTCCTTACACCATCTGATGTCCTTTTGAATTGGCGTTTCAATGAACAACAATATTTCTTTGCATCTATGTTTCCTTGAATAACTTAAAGAAAGAATAACTTAATAAAGGAAATTGGGATGCGCAATTATTGAAACGAGAGACACCCAAAACCGCGGTGAAAGCAACAGTTAACAGCTCACTGGAAGAGGAACGGTTAACAGAAGTATCATTCTGTTTCTCATACAAAGCAATCGTATGACTACGGAAGACTTGGTTTAAGCTTACAACTCTAATGGGTTACTTTTATCATATTTATGGTGTTTTTGAGTCTTTTATTTTATTTTAAAAAAGCTTGACAGTCCCAGCCCATATTCACTGTCATTAAATTAACAAGAGTGACCAGGATATTCTTCAAACATTCACGTTTTGTTCCACTGAAGAAAGAAAGTCGTACAGGTTTGGAATTGCATGATGGGTAAGTACATAATACATTAAAATGGTTACATTTTTCTTGTAATATATTTATTCAATATGTGAGGCTGTCCACTAGATGGCAGTCTATCCGGTAAAATGTTTTCTCTCGATTTTTTAAATTTCAGTCAACAGTCTCAACAGATATGCCTGTCAGATTATATGATCTGTATTTTACTTGACACAATGTGTTATGATTTGTTGTTGTTGTTATTATTAATAATCATCAAATTAAAAGCTTTAGATTAAAAAAAGCACAACAACTATAGGCTATAAAACGACTACTTACAGTGTTTAGAGGTCCATGCTAGTATGAAAATACTTTCACAGGCCTATAACGTGCACTTAAAGCAAAGCCAAGAATATATTTACCTAGTTAATGGAACGATTTAAAACTGTGAGCCTCTACTGTCTGGGAAAACATTTACCGGCCTGTATTTGACACATTACACAATATCCCACAGTGTGTTCAGCATGATGTCATAGTTCTTGTACCCTTACTAAACAGGGCTGCCTGAACTGTAATGCACACAGTTACACATTACAGCACACCTGATTATGATATTTTACAATGGTGACAAAGTAAGGTCCTAGTGTAATGCTTCTAACAGTCTAGCAATTGTGCTGGGGAGTCTGGATATAAAAATAAAGTGAGCTTTAATGGTAATTGGCAGACGTCTGTGTTTCTCTGCACTGTTGATATTGGCATGTACTTGCAGTCGCAGTAGATGATGTGGATATGGAAATCTAAACTTTTTCATGTTCATTTTTCGGAACTGTAACCAGATGTGTTTTGTCTCCATGCTTCACAGATAATCATCTTAAACTATGGCTCTATTAAGAAAAGGAAGCTGTAGCTTCCATGTAAGATGCATTCATTTTTCTTCATAGGCATGTCTGCCTACGCCAGCAAGGCCAAAACGTTTTATATGCTGATTGTTCAGTGTCTTTAGAGGAAGATAGATTAAAAGTATCTCCTGGTCTTTCGAAAGAAGTTAGAGAAAAGAAAAGTTTTATATAGAGTTTATGTTTGGTCACCTCTATGTCAAACATACAGCAAATAAATACTGGGTTGATGCATGATAGACCATTTGATTACTGTTTTCCCTGGTCTTTGACTTCATAAGTTTTCCAGCTTCATCAGTTGTGTAATTTTTCTTCTTTACAGATCTATTTGGCTAGTTGACACACGTCCATAAACTTTTTTAATCAACTATCAACATCATGAATTTATTTAGGCTATTTTTTTATTTTTTTATTGGTGCTGTGACTAATCACTGTATGATTAAAAAATTATATGGACGTGCTATGAATTTATTAGTATCATTGTTATCAATATTCTTCCTCTTTATCTTATTATTAAGTGCAGATCACAATTTCTTTTTAAAATTTTCAAAATTTGAACCATCTTTTCATAATTTTACTTTAAATGGTCCTATTATGTGACAATTTATAAAATTTTTTTTATAAAAAAGTAAAAATATTCCATAAGACTCGCAGGAAAGTTGTGAATAGCACCACAGGTCAACTACCCATGCATGTAAGTATGAGCAAACAGAACATAATGACCTGTCAAATCATCATCATGTTTTGTTCGCAAAATCTGTAATATGAGGTGCAGCGCACATCATGATTGTAAAGCCTGGTGATTTGTTACTTTATTTAACCTTCTTGAAAAGACCTTTTGAGAGTCGTTAGAGGCCAAAATGCCTCTTGTGTTCCCTATTTCTGCAAATGTGCTACAGCCTAATTATATGTAAAGTGTCAAGCTCTGCTGATCTAAAGCACAGCCAAACCTCATAAGTAATAAAAGTCCAGAGTAGAAGGGAAAACTACCACCACAGTAAAAATCTCCTAGACTCAGGATGTTGTCTTCTTTTTTATTCTGGTTGTATTCATTTGTAATCGACCAACTCATAGAGAACTTTGATAAACGATGTGTCGGAGATCCTCTCCTGCTCTGTGTGTCTGTGGCCATGTAAATGATAATCTGGAGAATGTTTATATTGCGGGCTGGTCCATTACAACAGGAGAGGCCCTGGTAAAGCTCACTAATGGTTCCTCTGTGTAGGATTAGCCACCTCCGGTTGTTTCCCATTTAGGGAATTCTTGTTACCGTTAAACCTATATGTCATGTTATACTGCACGGTTGAGGTCTTTCGCTGCCATTATGATGGGGTGTTGGAAGGCCTCTTCTAATGGAACTGACACATATTTGTGTAAAGACTCAGTTCCGGCAGCATCTTTCCGCTGGTGTCCTTAAGTGCTGACCTGTGACACTGCTTTGGGTGATTTCGAGTGCACATTTTAGGCAAAACAGAATTCTTTCGCTTTCTATTTTCCACACAGAAGAAATGAAGCTTGAAATTATTTGATGATCTTCACCTGAAGACCTTCGAGAGACGTGCGGGATATGAAAACACTTTGAAGTCATGATGAGAATTAGGATTCGCTCGAGCAATTTCCTCAACTAGCGGTATGATTACATAAAGATGTAAAACCCAGATATTTCCCCACATTTAAATGCCTTGCACCTTATGTATTTTCTAATGGAAAATAATGGTAGCTCCCACCTTGCAGTTGTCCAAGTCTGTGATGTCCTCATGTCGTTTTATCTTTAGTACAAGCACAGGAAGATTCCACATTAAATTGTGGGGCTGACAGATGTCTGGACATTTCCACCATGACATCACCTACAAAAGCAGTCTTAAATTCTGAACTGACTTCATAGCTGTATGGCTCAGAGGCCAGCTGAGAGATAGCAGGGGTCCACGAACACCTCGGTTTAATACATATATCAGAAATTGAGAATTTTGAGATGCCCAGACGCTGATAGTATTGGTATTGTATGCGCTGCACTCCTGAGACTCTTTAAAAGCAGATGCATTTTTGCTGCCTTATGGGGTGGATTATATTTCCCTATACTGTTTTAGTCATGTCAAATATTTTTTAGTGTTAACCTGCATACAAAGAAAATAATTTGAGGGTTTTATTTGTATATATATTACCGTTCAACAAAAAATATTTTGTAATATTACTGTTACAAAAGATTTTTATTTCAAATAAATGCTGCTCTTTTTATTCATGATAAAAAATTATTGAGGTTTCCACAAAAATAGGAAGCAGCACAACTGTTTTCAACACTGATAATTATATAAAATGTTTCTTGAGCAGCAAATCAGCATATTACTATGATTTCTGTAGGATCACGTGACACCGAAGACTGGAGTAATGATGCTGAAAATATAGCTTTCCATCACAGGAATAAATTACATTTTAAAATATGATAAAATTGAGAACAGTTATTACATTTTTTTAATGTTTTTGCTGTATTTTGATCAAACAAATTATCAAATAGAGCCTAAGAGACACTTTCAAAAAAGAGTAAAAATCTTGCTAAATAATGATTTTATTAATATATTATTATATACATTATTTATAGGGGCAGTTAGAGATATGACAATAGCTATAAATAACAGTGTAGGGTCAGAAAATTCTGCAAGTACTAACTTCTAGGTCACAGGCTTTTCACTCTGTTTGTGCCTATAGGCTGGATGTTGAAAAGACCCAATTAATCACTGTTTCACCTCTATTCACCGGACCATCATCTGACTGATTACAGGTAGTTGACCATGTCTACACAGATAGACAAATGGCTTCAGTCTTTGAGCCTTGAGACAAGGCCAGGTCTGTGAAATCCATGCTCGCACATAGTTCCAACAGCTCTCTCTCTCTTTCTTTCGGCTTGTGGTGGAATGTTGATTTTGGAGAGTTTGGTGAAAAGTAACACTCTTGAGAAAGCAGCCCCGCTCCGCTCTGGCTGAAGCTGACATATATGCAACCCGTCGCCCTAGACCCTTTAGCATTTGTCTTTTAACGTGTGCGTTATATATGTGTGCAAGTAAAGCAAAAACGAACTATCCTACAATCCTTTATAGAAACCCCACAAAAACATGCTGTTGTAAAGTCTAGTTTTTCCAGTGGTGTAAAGGTGAGAATTTTAATTTACATCTCAGATTTTTTTCAAAACTTTTTTAGTTTTAATTTGCACTCAGTCCTCCATTTAAAGAGATGTCGTAATTTGTGCCGGCCAGGTGCTGTAGGTTCATGTTTTTTTGTTGCCATGGCTCACTGGGTGTTGAAAGGAACCAGAGGGTGTGGAGGGATGCTGCCGAAATGCACATCCTCCATTGCTCCCTGCAGGCTGGCTAGTGCCAAAACCAAACCACGACCCTCTATTATTGTTGATGAGGACTGCGGTTTATTGTGGGATTTTTGACAGGAGGGTATGATTGAATGCAGGACACGGTGTAACATGGAATTGGAACGAGGTTGGACTCACCTTTTGAGCTCAAATGGATTGAAGAGCATAAAAAAAGGCAAGATGAAACAAACAACTTCATCCATCAGACTGCATAATTTAGCATAGTGAGCAATAAACTTTGCGCTTAACCATGTAAAGCCTAGTGTATCATATTTAATATACAAATTTCCTAGGTGTGATCAAAGCTTTGCTGAAAAACCTGTAGTACACAATCTACTTTATGCCTGGCGTCTGATTGATAGTTTGTTTTTTTTAGCAAGTAAAAGGCCCTTTAGGATAATTCTAAAAACTTAAGATCATGGTACAAATCTATGAAATATTTACTGATTTTAATTATGCAAATATAACTTTTATATTGTTAGTAATAGTTCAAGATTTGTTTTCTTTGAAAAATAATGAGTATGAAATATGATGCATAGGCTTTTGATGATCATTTGATCATCATGATGATCATCATTTAAAAACTACAAAACTCTGATCATAAAACTAATCATTGAAGATATCTTTGGAGTGCCAACGAACATAAATATACTAGCATAGCAGACTACTTACATAAAATGCATATAGATCAAGCCTATCAATCATATGATATGATCCATAGCAGTCTGTTTTGTTTGATGTTCATAAATCATTGCATATGATTTTGATATGAAAAATGTGGTTAATCACCATAATGTCATCGATATGTGGTTGGTTTGGTTAGTCCACCAGGTCTGATGCGTTTGCCATAGTTGTGAAGTTTTGTTTCATGTGCATCTGGATCTTCGATTGAGGTTGGTCAAAAGAGACACACCTCTCACGAGCAAAGGCCAGTTGTGAGATGATCCAGATGTGGCTTTCTTTTCTACAGCAACTTAGCACTGGAAATAACAGGTTGGAGCCGAGAACCACGTGTCTGGGCTTGATTTGATAACTTGTTTGCTAATAGAATGAGACATTTGGATGAAAAACACATTGAATGTGTGCCTCATAGTTTCAATATGTTAGCTTATTGTGAGACTACCAAAGCAAAAATGAGGAGGTATCAGATGGAGATTATTGAAGCAGGCTGGGTCATAGATGTAGACGCTTCTCACAGCATATGTTCATGTGCTCCAGATATTTTAACGCATGGGAGTTGATCTCAGATGAGGCAGGCCCCGGAGAGTGTTTGAGAGTGATTGTATGAACGTCCTATTGAGTTTCAGATCATTTGCGTCTGGCATTAAGGAATGCATGTGCTTGGTTGAGCTTTTGTCTTAAACCATGTTGTTCTGTTTAATTTCCTGTCAAAGTGGCTCACAGATTTGATTTCCTGTCGGTGAAACGTTATCTGGCCCGCTCTGTCTCAGACGACTCGCCTCTCCTGTCATTTTGAGATGTGCTTCCGTCCGGTCTCCGCTTTGAGTTGTCTGGGCTACGAACTGGACTGAGATTGTCGATGATGACATGTATTGGGTGAGTGGAGGATGTGGGTTTGAAATACCCTTAGAAGTAGGTCAGATGACTGGGGTTTGTAGATTAGGGGGAACTCAGAGTCTGGGATCAGTTCTTATTTTTGAAGCAGTCAGACCAGTTTCCCATTAAAGTGCGTGCTTGTGTTGAGCGGGGGTTTATTTTTTCCCCCACTGCAAATATTTTATCTTGAATAAAGTTGCTTTGCATTTTCTAGATGTTCTACACAGAATATGCTAAACATGTCATTACAGTGTTGCGCTAAACATACAGCACATCCAGATTAGTGTGATTCCTACACAAATAACACGTTTTCAGTTGAACTGATTTCTAAACAAATGACTCTTATGAGACAATTCTTTTTAGTGAATCAAAAATACACAGTGCGACAAGTATGGTTCAACCAGTTTCTGAACTAATGACTCTGAGACGATATATATATATATTTTTTTTAGTAAATCAAAACCTTATACCATGACTAACATTGTCCAACCAACAGTATGATCAGTGTATTACAATATTTTCCTGAACAAATAACTCTGAGAAGGTTCTTTTTTTGTGTGAATCAAAACCATAAAGAGTGAACAATGTAGTCCAACTGATTCCTTAGCAAGTAAATCCTGATTTTATTTTAGTGAATCAAAACCATATAGCACGACCAATACGGCCTAAAACCCATTCCTGAACAAATTACTTTTATGAGCAGATTATTTTTGTGATTGAAAACCATACAGTGCAATCAGTGTAGTCAAACTGATTCCTTAACAAATGACTCTTACGAGCTGATTCTTTTTTTAGTGAATCAGAACCCTGCAGTATAAAAAGTCTAATTGATTCCCAAAGAAATAACTCTTATGTGCTGATTCTTTTTAGTGAATCAAACACATACAGCTTACAACTATAGTATATTGTTCTTAAGACTTTAGTCTTCATTGTACTGACTGGTTGTTCCAATAATTAAAAATCCTACCTGCTTATGTTCAGCAGAGCTTGCAATGTAATGTTAACAGGAACACATACCAGTGAATGACAGCCATGATCCGTTATTAAAGGGTTTTTTTTTCTTCCGTGGTCCACTGAGTGCATAAATATTTTCATGCAGAGGGTTATCATAACATGACCTTTTGAAACAGTAAAACAAAGCATTCCTTCTCCTTATGCACTCAGAATAAGGCTCTGTTCCAGAACCTAGTGAGCTGTGTACGGCCTACATAGGCAACTGAGTTCTAAGGCGGGCAACAACTCCACACATCATAGTGTTGTGTAAATAAAGCGCATGGTAGATGCTCTCAGTACTGATATGCTAATGCCAAATCTGTGTAAAAATACACATATTTTGGGTAAAATAGACAATTTATAATACTTTTAGATTTATTTTTTAGGCAAAAAAAATATTTTTTATATCTTTTTGACATTTCTAGCCTGCCATCTTGGATTTAGTCTATTTGGTAAAAATGAGGTGTTTAAGGAGGCAGCATAATTAAATATTTGTTAATTAACTGCATACAAAGGCAGCTCACTAGATGTTGGAATGTACACTGCTGTTTTTTCTATTCATCAAAGAATCCGGAAAAAAAGTATCGCGGTGTCCATAAAAATATTAAACAGCACAACTGTTTTCAAAATTGATAAAAATAATAGTCAAAAAAAGTTTCTTGAGCATCAAATCAGCAAATTAGAGTGATTTTACTGAAGGCTGAAGTAATGGCTGCTTAAAATTCAGCTTTGCTGTCGCAGGAATAAATTACATTTTAAATAAACAGAGCAATTCCAATAGGGTCCTCACACCATTGGTGCTCAGACTTTAAAACTTTATTAACATTATAAGTCAACCTCAAGGAACATGGCATGACCCCTTTAAATTGTAATAATGTTTCACAATATTACTGTTTTTACTTTAAATCAAATAAATGCTGCCTTGGTGAGCATAAGAGTCTTGCATGGTAGTGTACATCTTGATTTTCTTCTCTTTGTTCTCTTGTTCACTAATTCATTCAATCACTCCTTTATTTCTATTTCCTCCCATTGCCCTTTTCTTTTCACCCATTAATTAAAGAGAGGTAAAAATAAAACTGAAGTTGCTAAGCTCATGAGTTCGGCAGCATAACAAGCTTGGTTTGCTTCCAGATGAGTCCTACGGAGTGTGTTTGTCAGCACGCATTCGTATGTGGGTCAGAAAACTGAAACCCTGGGCAATCGTTCCCCCATCCACCTGTGAATAACACCCCTCTGGGGAGAGCCATTGACCATATGCTATTCTGACACCTTAAATCAACACTCAGGTTTACCCCAGCCATCTCCAACCACAAGCTGTTTCGACTGAAAGCATTACAACCTGTCACCTAAGGAAGGTGTTTTTTTTAGATGTGGCAGTGCTCATACAAGAGTTCAGGGACAGCAACAACTCTGGAACTTGAATCAGTAATGCAATGTGAGAGGCCCATATGACTGCAGGGTTGCTGTTACCGTGGTTTAATGAGACGACCCTGACGGCACCGCGTGGCAGCCAGTGCCTTGTTTATTTCTGCCTGTCTAGAGAAATATCCTCATTCTGTGCAACACGCGCTCCATAATGCTGATTCATTTTCTTATGTTTGCAAACACTGTCCAACATAAATTTGCTCCGTATATTTAGGATCTGGTTATGCAACCATTTGAATATTTTAGAGATTCTATAGTGTGAGATATATTAACACTCTTTGTCATGGGCTGTTCAGTGGCAGTTTGGTTTAAAACTAACCATTTGTTGTTGCTTTATGTTGCTTCATATACATTTACAGTACTGTTCAAAAGTTTGGGGTCAGCAAGATTTTTTAAAGGAAATTAATACTTTTATTCAGCAAGGATGCATTAAATTGATTAAATTTGTTACAAAAGATTTCCAAATGTTGTTCTTTTGAACTTTCTATTCATCAATAAATCCTGAAAAAAGTGTCATGGCTACCACAAAAACATTAAGCAGCAGAACTGTTTTTAGCTGTGATAATAATAAGAAATGTTTCTTGGGCACCAAATCAGCATATTCAAATAGAATTGTGAAGAATCGACTCTGAAGAGTGGAGAAATGACTGCAGAAAATTCAGCTTTGCATCAAAGGAATAAATTACATTTTAAAATATATTAAAGTAGAAAATAGTTCTTTTAAATTGTAATAATATTACTGTTTTATTGTATTTTTATCAAAAAAAAAAAAAGCCTTGGTGAGCATAAGAAACTTTTTTACACTTACAAACACCAAACTTTTGAACAGGAGTGTATGTTGCAAAAGATTGTATCAAGGAATAGGTTTACAGTGCATTTTTAGTATATTTTCTGCAGAGTTTACAGTGTAAATATCCAGTAAATATGGACGGTGAAATTAATACACTCTGCAGATGTATGAAAGGCCTTATGGATTTGAGTTTGTTGAAATCCTCAAGCATGAGCAAGAGTAAAAAGCAAGCACCAGTAATTTGAACAGTTGGGTAAATTACTTCTCATTATAATCAGTCACACTGCCAAAGAGAAACAGGAAATCTGATCTTAATTAGTCACTTTTTTTTTCTTTGATTTTGTTTTCGTGCTCTTTTTCTCTCTCCCTCTCCTTTTTGAGTATTGCTTTCCCCGAGGTCATTCTTTCTAGAAGAAACTTTAACCAAAACTGGTATTTAACATATGTGTAGCTTCTAATTAGGCTTTACTATGGTTAGAAACTCTGGCAAAAACGTTAGCAAGGCAGCTCTTGGATTGCTCTACACAGAATATTGTCCAGCACTTTGATTTTCAAAAACAATAATGATATTGCTTTCATTCACTGAATCCTTTTTGACTTACACTCGATTGGCTGCGTGTCTGGTATCTGGCACATCAGTGGTTTTATGGTAGAGCTGCCACTCACAATGCCACAGAAGCAAGACTGCAAAACAACTTACCTAACTATTAACATGACTCAGGAGGAAGCTAAGTCCTGAATTGCATGAATTTTAATGTGTTCTTTAGAAACTCATATCAAGAACTACATTAAAGAAGTTAAAACTAAAGATGTTACTGTATGCCACTCAAAATGAATCACATATGTGACATCCTGTCACGAAATATGGACATTTCAGTGGCCTTTTTTGGCTCTATTTATATAATGTTGCTTGTCTAACCATAAACATGTGTATCCATCCAAAAAGAGCAAGTTGGGCTATTTATTTTTGGAAACTTCTGCAGCATTTTTTTTATAAGTGTCTTTTAGTGTGTGTGTGTGTGTGTGTGTGTGTGTGTGTGTGTGTGTGTGTGTGTGTGTGTGTGTGTGTGTGTGTGTGTGTGTGTGTGTGTGTGTGTGTGTGTGTGTGTGTGTGTGTGTGTGTGTGTGTGTGTGTGTGTGTGTGTGTGTGTGTGTGTGTGTGTGTGTGTAAAAGGTCAGTGTTCTGGTGAAATGAGGCCTGGACACACACACACACACACACACGCTCATACTGGCAGCTCTGAGTCACCGAGGGGGGATTTCCTTTCGCTTACTGTGGCTTTCAGACCTATTGAAACAGCATGCCTGAGTTCAGCATACTGAGAGAGAAAGTACCCTGACTCGCATAGCACATGGCTTTGACTTTTATAAAACAGAGTAAGAGACACACTGTACACTTTAAATATGTACACATACATTTTGAAATTCAGCACAGCAGTAAAAAGAGAGTCTGGTTGTGTTTACTTCTGTAATGTAATATATTTCTGTTCAACAAGAGCAAAACATGGGATATGACTTAATTTTTAACCATCTGTAATTGATTGGATCATGAAAGCTTGGAAGGGAGGGGTTCGATGACATCAGTCTAAAACAAATTAATTTCAGAAGATCAAGTTTTTGAATTATTTATTTATTTATTTATTGATGTGCACAAGTTAATCATCTATCTATCTATCTATCTATCTATCTATCTATCTATCTATCTATCTATCTATCTATCTATCTATCTATCTATCTGCAGATGCATGCGTACAAATTAATAGTTTACAATATTTTATTTACTTTTTAATTAATGTGCACAGATTAATCATTTATATACATATTATAATTTATAATATATAATATTTTTACAATATTTTATTCATTAATTTATTGGTTAATTTTATTTCTTTAATTTTAAATGAATGTGCACAAATTTTGAATTAATGTGTACAAATTAATCATTCACAATAAGACCAGTGACTGGCTGCATAAACTGCTTAGACTAGTCTTAAAAGTCATCAAAATATTTTCTTCAAGACTGATCATTATTTTTTTAAAGTCAGTTACATAAAAAGGTAGATCGGTCTAATTTGAATTGGAAAACTTAGTCGGATTATCCTTTGTTTAACTGCAAGTTAGTCAAACTAGTTCTTAAGACAGTCTTAACATGGTGGCTAAGTTTATTCAACTAGCACAAGGAATGTTCTATAAGTAAGTAAATAAGATACACAAATTTAAATAAATAGGGCAAGGATGTGATTGTCATCTGTTTTCAAAAACAACAAAAGCTAATTCCCATGGTAATGTGCTGACATCTGCTGACGTTCATCATGATGAATGTGGCTGGTTGTGTCAGGCTGTGTGACACGCACCGCATTGCAGTTTTGCATCAAAGTAAACAGCTCTTGATATCCATCCTCTTTGAAGCCTCACAGTTCATTTCCCTCAAAGGGTGCCATGCATTTAGCAAATCTCAATGAATCTGAATTCTTTTCCTGTGGCTTCTTTGAAGATAATGATATTAAGCAGTTTGTCTCAAACTTTTAGAACACTTCAGTGAAACAGGACTTTGGGGGTTTTCTGGAATGCGATCTGCTATAATAAGCCAGAGTCCATTGTTTTATGACATTTGGTGGTAAGGGGGTGAATAAAATAGCATAATAAAACAAAACGACAAGAGAGCCTATTAATGATGATACAGACAGTTCCCCAGACTGCTGCTAACAGACGTCAAGCATCTCTGTGGTGATATCTGTTCCTAATCAGAGTCACAGTTTAATTCCTTAATCTGTGCTGACGTCCTTAATGACCCATGGGTTTAACTGTCTGCGAGCTGCCGGCAGCTGTTCCTACAGAAGCTGATGTTTCGGAGAGGCAGATCTCAGAGGGGTTGCGGAGCTGATGAAGACGCTGAAAGGGAAGATTTGTAACCAACGTCCAGTAAGTCGGCCGTAGTGGTCCCTCCTGCTCGGGCACATCTGCAGCTCTCCACGGGACCTCTGATGGGGAACAGAGCCAGCCATTGTGGGGCCCCTGCCCGGCGCTGCCAACACCAGCCAAAGTGGATTAACTGCTGTCACTGAGGAAAACCCAATCCAAAGAGCTCCACTGGGCCATCAGGACACTAGGAGCGCTACACAATGCCGTCCAACAAGATTGTGCAGCTCCACTCAATACCTGTTGTCTGTTTACAGCCAAGTGTAAAATCCACAGCGTGAAACCTTGTGTTCTGCTCTTAGGATTTCCCAAGGTTTTAAATAGGGAGAAGAAAAAAAGAAAACAGCCAAGGCTACTCATGGAGAGAATGGAAATATCTCCGGATAGAGCTGAAAGTTGTATCTAAAAGCTAGTTTCCTATGTTGTTTTTAATAAATCAATTTTGATATCCTGTTAAAGTATTCGAGGCGCAAATCGCATGTTTATTTTAAGTGAAAACTATTATATTAATCTGATTAAATGTTTCCCTTGTTGATTTTGGCCAGTTCCACCTCAAAGGTTGTGACCTTCTTAACCATATTTTTTTATATGGGGTTGTTTAAAAAAAAAAAAACTATTAAACAAAGATTCATGGGAAATAGTTTATCAATAACTATAAACCAGCATTTGTTCCCAAAGTAGCCTAAAAAAATAATAATAATATTTTATATTTGATTGGAAATGCCATTTAATGTTAATGTTTACACACAAACAGGAATTAAAGCAATTTTTTAAAATGTGCGTTAGAAAAAACATTGCTGGTGTGCATCTTGAGACAAAACAATGGCACTGACATATTTTAAGGTTGTGCAAGTTGCTTTCAGTTAAAACAGCTCAAACATGTATTTTAGTTTGGGACTAGACTTAAACCTTGGCTGTGAAACCAGGCATTAGTGTTGAAAAATGGCAAACATATCGAGTTTAACATCTTGACGTTTGCAATCAACATTTTATCAAAAATATTACCCATTTACTTAAATAATACCTAGGCCTCGTCCATCGAAAGTAGCAGAATTAGTACAAAATGCCGCTCTGTAAATGAACACAGGATGACTGATGCAGTCCATTGGGACAAAAAAAGCTCAGATTACAGCATCTATCACTCCCATCACTCTGTGTGCCTCTGCTCTGAGAGGTCAGGCCTTTGAAGTTCACGTTCGTGCTGCAGGGACCCCGTCAACCCTCTGCTAACTAATACCAGACTTTGGCTCCTCTGCCCCCATTCAGCCCCAGCTCTTTGTCAGCCTGTTTTTACTGCGAGCGCTCCATGGCCAGACCTGTTTGCATTGGTGTAAAGGGAAGTGGGGCATTGTCTGGACAGGATCTCGCTCAGAGATCATGCATTAGATTGGGCTGGCGTTCGAAGGGCAGGACTCCAGCGACTGACGTCAGCTGTGTTTTATTTGGACCCGGCAAACGCTCAGCTAATCCAAGAACATAGACAGACATCCAGGAAGAGGGGACTTGTAAAAACAAGCATTGTGCTGAAAAAAGTCCTTAAAGTTATTATCGTCAATTCCTCACTTAAGAATGATTAAATATGGTATTTGACAAGCTAAGTGTCACACCTTGTTCTGTGGGTGGGCGTACATTGAAATGTTTATAAGCTACTTTTAAACAGAAGACAAGGAACGACTAAATACTTCTAAATCGTTGCTTCGCATAGCCTAGCAAATCAAGAGACCTTATTAAGGCACGTTCACACCAAGAAGGATAACTATAAAGATAACTACAACTCCCAAATTGTAAAATGCAATAAAATCAAGAATCTGTCATTTGTTAATTCTCTTTAACCTTTATTCAACTGAAACATATTTGTAAATATAAACAAATTTTGAATTTTAATGGCTGAAACACACTCCAAAACAGTTTGGACAGTTGATAGTGTTTGGAAAAGACGTGGTATCGTCCATCAGCTGAGCTGAGAGCTTCTGTTTGTGGGCTTTTAGTGCATTCTTGTTCCACATGCAGAAATGAAAGTTATAGCCAACACAAACTGTGTATATAATGTACACGCCTCATTCAATGTGTAGATGTCTGTGACCCAACCATTTTGATTGATTTTTTTGGTCAAAAATGGCTTTCTCCCACCACAGACGCTGCCACATTTTAATCACAAAGGCTGGTTACAACAAGTTGTTTTCTCACTAAGCAACGCAAATGTTTCTGTCTGCAGAGGAGAGCTCTCTATTGCAAAAATGCAAGCAACTAATTTATGTTTACTGCCTAGTGCCTAACCAGACAATTAAGGCTTGGCGAAAGGCTGAAATTACAACACGCATGAGCTGTTGCGGCCTGCTTGATGGGGCGAAAATATAGGAGACGTCTCTGTTTTCGGGTAAGCGCTGATATATGCGGACATTGAAAACTGGGTTTGGGTGGTAATACAATCCATACGTCCCTTTATACTTTGATCAATCTGTCTTCTGTTGTGCCTTTCTAACAGCCATCATTATTAAACTAATACTATTTTGGTATTACACAGTAATATATTTGTCAAAGACACTGAGATTGCTGTTAGAAAGGGTTTTATTTCACAATGCAGCACCTGCAGCCAATCTCTGGAGGAAATAACTTCTCGTATTCTCACCGTATTCTGAGACAGGCGTTCAACCAACCCTTTCTTTCCGGAACACATCATATCCATGGAATTGAGTGCCGTGTCAGACCCACGCAGCGGGAGTCCACAGCGCAGAGCTTGGGTTTCTGTTGGCTTCAACAACCCGCTGTAATTTCCACTGTGTCATTTCCTCCCAAGGTCAAAGAGAATCATGGCACTTCCTATTGGTTTGCCAAAAACTGGCCTTCCTCCTCCCAGTTTCCACCTATAACCTTCTCCTGTTTGCCATAGAGTTTGTTCCCATGCCAGCAGGTACTTTCTGTGAAAAGAGTGAATGGAGACAGCAAGGATTTGTATGTCAGAGCATCTGCAGTAGCTTTTAAGCGGAGATGACATAACAAAGATGACATCATCCCCTGTGAATAGGATTTTGCTCCCTGTAATTAGCGTATCGTTCTCAGTACAGAGGCTTGTAAAACACTTACTTAAGTCCCAGGCGTTCAGATGCAACTTCTGATCTGTGCAACAGACTGTGTTATATGGCAGAATTTATATGGAAGGAGGAAGGCCAGAGCAACAATAGCAGTTTTATTGCAATGCACCTGTATTTAAGCATGATCATTTGACTCCTTCAGTCCAAAGCTTATTCATTTCACTTTTGTCGTGAAAGGGCCTTTACATTTGCCAAAATAGAACCATTTTTTTAAATTATTATTAAAAAACAAATAAGCAAGCCCAGCCCAGGTGAGAAAAAGTAACACAAAAGTAACGTGACGTTTTAGTTACCATTTAAATTAACTTAGTACACAATTAGTTTGTTTTTAGGGAATAACACAATAAAACAAAAATACTTTTAAAGGTAACTTTTATTTTGACCACGATTTGGACATCTGATCTGAGATCAATTTTGAGAATCCTAAAAGATTCCTCTGGTCCTAGGCCAAAAACCCGAAGTCTTTGTACAGTCCTGTAGTGTAACTTCTCTTACGACAAACTTCATAAACCAATAGACCTTATGTGTTTTGTAGCTCTACGTTTCCCTGACGGTTCACATTAAATTCAAGTTTGGTATCTGCTCGAGCTCTTGTCTATAACATGGGCTAAATGTCATCAACATGGGGCAAGTGTTAGCAAGAACATCATTTTATTCTTTGGTCTTTGCAATGAAACAGACACTTCTTTGTCTGAATAGGGATACAATATGACAGTAGGCCAATGGGAAAAATAAAGATTTCCATGGGTAATGGGATTCAGCTGTGGTTCTAATCAAAGGAAGATGACAGGAAATGTAACAAAGCTGAAGCAAGATGGTTCAAACAATAGCTTCAGAAGACTGTTTTTAAACAGATCTTCAATCAGACTACTTTTATTCAGTCTGTGATCTCTGTCTGTTCTCAGAATTAGGCCTACAAGGAGACCTGGAAATTATTCAAACTGCTGCAGAACATCACATTAGACCCAAATAACTTGGCTATGACAAAGACTTCTCATGCTGCTTTTACTACCACAAGTCTCATTAATTTCTCTGGTTGTTATTTTAGGCATGCTGGGAAAAAGCCTGAGAGTGGGTTCTACCGTATGTTGGACTTCCATGGTGGGCATCGCTTTGGCTGCTGCAGCATGGAATTGTTTATTACAGGGGAGGCATAATGGTAAGTAGGCCTACAGTATCCATCAACCCCTCAGACACATACTGTACATAGATATCATCTGCATGACCAGCCACTACATGAATATCACTGCATGCCATAGACTTAATGTGAACCAATGATCCACTTTATTCTGTCTTGTGCTTAAATGTACGAAAAACATACTAGCAATTTTTTGTCACGGGATAGATGATCATGAGACGAGGATACAGATGCAGAGGAAATTTATTAGTAACATGCAGACAAGGTACAAAAACTAAAAAAACTCAGGACTCCAGGAACGGGGAAACTCGGACAACGAACCAGCAGAAGACTACAAACACAAGGAGGCTAAATAGGGGAACAAACAAAGGAGGGTAACGAGACAGACAGGTGGGACAAATTAACCAATAATCAGATAACAAGATGGGAGGGGCTAGACAATAGACACGAGCACATGGCCCAAAATAACAAAACACCCATGTGCAGCACAAGACAGGACAGGCATGTGACATTACCCCCTCCCTACGGAGCGGCTACCAGACGCTCCATAAGACCAGGGCGGGACGGGAGGGACAGACCAGGGCGGGATGGGAGGGACAGACCAAGGCGGGAAAAGGGGAATGAACAGTTCAGAAGGCCAGGGAGGCACACAAAGTTCGGGAGTCCAGGGCGGAGACGACAGTCCATCAGGCGGCCAGGGCGGAGACGACAGTCCATCGGGCGGCCAGGGCGGAGACGACAGTCCATCGGGCGGCCAGGGCGGAGACGACCTCTCAGACGGCCACGGCGGAGACGACCCCTCGGGCGGCCAAGGAACAGGCACCGGCTCAGACACCACCGGCTCAGACACCACCGGCTCAGACACCACCGGCTCAGACACCACCGGCTCAGACACCACCGGCTCAGACACCACCGGCTCAGGAACAGATACCACCGGCTCAGGCTCAGGAACAGGCACCACCGGCTCAGGCACTGGAACTGGCACCACCGACTTATGCTCAGGAACAGGCACCACCGGCTCAGGCACTGGAACCATCGGCTCGGGCACTGGAACTGGCACCACCGGCTCGGGCACTGGAACTGGCACCACCGGCTCGGGCACTGGAACTGGCACCAACGGCTCAGGCACTGGAACTGGCACCACCGGCTCAGCAGACGTGACGTGAACAGGCTCGGCGGCAACCATCTTGTCCGCAGACACTGGATCCGGCTCAGCAGCGGCCATCTAGTCCGAAGACACAGGCTCAGCGGCGGCCATCCTGTCCGGAGACACAGGCTCGGCAGACGTGACGTGAACAGTTCTGGGAAACTCTAGGATCTTGTATAGTCTTTCAAAGTAATTCAACAGAGTCTCAGCTGCTCTGTCTACCTCAGACTGCACGGGGACCTCCGAGACTGGGACCACCGGAACTGGGACCACCGGACTTGGGATCACCGGACTCGGGACCACCGGAACTGGGACCACCGGACTCGGGATCACCGGACTCGGGACCACTGGACTCGGGACCACCGGACTCGGGACCACCGGAACTGGGACCACCGGACTCGGGACCACCGGACTCGGGACCACCGGACTTGGGACCACCGGAACAGGCATGGAGGAAGTCTTCCTTCTCCTCCGTTTCGGGGTCACCGGAACTGGGACCACCGGAACTGGGACCACCAAACCCGGGTCCACCGGAACTGGGTCCACCGGAACTGTCACGGAGGGGTTCTTCCCTCTCCTCCGTTTCGGAACCAGCGGTGAAGGCTTTCCTTTCCGCTGACTGCCATCTGCTGTGGTCCTCTCCTCCTCCATAGTCCTTTGAGCGCACCTGGCGAAATACTCCAGCAAAGAAATCGAGGATCCTTTCTCCTCTCCTTGAGGAAAAATCTCACTCCGCTGTATCCACATTTAGGCTGGTTCGTTCTGTCACAGGATAGATGATCATGAGACGAGGATACAGATGCAGAGGAAATTTATTAGTAACATGCAGACAAGGTACAAAAACAAAAAAAAACTCAGGACTCCAGGAACGGGGAAACTCGGACAACGAACCAGCACAAGACTACAAACACAAGGAGGCTAAATAGGGGAACAAACAAAGGAGGGTAACGAGACAGACAGGTGGGACAAATTAACCAATAATCAGATAACAAGATGGGAGGGGCTAGACAATAGACATGAGCACATGGCCCAAAATAACAAAACACCCATGTGCAGCACAAGACAGGACAGTGACATTTTTCAGAAACACTGTTGATATTTGAAATTGACACCCAAACAAACACACCTCTTCCCAAAAGAAATACACCCCTCCCTTCATTGCTCCGCCACCCAAAATAACAAACACGCCGTGCAACACAGGCAACCACTGGCGCATCAGACAGCTCGCGTAAGTATGGATGATTCAGCATTGATTCAACAATAACAGCATATCTTGGTTCTATGAAACATAGCAAAACCAATGTTACTCGCGTATCCGCAACCTCTGCATCCATTTTCAAGCTTTCCCGCTCTCTAACGTCTATCTTTACAATATTAATGCAGGTCCTAGCTCTTAACTGATCAAAGCAATTCTTATGCCCGGTAAACATTGTACAATTTTGGGCTGTCCCTGATGAAAGATGACCAATTGTGGAGATTTCTCTGGTAGTGGCAGTGAAAGAGATTCAAAGACGGCCATTGTCACGGTCTTGCGACCAAAGCCAGTGATCATTTTCTGACAATGTCAGAAATTTAGCATGATCATCTCATAGTGTGTTTGCTGCTTTGACCTAGCCAATAAAAATGCAACATGAAATAGCATATTTATCAACGCGACATGGCGATAAAACTTGAAACTACTTACCATTTACAAAATTGGCATGCCAAGTTGGCCTCTTTTCCTTAGCCATGACCGCTTCTATATTCTCCTCTTTCGCTTCTTCCTCTTTTTTCAGCACACATAAAAACCGCAATTGCCAAAGTGCGATTCATCTTGGTCTATTTGTTTACCAATAGCGCATGCTCATGACGTTTTATTCTTCTATACTAACTTATATAAAAGACAAAAGACAGAGAATACCTGTTTTTCATTTTGGTGGTTCTGATTATATTTTAGCAGAAGACATGCAACTCTTTGTCAGGTAATGAAAGGGATGATGTTATGTTGAAGATAAATTGCAAGGAATGTTTCTCGTAAGAGTATTGTGGTCTGTTTTTATCTCTTTTAAATCTCAAGACTTTCCTGTTACTGGCAGTCAAAACACTCACCACGACAACCTGCTTAGACTCAAACCACAATAAGAAATAATAATAAAAAAAAACAACCCTGTTTGGAAGTGGGAGTAATTTGTCTACCATTTACAAGGTGCTTGGACATGTACCTGTACATGGGGGGATATTCTGTTGTACAGAAAATGAAGTGATGAATAGAAAGATGAGATAGAAAGAAAAAATTTGGCTTCATTTAGCTTTGGATGCAAATAGCAGGGACTTTAAGATTTGGTTTCACTGAATATCAGTCTCTGGAATATTTTTGTTTCATCAGTGCCAAGAAAACATTCTAGTCATCTTAAAATGTCAAATTTTTGAAATATGATACATTTAAGAAAGTTAAGCAGTATTTTTTCAGTTTTTTTTTATGCATAACAATAGTAAAATGTGAATTTTTGTTGGATCGTTTGTATTTTCTCTGAAGTTAGGTACTCAAGAGTTTTTGTCCAAGAATAGCTTGTTTGGATTCATATGGTTATTGGTAATTTAGTCATTCCACATTCCTCACAGAGATCAGACTGCCCCGTTTATCTTAGCTGAAGCCAAATCCCTTTCAGAGCCTGTTGATAACCCACCATCACTCAAGCCACTCCTGGATTACTGTGTGATTCATGTAGTGCAATATTATATTTTACATAAATACAGCATATTTTTGATGTAAGACTGTCAATACTGAAAACCTTTTCTTTTAAAATACTGATAGCAAGACATTTTTGAATTGAATGAGGTTCCAGTGAATCATACATAATGGTCAAATGTAAAGAAAACAAGACGACGCCTTGACTTAATTTTGTTATGCCAGTTATAGCACAAACATGAAAACCAAGAACAAATAAAATGCTTGATTGCTATAAAAATGGTCTACAAAAAGAAAAAAGTGGTATTGCACAATCTTATACAATTTATAATTAGACTGCGTTTTTAAAAAAATCAATTAATTCCAATCAAAAGTTTGGGGTCAGTTTGATTTTCTTCTTCTTCATGTTCTTGAAAGAAGTACCTTTTGCTCACTAAGCCTGTGTTTAGTTGATCATTAAAAGCAGTAATAATGTGTAATATTATTATTATAATAAAAAAATATGTACTGTTTTCTATTTTAATATATTTTGAAATTTATTCCTGTGATGGCAATGCTGAATTTTCAGCCTCATTAACTCAGTCTTCAGTGTCACATGATCCATCAGAAATTATTCAAATATGCTGATTTGGTGCTCAAGAAAGATTTCTTATTATTATCAGTGTTGAAAAAAATAAAACTGATTTTTTTATAACTGTCTTATAAATGTCTTACCTGTCACTTTTGATCAATTATAATGCATAATTTTTTGAATAAAGGCATTAATTAAAAAATAAATTCTGATAAATATAATAATATATATACAAACACATATGTTAAACAAAGACTTTTAAGTTAGATTGACAGCACTAATGAAAACATATATTTTTTCTCTATGGACTTTTAAAGTGGGCTGCCATCTTGGAAATGACATCAAATGATGCCGGATGTATGACTTTGAGCACCATTCCAGTGGTTGTTTTAAAGAAGGAGGTGAGAGAATTCCAAGTTGTTTGGAACACAGGATTAGAATGACTATGGGGGTGGGGTGAAGTTTTTGCACATCCTTATGGGAAGTGATGATATATCAACCTCAAAGGGCAAGTCTGGTCCAGCCATCCCGAGTGAGGGCATGTCTGCGGTCTTTCTTTTGTGTTCACAAATTCTGGATAGATGAAGGGCTAGTTAACACACACACACGCACGCACGCACGCACGCACGCACACACACACACACACACACACACACACACACACACACACACACACACACACACACACACACACACACACACACACACACACACACACACACACACACCCTACTTGCACAAAACGCACCTGAATGCAAGGCCTGTGTCATGAGAGAAAATATTTATCCCAGTAGAGGTTTTTCTTCCTTGCTGGACTTGAATAAGAAGATGGAGGCAGAAATCTCTCCAAAGACATGTTGACAGTTTTGTGTCCCTTCTTGATTGAATTATTCATCCAGAACAATAAAACTTGACCTTGAAGATTTGCTTTACCAAAAAAGGTTTTGGCTTTATGTACTGTAGAACAGTAAAATGAACTGGAAATCATGTCCTCTGCAGAAAACATTACTGTCTTCTTACAATATGCTAAATGAATACCCGCTCTTCAAAGCTTGGATGTTTTTTTTTTTTTTTTTTTTTTTATGAACAATTTTAACACGTCTACTGTGGTTTGTTATATAGTTTGTCTTTCAGTGATTCTGGGTGTATTTACTGTATAAAAATGCTGGGAAATGTTTTAGTGCATTGGTAGAGGAAAATGTTGCGTAAGTTATATGACATTTTTCAATAAAAGAAAGAATAGTTTGTGCACCATAATGCAAGGCTGTACTATGGGAATCGCACTGTAAAACAAAGAATAACAAGGCTTTGAAATCAATCCCCATGACTTCATACGATCACACAACAATAACCCAACTCAGAACTGACACATATAAAAGATATTTAGTTTCAGTGAAGTCACACCCCCCAATGAATCACATCGATTTTAGAAAAGGCTGTCTAACTAAAAAGGTAATGTCAAATTGGCCAGATGTCCCTTTCTCTCGCCTCCCGTTTCCTTTGAAACAAAGGAAATTCTTTTCCCAGCTCCAGTTGGTCCATGCATCATATCTCAAAGACACAGTTATGTTCTGATAGTGCTCTGTCAACCTCCACCCCATTAAACACCTGGATGACTGTACGTGAGACTGTTAACAACACACGACAGACTTTCCATTAAATGATAAGCCTTTCTTTCAAGGCTGGACTAACAGGACACACACCGATAGTTGACTTTTAACCCTGTCAAGTAGCCGAGAGGGCCAGTAAAACCACAGGGAGTTCTGCATGGAATAAGCATCAAAATCCAGCTTCCTAAAAAGGATTTTAAAAGAGTAAAATGCAGAGGCAAAGCACAAGAGCGTGAGAGAGAATAAACTAACATAAACCCTCCTCAAAAACCCTGTTTAGTCTGTTTTATATATTTGTTTTGGGATGTCTGTTTACTTGGAAAGGGAGGTCATTGTTAAGCTGCGAGTGTGTTAGTGAACTTTACTGCTGGAAAGCCCTAGAGACCCTTCTGGATGCCATGCTGATGTTGTTAAAGTTATACTGAAGTTCACATAAAAATTAAATTCTGTCATTACTCACCCTTCTGTGAACTGGATCAAATGATTCATTGGAAAGATCCAGCTCAACAGAATGATTCGTTCAAGAATCACTAAGATTTTCAATAAATAACAACAAAATTTTCTCTCATAAAAGCTTTTTTATGGCCTCAGACGACTCTGATTGTAGTGTGAGAGTTGTATGTACAATTTGTATCTTTTATGGTGCTTTTACATCATTTTTTGAAGTTTGAAAGTGCACATTTATTATTCATTTTTTGCAATTACAGTAGCCTACATTTCAAAATCATCCTTTTGTTTTACAGGGAAGAAAGATCAGGCAGGTTTGGAACAACGTCACGTGAGGGTGAGTAAATAATGACACCGTTTTCATTTTTTGGGTTAACTAATCCTTCACTTAATGGTGAAAAAATGTAATTCATTCATTATGCACCCTGTTGTTGTTCCACACCTGTATTTCCTTCAGATCAGTTATTAAACGATTTGGTGGAAAGATCCAACTCAACTTAACTGATTCTTACAAGAATCACTGCTTCTCTTACTAAAGTTTTTTTTAGTGAATAATGACGATATTTTCTTTCACAAAACTTTTTTATGGCATCTGAAGACAATGCATTTTATGGTGCTTTTGCATCATTGTTGAAGCAAGTACATATTTATTAGTCATTCTTTTTCATGCAGTTGCAGTATTATTCTTCAAAACCCAGGTGTAACAGTAGTCCTAAAATGACTGTCGCTTATGTTTCAACAAGGCATTAGACGGATTCAGGAAAATGTATGCACATGTATTTATGCACATCCACATCTGTAGCGTTGAACAGGGTCAAGAAAAAGCTATGTGTGCAAAAATATACAACTCCGAGGCATGACATCAACGACTAGACATTCTCCTTTCATCTCGTCCTGTTTGACTGGGTGCAAGAGGCATTGGAGGCCTGTTTATTCACTCTCTTGCATGGATCATCCCAAGAAAGCGGGGTCATCCCAAGGACCACGATCAAGGCATTTGCCTACAGCTGCAGGACAGCTCATTGAGGGGGTGGAGGGTTGTCCGGGCTCATGCCCTGGAACTCCAGCGCTCAACTTTGGAGACGGTGAACTTGAATGAGCCCTTTCTGCCTGTTGAAAGGCTTGGTTTTGTGCTCATGGCCTGAGGCACTTTGCCTTCCTCGAAATGTCCCATTTTCCACATGGGGCAAATGGAGATCCCTGTGGTTAAATAACGCATATAGTGCACAGTGTAAAACGTTCCTTATTCAAGGCTTTCCCTGAATCCCAGGATCAACTTTTATGAGAGAAACCACAAAACTGTTCTCCAAACAGCATCATGGTCAGGTTTTACCATAGGAGGGAACCAGGCAAGGGCGAAAAAGTGCCTCTTTGAGTGTATTAAAAACGGTTCGGCTGAGCCAGGGAGGAAGCTTTCATCGGTAGCTCAATTCACACATAAGGTTAGATCATTATGTAATTATTCAATATTCATTTCCCCTTTAAATTTACAACAAAAGAAATGACATGAAATGATTGCTGAAAGCCTGACAAGCTGGTGACGGAAAATATTTGAAAGAAAGACAAAAGCATTCAAGTGTTGTTCAAATAAAAATACCTCAAGTCATTGAATGGAAAAGATATGAAGGGGGGTTGTTAAATCAGAGAGTAAGAATTTGAGAAGCCCGAGCACATATGGCTGGAGTCATGGAGCGTAATTGCTCCCAGGCCTGTTGCAAAAGGAGGGAAGAGAGGTAGCTGTACAAATAGCGCTATGAATCATGGGATTCATATTTTTCCTAACAGGCTATCAGACTCGAGCACCATATTTGGACAGTCTGAAAAGCCCTGAGAGTTGTCTGGACACTTGAAAACCATCAAAACGTCTTAATTAAAAACCTGGGAGACCGAACGGAGCATTTGCGCAGAGAGGTATAGATTAGTTTATTGACGTATGATGGATAAAGGCAATGGATTTCTAGTGAATGTTGACACAGCCCAGCGTATCTGCTCTGCCCCTAATTGCTGCCGGTCTTTAGTGACCAAGTGAAAAAGAGAGAGGCCTCCGTACAAAGGACATGAGCCCCTGCTCATTACAGCAGCACTAGCTTATATAACGAAACACACAGTGCAGCACAATCACATTGGGGGCCACTGAGTCCCTGGAATGCTGAATTACACATCCACAGTTAGGGAAAGGGTGAGAGAGAGACAGAGAGGTAGAGATAAAGACTGAGAGTGAAAGAGGCAGAAAAGCCAAATTCTGATATTTCAGCCTCATCGGCCTAATGTCTAATTGTACAAAAACGTACAGTGTGATCAGTGAAGTCTGACACCTGAACAAATGAATCTTATGAGTTGGTTCCGAATTATAAACCAATGAAGTATTTCATTGTTGAATGAAATATCGTACTTTATTTTTTATGAGTATAGTTAAGTATTATTAGATTGCATTTATGTTGCATCCTAAAGATCAGTGTAAACACCTTTTGTAAAAAGGTGACAATAAAACTTTTCAAAAACAATTCATTCCTTTCCAGTGCTAAAAGAACCGGAACAGTTAAGAGAAATCAGAACCAAAACTGTAAGATTTTTGTATGATTTCCCATTCCTATGCAACAAAAAATAGGCATTTAGCTAAGAATGAATTATGCTCGATAGCATTGTTTATTTCTGCTTGTTTTAGCGTATAATTCAATAAAGGAATTATGTAAACCAGATGAACACAGATAAAATATGCTGACCCTGTATTGCAGGCGATTGGTGAAAAGGTTCAGGGTTTTCAAATGAAATATGGTATGCAACTGTTTAGGGAATTCACCCCAGGTCTTTGAGCACAAGTTCAGCTTGTTTCTGAGGTATTTTGTTTATTTGCATCTTGGAATGATTTTGATTACAATCGAGGGAACAGGGGATCAAAACAGACCGAGAAGGAAATGTCTGTCCCACTCTGGTTCTCATCTGTGCTTTAGTTCTTTCCCAGGGCATGTTCATTTTGGGTTCAACAACCCATCATTTTTCTTTTTTTTCCAGTTTATCCAGAGATTTTTGCTTACCCTGTGGCTAAACATTCTCCATTCTCCTCAACTAAATGTGTACAATAATTAAAACAGGTGTATATACACTAGCATAATTTAAAAAAAAGTATTTTATTACAGGGTGTATGAGCAGTATGTAGCCATTAGTTACTTACTGGTCATCAGTGCTACGTAAATGTGAGTGTTTCGCCAGGAATTCAGAGGTGTCTGTGCCATTCCGAGGAAAAGCTCCCACCCTTTTCCTGTCATTCTTTCTCATGTTAGCATCATTAAGACGCATAACGGTGCTGGCAGCCATTCCTCAATGCCCTGTAATGCTGTGTACATTATCGTAGCTTACCCTTATGTTGTTCTCTGCCGCTTCAGAAAGTCGATTGTAAACGATATCCATTTGAATCAAGTGGATTAATCCACGTCTTGTAAAGAGACACGATCAATTTACTGTAATTGATGATGAACAGATTTAACTTAGGCTTTTATTCACATTTAAATGTTGATCAATGCTCATACATAAAACTCATCAAATGTGGTAAATGGATGCTCAAAATTGCTTGCTAAATATGTATAAATATGTTGTGTCTCTTCAGAAGACTTGGATTAAACAGCTCGATTCATTTATATTTCTTTTACGACCTCTTAATGAACTTTTTGAAGCATTTTTTGATTAAATTAACTTACAATGGAGGGACAGAAATCTTTCAGGTTTCATTAGAAATCTTAATTTGTGTTTCCAAAATGAATTAAAGTCTTATAGATTTGTAACGACATAAGAGTGAACTATCCCTTTTAAAAGGGATACTGTAACAAGAAACTGTGAGTTTTTTTTTTAAAATTATTTTAATATGTTCCTTGAGGCTCACTTATAATGTTAATCAAGTCAAATATTTGCCAAACCAATTATTTTCAACCTGTCTGAAATGATTTGTTTGAATGGGCATCATTAGTTTTATTATCATTATCCAAATAAAACTGTTATTTGTAGACACTGCAGCAGATGGCATCTTCATCTTTCAACATAAGTTTCTTTGCAGACTCTCCATTACACTGTGCATTGTTTACACAAAAATCTCCAGTCATATGCTCCTAACAAACATATAATTCTCTGACGTGATCCAGGACCGGATGCATCAAAGCAAATGTTGCTTTACTTTTCCATTTGTCTTGTTGTCCTCAGTAATTATAATGGACTCTATTTGCTTTTGATGCAATGTGATGCTCATGTTTGTTGTAGACAAGTGTCAGCTATTAAGCGAGTGGGTGGGGCCTACAGTGCGATGATGTAAAACTATTTGTTAATGTCGTGTTCTAGAGGCAGTCATATGGAAATGTCATGAGCCGTGTTTCCACCGCAGGAACTTTCCCCAGGAACTAGGGACTTTGGGGTGGTACTCTGTGTGTTTTGACCGCAGGGACCAGGGTCTAAATGAAGTTCCGGGTAAAAATGTTCCCCTCAGTCAGAAAGTCCCTGCTCATGAGGTAGTACTTTTTTAAAGTTCAGGAACTTTTGGGGGTGGGACTTGGGAACATTGGTTGAGTTCATGCAGTATTTTGATTGGTTGACTCTCCGCAGCTTTTTATTTCCACCACCATTTTTAAAAATGGAGTCTAAAAAATACGACCGATGGACCGCCGGCGAGGTTCAGGCTCAGACCGACGACGATTATTTGCGGCGGACGAAATCCAGCGGGAACTGGAACGTCTCTCGCAGTCCTATGTCACCGGACTAATTTGCCTAAACTTCACGGTACCTTAGACCGCGATGGAAGTGCAGACACAGCAACAGGTCTGGGGGGAAAAGTTCCTAGGACAAATTGTTCCAGGTAATTTCGGTGGAAACGCAGCTATAAATGCTTTTGAGAAGACGTTTTAAGATGGTAATACAAATACCTGTCAAAAGATCCAGGAAAATGTAATATATCATGTCATGACCCCTTTTAATCTGCATGTGGCCTTAGTTTGGAGAATAAGAATACATTCTAGCTTTTTGTGTTTGAAAAATTCATTTACAAAGAAGGTAGACCCTTGTATCATGGAAATTTATCGATCGGTGTGAGGAAATGTTTGATATGAGATGTTTCAGAGTTTCCAGGTGCTGACTCTAAAGTGCGGTGGAAAATCTATCTAGAGCATTAATACCGTCTCTTTTCAGGTGCATTCGCCTAGAGATTGGCAAACACACCTGAGATTGGCAAGATGTGTGGAAAAATATTGATGTAACCATAAAAGGTCCGACTCCTTGTTCCATTTATTGCACAAAGGATTGCACGGCCATATCTGCCATTTGTTTGCGTTGGCCCGTGTACAATCATATCTTGTGTGGTGATGGATTACACAGCGGAGCCAGTATGTGTCATATTAAGCAAGATTTCAAAACAGCACTAGGTAAAACCAAATAGCAGTGATTGTTTCCAAGTGTGTCTTATGATTAATCCAGACTTGTAATGCTGATTCATATCTTTTAGGACTTTCTCTTGCTTTGCAGGCAGAACCAGCACCAACCACTCTCACCTTTTTTTGCGGTCTGGATGGATTCTCTTCAAGGCAGGAGCCCTGTAGACTAAAGAGGGATTGGACTTGATTTGTTCTTCCCTCTTGACAAATGACATAAATACACATTAAGCAGTGAAAGCGTTTGTTTTAGGAACCCTTTTAAAACACCTCCAGAGGCCAAGAAATGCTCCATAAAACAAAGACGTTGTAGTGCTTTTCAAGCTAGGATGGGGAGTGGGGTATAGAGGAATGGAGCCTGATTGAGGTTTTGGAAGGGAGTAGAGGAGCTCTGGCCACATGAAGACGCCCAGTCGCTTGCTCTCAGGGACTTTGACTTTGTGATTTCTCATGTCATTGCTCAATCACACACCCACACCCTTCACCGCGTTCAGGCATGCCAAATGATACGCGCTTTGCTCTAGGCCACAGCTCAGCGAGCCCTGCAGTGTCTGTGGTGCTGATCGCCCTCTGGGATAAATCAACTCAAGTCATTCTGATGAAGATATAGTGGGAAAAGTTCTTGTGAAAGGAGAGAGGCTGTAAAAGGCCCTGGTTACTAGAACCAAACTAATCTGTTTCAGGGGCTGGATAGTCTCAGCCTCAGATGACACAATATTGAACCGCTCACAGTCCATTTGATGGCCGTCTGATTATTATTACACACTGATAAGTCTCAGCCTCAGACGGACTGTTGGCTGAACGTCTGATACATATGACACACTTTTCTGGAAACACTTCAGGAGTTTCGAAGTCGTGATCTGATTGGTTGAATTCTACAGGATGTCCGGGTGACGTGTGTGTTGCGTTCTGTAACGGTCGGCCAGGAAACAAATGCCTTGACGTCAAAAACCCTCGTGGAAGAAGAACGGCGTTGTGTTTATAACTGGGACAATGAGCGCTTACCAGGATCAACTAAACGCTGGATTTTCAAAAGTATGTGACATTCGTGGCTCCATTGTTGCAGTAAACTTGCACAACGTTCTTGAATAAATAATTTATTAGATGCGCGCGGGTCTGTTATTGTAGGTGTCACGTTTGTAGCAAACACGAAGACGAAGATGAAGGATCAAGAGTACTTTAAATAATACTCTTAGGTAACAGAAACAGGCAAGACAACCTAAACAGAAACAGAGAGAACTTAAATACTAGTGATAATGGGTGAACACAGCTGAACTAAATGACTAATCAATTTATAACCATGACAACAAAGTAAAGAAAACAGAGCAAAAGTCTAAACTGTGTGTGTATGTGACAGTATGAACTTCAACATTATATTTTCACGACTTTAAACATGACGCGGAACAAAATGAACTGCGATTGGTTGCGTAACATGTCAGTCAAACGTCCTCTTGGGGGGTCCATGGCCAAGAAAAGCTGCGATAGAGTCCAGACCTTCTGCGGTCAGTCTGAAGCTCTGGCTATGCAAGACTACACACTGATAAGCTGTAAACTGTAACCTGATTGGCTGACTTCATGCAACATCCTTTTTTTTACCTTTGAAGATCATCATTTACCCCAATGTTTGCCATGTTAGTTTCATCAAATCATTGATATATACAGTATATTCAATATTTATGTTGCATATTGTTTGAGGCACCACAAACACCACTTTGTCTGTGAAACCGACTATACTTCGGATCACTGCTTTTTATTTAGTCTATTTTTGTAGAGTTTCAGATCAATCAACTCTTAAATGTCATGAACATTTGTGGCTGTAAGCTGGAATGTGGACGAGACCTTTTGCTGTTTAGTCACGTAGTCTGGCTACGTGAGCCTAGGATATCTGGATAACATTGTTGTCATTGACCTCCTTGAAGTCCTGGACACCCTTGGGGCTTTTGCAATTGCCGGTGGAGCATAATCAAACTTTCTTTTTAGACTCTGATGGATTCAGTTTCATCTCTCAACAGGGTTTTGGTGGTCTCCAGGAAAAGGGGGACAGGGAGGTTCACTTGCAGGCTAAACGTATGACTCCAATCAGACGACTGCTCTGGCCCTCTCTCGGTAACAGACAGACTCAAACGAGGAGAATGTAAACCAGAACACTTAGGAAATTCCACACACTCTTTAGAAGAAAAGCCCAGAGTTGATGGAATGTGTTCTAACATTTCCTCCACTGGTTTGTTCAGCCACACATGGACACATATGCTATAGTTGGGCATGCACACACACTTCTAGACACACACAGACACAGCTGCCCATTTGAGAAAGTCACGCTAGACTGGTGAGAGAAGAAACGCAATGACAAGCTGACCAGCTGTAAAAAGGGCGTTGGGAAAAAAATGTTTGCAAAGGCGGGACGAATAGAATGGAGAAGTCGAAGAAAGGAAAGAAAGAAACAGCCAGCTTTACACTGGAGGGTTGACAATCATGCTGGTGTGCACCTCTCTGTCTTTGCAAGCACTGATGCATGATTTGAAAATCATTGACATGCTATTATGATTTAGGATGGACAGTATGCAAACTGACATTCTTCCTAGGATGTGCAAGAATTGAAGAAGCTAAATTAGGTTAAATTACACTAATCTATATTAGTTTCCCCCTTATATACTGCCTGAACTCGATTTATTTGGACTCGATTCTAAAGGTTGACAAATCATAGCATTTTTGTTAATTTTTAGCAAAAGAGCCTCAGAGCTAAATGTAAAGTTAATTCTGAAATGTGAATTAAAATAATTGAGCTCTCAATAAACCAAATATATAAATTTAATTAATTACATGATATGCTGATTTATTAATCAAATGAATCATTATTATTACTGTGAACTTCAATTTATACTTCTTATCATAGGTACAAGTCACAACCCAGTTTTTTGCTGACAAACGCCCTTATTCTGTTTACGACCGAGATGGTGGTCTGAGTATGGCTGGAGGCCTCATATATCACCCAGGTATGACATTTCCACTTTTCCACAACAGAAGCAAATATTTGATGAATCTACAAAAGAGCTCAGCGTTTCAGACAAGAACCATTAGCTGTGAGTGTTTTTAAACTGTGAGAAAACACTAAGATATGATATAGATCAGAGCTTAGTTTACTCAGTTGCACACAACACTGAGATATCAGAAAGATCATTTTCGCTAAAATAACCCTTAAACGCTCTGAAATCTTCCTGTTATCGAACCATAGTATGTCCTACTGCAGATACATTGTTTTCCATCTCGCATGTCTTTTCTCAGACAGACATCATTGTTGCAAGATCAGAGGGCTTTAGATTCCATCCCTTTGAGACTTTAAGTGTCTTACTTTGCTTCAACGTGCAGCTCAAGAATCATCGCAAGGGCTCTCCGTGTCTGTGAAACCAATCTTCATGGTCCTTTTGTGTTTCACTTTATTCTCCTCTTGAGAAAACACTCGGCACTGGTTACTTTTTATAACTCATAGCAATCAGAAACAAGCACTCGTATAACGTTTTTAGTGCATGGATATGCTGCGTATGTTCTAGTCCCCCAATCAGTGTAAAAATCTGAGCGGGACAAAGAGCAAAGAGCAAACACCCCTACTTTAAATATGAAAATATATAATGGTATAATGTGTTCAGTATGCATGCTTGAAGGAAACCATATGAAAAAGGCAGACAAAGAACTCTCTGTGTTCCAACTCCTGCTCGTCCACACCCCCTTTTCCCTTCTTTCTGTCTGCGAGAGAGAGAGCGAGCAAGAACGAGAGCGTAACTGCATGTGAGAAAGGGGGGGAGGTGAACACAAGGAGGACCTGAAAAAGGGCTGTACAACTAGCCATCACATACACACCAAAGCACTTGGGAGTACAGGTGAGTCTAGCATCAGCTCCAGAGCTTTTCATTGAGTTTCTCCTGGTGTTGTGTTGTCAGCGAAGAGCTTTATCACCTGTTGAATCGCAGACTACATCCTTCAAGAACTTGCTGCATGAGGTAGCCAGCTGCAACCGGGAGGAGTGTTTCTGAAGTCGATCTTTCTAAATATTTGGGTTGAATTAATTGAGGAAGTTAACTTCTTTCTCCTCCTGGTGGAGGGATAGTTTCACCGGCGATGGGCTTCATGTGTTCCCCCATTTGGCTGTCTTTTGTCTTGCCTGTGTGTGGTTCTTGAGATGATAAATTTGAGCAGCGTGCTGTAACAGTAGAACGAATATCCGGTGCTGGAGTTTCTTAGCGACAGTAATGACTTATACATTAGGCAGGGGTTCTGTTTAGCAGAGACTTCGTGCTGAGCATCTGTCACTGACCTTTATCTGATCTGAACTTTTATTTGCTGTCTTAATTTGCTAGACTTATTAAGTTGAGGCTTTTAAATGGTACTAAAGTTTTATCTGCTATTTGGATCTGCTAGAGTTTATTGCTAGATTTATCTTTTATGCCTTTATAGATCTTTAATGAAGTAGGCTATGAGTCATTCAAATTGAATTGAAACACTGATATTTGCAGAGTACCTGGTTTTATTTTTTGTCTTCTTTCTTAGTGATTCTCTGCAGACTATTGAATGCACATCCCAACCTGAGAACCTGCACATCTTATGATTTCAATGACAAGTTGTTTTTCTGTATAATTTATAGATGTGCCTGCTATATACTTAGTACCCTTATGAAGCAGGCACCATGTCTCTGAGCCTCATTGAAGTTTATAACTAATGGTGTTTTTGCTGTCTGTCATCAACCTGTGCAAGCCAAGGCTTGCTGGCTATCTGATGAGAAGTACTCTCAAAGAATGCCAAATGTAGAGTGCAACCCCCAAATTATTTTTCAAGCCACTTACAGGTGCTTCAATAGGCCTTTGTATGAAAGAAGCCGAGATGATGTGCAGGTCTCTGCATTGTAGTGTGGCGTACGGTTGAAGGATCCGGCCCTGGAGGGATGTAATGGATCTGGGAGATTAGAGAGACCTGTCGGGCCCCGGAGGTCTATCAAAACGCTGTGTCAGACACCGTTTCTTACACTATTACTGCTCATATTATGCACTGTAACGGATACAGCCCAAAACACACACAAGTACTATCTCCCAGCACCTGTATTCGGTGCCTCAGGACTGATAACGCATGGAATGTGTTGGGTCGAGCTCAATATGGTTCATTAGAATGGTGTATGAGAACAAGAATGCCCTCACTGGATTGGAATGAGTCAAGAATCAAATGATGACAAATCGTTATAGATAATTTATGTGAGGGAGCTGGCTGGTAAGTCAATGGTGTAATGTAAATAACTGGAAAGTGAAATCAGATAAGATAAGCCTTTGACACTAAGAAGGATAAAGATTTATCATTAAGCTGACTTTTTCCCCTTCAAATCCTTGAGATTTACCTTTAGCTTTCAGCTTTCTTTCAATCAGCTTTTAGCCTTCAAGGTGATTTGGTGAGTAAAAGAAATAGTCGATTGCTAATTAGCTGTTAAGTGGCTAAGCAGCCGTAATTGGATTAAATTGAATTTTAAAAATGATAGTCTGAGAGCTTCCCTGATGCAAGTGACGAGACATTTTTTATGTTTTTGAAAGAAATCTTTTATTCTCACCAAGGAAGCATTTATTTGATCAAAAATGCAGTAAGAACAATAATATTAGGCAAATTATTACAATTGAAAAAATTTCTATTTGAATTTTAAAATGTAATTTATTCCTGTGATGCAAAGCTGAATTTTCAGCATCATTAGGCTACTCCAGTTTTCAGTGTCACATGATCCTTCAGAAATCATTCTGATATGTTGATTTGCTGCACAAGAAACATTTCTTATTATAATCAATGTTGAAAACAGTTGTGCTGCTTAATATTTCTGTGGAATCTATGACTATTTAGAAAGTTCAAAAGAACAGCATTTATTTGAAATAAAAATATTTTGTAACGGTTTACTGTCACTTTTGATAATTTCAATGGATCCTTGCTACTGTAAATTAAAGTATAATAAAAGTAATAAAAAAATAACATTTTACTGACTCCAACATTTTGAACAGTGTGTGTATATATATTTTATATTTTTAATATAGCCTACAGAGTTTTTTTATTAAAAGAAAATAGTTAAATGGCTAATATGAAATCAGATCTGTAAGTCATTTTATCTGCCAGTGTGGCAAAATGTATTAGCCTGTCTATATCTGTATTTGTAACTATATGCAGTCTGTACAGCATTAGTTTCTAGAATGTAGAACATTAGTATCTACCTATCAAGTGTCGTCAGAGGTCACATTACTCAGTGTAATGCATTACAAAACAAAGCAACTGCTCTTTATGTTCCGTCCAAAGCAGAGTAAGGCAGAGAGCTTGTGAGAGGCTTTTGTGGGCGAGAGTGTTTGTGTTGAGTTGATTGTCTTTATTTGAGGAGGACGGCTGGGAGGGCTTGAACAGCGGGTGTCTTCTTTGTAGCCACTTTAAGTCGCCTGTTGGAGTGGGCGTGACAAACTCCCAAACATAAACGCACAGGGGTCAAGCTAATCACTCCAAGACTGCTCATTTGTCATAGGTGTTATTAGTTAAAACAGTGTTTGAAAGCGGGTGATGAAGACTAATGGGGTCTTATTACCTCACATGACCCTCGGCCTTGTTGTGGCCTACAGGATGTGAGAAAGACAACACTCAACTGACAGGGTGATTCACTGCTATTGAGACTAGACTGTGCTATTTGTACAATTGCCAATTAACACTCTGTCCTGTTTCAGCATGCATAGACTCACATTTGAGTCAAAGCCTTTCCTATAACAGAAAATTCCATAATTGACTAAACTGACAGCTGACATTGCATATTGCTTTATGAAACCAAATGATAAAATATAGTGACTTCAATCTTCATAATCGGATAGTTAAAAGAATAGTTTTTTTTTTTTAATTCTGTGATCATTTATTCAGCCTCATGCCATTCCAAACCTGAATGACGTTCTTTCTTCTGTGAAACACACTGTAGCCACATTAGCTTAATAAACTTTATAATTGAATAAATATTCCAATTGGAAATCTGTGGATCGTTCTCCTTAACTTTGTGGCACAGATTTCATGTTTTAGCTTCAAAAAATATTGACCTTCCTTCCTTAACAGGCCGTTTTATAAAGTAAATCTCCTAACTGGGCAACACCTGTTCCTTTCATTTTCCTGTCTCCTTGATATTAGTCAGGAAGAAAATTAGATATGCATTGTTTCTACATGTAGGAAATGCAGTTCATTCCTCCCACTGATTTGACAATGGGTGGGGTGTAATTTTCACAAATGATATCAAGTGCACAGGGCCAGAGGAAATACCCCTCCATTCATTTGGAATTTTTCCACTATGATGTTTCTCACCTCAACTAGTTCTGATTGAAAATGCTTTATTAGATATTTCATGTTGTAGGATATCTGGACGTAATTTGTAGGATATTCTTTATTTTTATGAATGTATCATAGTAAACGTCGACTAATAGTTTGCATCTTATATGTTTCAGGAAGTCGCAGATCACTGACTCCTTGGATCCTGGCAGCAGCGGAGGTTCATCAGTGGCCTTTCATTTCTATGACACAACTAGAGGTTAAGACATTAAGTCCTGTCTGGATATGCCATATACTTGCTCGAGGAGTCTCTCTTAAGCAAATAAACTATATGTCAGCTCGGATGGCGGGTTAGAGATCATATCGCTCGGCTTGAGCTACCCAGAGAGATTTGATCAGTAATGCAAGGATAAAGAATGAAAACTACAGAAACCATCTGTTTAGAATACAAATATATGGATTGAGCACAGTAAAGCCTTGTTTGAAAGTTAAGTGATTACAATAGCTGCAGTCAGAATGTTTGGACGACCTTTCAGCTGAATGTGTTTTTTCATGTGCTAATGAATCGACAGGAAAGCTCCAAGCGCTGCCCTTCATCTTGACATTGTTGAAACGTTTTAAAAGCAGGGGCTACGCGTGCCTTTAAAGAAACAGTCTGACTCGGAGGGATTGCGATAAACTCAAGGGACATGTTTTGGTGACTGACTCAAAACGAAAGACAAATATCTGGATAAGAGATCGAAAACAGACGCAAATAGAACAGTGGATAGTCTTCCAGCCTTTGCCGCATTTGCAAAAGAGCAAATCCAAGTTGTGAAATTTTCTTGGCACTTTTCCATGGGAACTGGTCCAGGGTGCACTGAGAAGTACCTCCAGGGAGGTCTTGTTAGAGTTTGAATAATATTGCGTGGATTGAAAGCAAAAGTGCATTCCTCAGCTCATCTCCGTGCGGTAGCGGGTCTACTCCGAGGGATTACCGTGAAGAAAACGGTAAAAATGTAGAGCTTTAATTTGACTTTGATCCTGCTTTTGATCCTTGGTTCTTCACAATTCGGGAAGCATAAAACAGCCAGGGGATCCCAAAACCACCTCATACAAGGCAAACTTACGCCCCAACTGAGAAAAAGAAAGCTTTTGTCACACCCAGGCAAGTGTGCCGGTTAAGAGGGTGCTAAGCGAAAGAACAGCGTCTCTTACACGAGGACGGAGCTGCACAGCTGGGATGGAGTGCAAGCATGAGCCTGCAAGAAGAGGGGACAGCTGGGGTGGGCCTACCACTACAACATCCTCTACCCTCGACAAGACTGGAGCAAAGACATCCCTGGAGAGGCACAGTACTAACATCTTGGAGAAAGATGACCACTGCGGGGTCAAAGCAAAGCCAGGCTTGACATCTTGCCAGATGGAGCGGAAAACAAGTAAATATTTTCATCTTGTTTACAACTTTGAATCTAAAGAACAGGATATGTTACAGTTCACTTGTATCACTTTAGTGTTAAATATTTAAGGAATAATATAAAAGAAAATAGACCCCGGCAGGGTGATCAAGAACCTGACATGGCTGTTAAATAAATAAATAAATAAATGAATGCAGTTGAAATTATTGTATTATATCAGGGTTTCCCAAACTTGGATTTGTGAGTTGATGAAAAGAATTAAATCATAAAAGTGAAACCTAAACAAATTCAATCTATTAAACGGACAGTATGGAATTTTTCGCCGCTAGGGGTCACTAACCTATTTACAATAACAAAGGCATAGTTTGATGACGCAACATTTGCTAAGAATTATGGATCTTGTCTTCAACGTCAAGCCGACCGATCTAATAATGTTTATGGATGACTGAATACATCGATGTTTTTATCATGACTGTGATATGAAGCAGTTCGGGATTGCTAAGAGACAGCTATCAGCTCCACACGCGACGCGAGTCCCGCGGATATAAAAGGAATATGGACATTTCATTCTACCGAACTACACGCAAGTGCAGAATTACAACTCACAGGTCAGTTTATTAGACAAATTAAACTTGTGAGGTAACGCAGCGCTGTTTCACCTGGTCTAACATTACACTATCACACTAAACTGCATTTGAATGTGTTGAAATGTATGTGTTAGTTTGTCTGTATGAGACATATATAGCAGTAAGCTAGATCAACATTAGAATAACATACAGATCATATTCTAACATATTATCATTGTTGAACTATATAACATTGATTATTTTATGTAAATGTGCTCACCTGTTTAATAAAGTACATGTAGGATCCGTCGAAGTCTCGGACGTGGAGCTCTCGTTTATATACTGTCTATGGGAGCTCTCGGCATCTCGGAAACACAGCGCTGATATTGATTCTCGTTTTAGTTCTCCTTTTATCCAAAGTCTGCTTGCCATGGTCCATAATTTTTGAACGAAACAACAACAGCGTCCAAATAGACATTGCGAACTACACAGTTGTCCGCGTCAGTCGCTTTGGTTACTATCAGAGGGCTCTGGTTCATAGCTCTGGTTGCTATGTCAGTACAAGCGGAAACCAGGGACAACGCGGATATGATGCCTTTGACGGCGACAAAACGGAAATAAAGAAACGGGACGTGTCATCGAATTAAATTACAAATTTCTCCTGCTTTGAAAGTTGTTGGAAACAGTCGGGATAATGTAAGTACACAACTAAAAAATATATATAACATAGATATAGTGATTTTTGCTATTTTTAAAGCAAAAAAGTTACTTATTGTGCCTTTAAATGAAAGCAATTAATATAAAACACTACTTTATTTGTTTACCTGAATGTCATATGACTACAACCAACATCAGAAGTGAATGTGTTGTTAAATTATTTAAATATTAACTAGGAATCCAAGGGGACTTCCAAGTAAATATTTTAGGTCAAAAAGATTTTAGTTGGGAATCACTATTATATGATTTAAAAAATAAAAATAAAAATAAAAGGCAATAAAGTGCCTTCAAGTATTCCATAGAGTCACATAATCAAATTTAAATAAATGAGTCAAGACAAAGTTGAAAAGTCGAATGGTTTTACAGGCCCTACATTCAGAGAGACAAACACCATCAGACAAACACAACATACTGCTATCCCCTAACTGTTTAGACATCAGCTCTTACGGAACCCTCAATGACACATTTGTTTCCTCACAGCCACAGATGAGCCGTACAGTAATAGCTCTTCTGTTCATACCCACTGACCATAATGCTCAAGCTGTGGGTAGTATAATCTGGAAAGAATGCATAATAAGGTTTGCAGATGACCAAGCAAGTAGGCGGCAGTTCACACCAGTGAATGTGCGACAGAGGGGTTTTACAGCTCTGCTGACGAGAATTCTGGGCCATTTCAGATAGAATTCAAGAGGTTTCTCTGATGTTGTCACAGTTTTGGAGCGTGTAAAATGGCGAGAGGGGAGGATGTGGAGAGGCTGAGATGGAAGAGCTAATTCTGTCACTTTATATTGGTTTCATATTGTTCCTAGGAAGTAAATGTCAGCGTTTTCTCTCTCTTTTTCTTTCCTTTTCTCTCTCTCTCCTTGTATGGGATTGATGTCTCCACACAGCATCATGATTTGATGAGATGCAGAATGTTATGCTTGTCATTCATGCATCTCCAGATGCTGATAGCATGAAATTGGAAAATGATACAGTGTGCTTCAAAAGTCTGAGAGCACACAAGGTTTCTATTTTCCCCCATAAAGTTTTAGTGATTACTAAAATTTAAAATAATAAAAAATATTTGTAATTCTACACTATTTCTAGGTCATTAATCAAATAAGCAATCGTGTGAGTTTGAACGTGAACTCCTCAAAAGTTCTTCCATTAAAACACAATATTGTCGGAGAACATGATCAGCAGCTTTTACACAAACTTGTGGAGTTCATGCAGTGATTCTTTGTATTAAATTAGAAAAATGCAAAACAGAAGCATTTTCACAACTGGGGTCTTGGACTTTTTGACCCCACTTTATATGATGAATGCATTTGATTTTATATGATGAATTTCGCTGTTCTTAACTCATTTTTTTTTTATGATTTAGAGCTACGATTGTGGTCATAATTAAGTTTACATAATGTACCCCTTGCAGAATATGCAAAATGTTCATTTAAATAAATGAATCCCTTATCCCTTTTATGCTCCCTATTATTCATTTTCTCACCTTAATTTGTATTATCAAGCTCTTTCTTGCATGTACAGTGTTTACATGGTGTACATAACATTTTGTTTTACTTCTATATTCACAGGGGAAAAAATTATTCACCAAAACACAAAAGAAAAAAAAGCAATATATAAAGAACAATAACATTGGACGGGATCCTAAAATACAAAAGGAGACAAAGTAATAAAGTAAAAAGATGTTTAGCAGGCTAAGTATTTACCAGACTGTCTATCTGAAGCCAGATATAGTACAGAAAAAAAAACTTCTATATCCAAATTAATTTCCCCCACACCCAGTTCTTCCATTAAAGGTGTTCATATCTCATGTGACTCATTTGGACACTTGGACAACTATCTGTTGTCTTATTCCATCACATAATTGTTGACATTTTGCAACTTCTGCATGGGACATGTAAACTTATGACCACAACTGTAGTTTTTGCAATAATTTAGCAGCATTTCTCTGGATCAAAATGGATCTATAGATGCTATTCTGTGAACATAGCCCTAAATAGGGCTGGGCGGAGTCTGTATCGAGTCTGTACGATATATCAATATATTTTTAGAAACTATGGATAGGTAATAGTGTGTTGCAGGGATGACGTCAGAACCCAGAATAGTCATTTGCCACTGGTTCCCTCGAGATTTTCCTATGGGGTTTTATAATGGGTTTTTTCTATTTATGAGTAAAATAAAGCCTGTGGTAAACATAACTTGACGATTCTTTAGTACAGGCTTTATTTAACTCGTAAACTGAAAAACCCATAGGAAAATCTTGAAGGAACCAGTGGCAAATTAGTCTTCCATGTTCTGACGTCATCCCTGCACCACTCTATACCGTTTATATCAATATACAGTAGTTTGATATTACAAGAGCATCTGAAAAATAGCAGAGGACACAGAGTGAGCTGCTGAGTGGAAAGTGCATAATCCAGATTGTCCTAAACATGACACATGCTTTATATTAAGGGCTTCAGAATAACTTGTAAGATAGTTAACGTAAACGGCTTGCCACGTCAGATGCTCTGACAGATACTCGTGCTGTTTAATGCATTTGAGATGTATATTTCACAGGTATATTCTCTAAATGTTAGAAAGTTATGCAAATATTTCCATTTTACTGTCAGGAGCCTTATGCAAGCGAGTCTCTTCTTAACTTCACAGACTTCAGTGAATGATTGCCGTGCACATGCGTAGTAATTCAATAATAATTCCACAATAATTCTGACTAAAATATACATTTTGCTAAAATATTTGTTGTTAGACATTAAATGTGCCATATTGGATTTTTATCCAAATAGGAAAAGTAGAAGATAAATACCATATATTACCATTCAGCCAAAAAAATACTGAGATATGATTTATTTTTATTTTTTTTCAATATCGCCTAGCCCTATAGCCCTACATGAAGAGTCTCCTACAGGTTTTCTGGACATTGAGGTGTAATTGCACATTCATGTTTTTTTAAGTTCTCAAACAGCTCCAATCTCATCACTCCACACTCGCTCACTTTTCCCAGAGGAAAAGTGTTATTTAATCCCATCCTCCAACTAGACAATTACATCCGACAGGGGAATCTGACCTTTGATATACAACCCCAGGCCAGCCAGGTCCCAAAATCCTCAAGCTGTAAGGGAGTTTCCCTCATCTGTCTGAACTAAGAGCCCACATATCACCGGCAGCTCAGTGCCAAGGAAATGGGAACATTCCTTCTTTCCGTCCATTCCTACCACTACTTTTTAGGCTAGAGAGAGTTCCTGTCTTTTCCTTCATGTTAATGATAAGTTAAGCATGAGCGATATGAGTCAGGTATGGTTCAGCTAAGCAAGCAAACCTCTGCGGTCTAAACTGAACTCCACCCTTGAGGCTCAGGTGTCCATCCACACAAGCGAGCGTGTTCGCCGAACGGCTCTCCCCCTGAAACCCAATCCTCCGAAAGAGCTGACACATTGATTCTATACATGACACTTCTGAAATGTGCATGGGCACTTAATTTGACTTGGAACAGAATGTGCAAACTTACAGATTCTATATGATTATTTAGGTGCATCCAAGGCCGTAGCAGTCATAACTTGTAAAATTCGGTGCCCATGCTCTTTGTAAGAACGCTTTTAAATCGTTCCGGCATCCATGGTCTCTGGTAATGAAAACAACGGTTACCACAAGGGTTAGTTCAGCCTATAGTTCAACAAAAAGTCAGGGACTGACAGCCTCAGTCACCATTCACTTTCATTGCATATTTTCCTCATTCAATAAAAGTGAATGGTGACTGAGGCTGTCATTCTGCTTCTGCTTTGGTTTTCCATAGAAGAAAGAAATGGGTTTTATGGTCATGAGGGTTTGGAACAACATAAGGGTGAGTAAATGATGACAGAATTTTCATTTTTATGTGAACTATGCCTTTAAATGGGAAAGGTTTAGCATAGAATGTGAAAACGTACATGCTGCATGTGGTTATTAATGTAGGCTAATTAGCAACACACACTTTTGGGTAAGTGAAATTTCTTAAAAACGAGCAGGAGTCAACTGAAAGTTTGAACTGTGTTGTCAGGACAAGAGTATTTTTCACCAAAGTCAGGTTGGGGCAAGTTGTCACGTTTTTAACGATTTAAAAATAAAATTCACATTATGCGGTCTCATTCAAGAGAGTTTAACCATACGTGTTTAAAAACAACCTACAAAACCACTGCAAGACAAAATATTTTTCGAATTGAACTTTTGGCTCAAAACCTCATAGTTTCCGACTAGCTCTTGTGACAACTACCCCGCGTGACAATATCCGCGCTCTCCAGGTCAGTTCGGTATGCTGTCTGTTCTGGTTCTTCACTGTTAAATTTGGAGAGTACAAAACCAAAAAGCAGAGGAAGAAAAGTCTGCCAGGAACGTCACACAGCATAGCCATCCTTAAAAAAGCAAAAGGGAAGCGCAAACCTCGTCCAATGCCCCAGCCTGCCCGCCTCGATGCGCATTTGGAGCTCGCGAGAGATCATCACTCGCAACGACACGAAATCTGATCCAGGCTCGCGCTGCTAAAGGGGGAGTGGAGGAAACGCATGAAGTTAAATTAGAGAAGCTCACGGAGCAGCAACAAAAGAGACTGTATTCAGAGTTAATTAAGGTAAGAGAAGTTTAGTTAGACTCGACATATTTGTTGAAGTTTAAAAGCTTTATTTGCGTTAAAAAGGCATAGATTGGTGAAAGGCATGTGTTGAAGTCATGATAAATGTGTACTGAGGTTTGATTACATAGATCATTCAAATTATATCATGTAAAGTATATATACTTGTACATTAAAGTGGTGACAGAGAGCAACATTTTGTAATGAATCCATGCTGTTAAAAGAAAAATCAGATTGGTTGCTTGGGTTATCTTTAGGCATAGCCTAGATAGACAAGTGTTAAAATTAAGAGAAGGACATTGTTTTGAAGTTTAAGTGACAAGTTGCTCAGTGGATATGTCAGGCATTGTGTATTTTAACAGTTTGGTTGTACATTTATTTTGTAATCTGAAATGTGGTTAATCTAAATTAACTGGTTTAATTTTTAAATAATAATAAAAAAAAAGGTTTAAAATGACTTAACCTGGATACTTACACCAACATTTTTTTATTGTTATTATTCTGCGAACATTACCACGTTTTATTGTTATTTAAAAAGTAGAAAGGAGTCAATGGGTCACAGTAACTCGTAACGGAATAAATGGTCTGGCTCTGATAATGTGACAGGAAAATGTAACAAGTGTAAACTGCATCAGATCATTTTCTTATTAAGGTTATGTTTAAAGAAATAATTCTTGAAAGATACTTGGGCTGTATGGGGAAACATGCGAATGAAAAGAAAAGAGAAAAGTTGCATGAGTGTTTATTGCTGATTATTGGATTTTGCTCAAGGTTTTTAAATGGGAAATTATTTTAAATAACATAAATATGAATATCTGTAAAGAGGAAGAACGGATTTTTTTTAATCACAGTGCTAGAGGTTGTGTTGCATAGCCTGACTATAGGTTGGAAAGGTCCCTCGTTGTCATTTAAAATCAAAAGGAGATCGTGGTTTTTCTGTAGTAGGTCCCAAACTCTGGAATAGTCTCCCATTCCACGTGAGGTCAGCTCCATCAATTGCCACTTTTAAGTCTTATTTAAAAACGTATCTGTTTTCTTTAGCTTTTGAATAAGTGATGTTTGTTTTGTTGTATGATTTTTATGTTACCATTTTTGCAAAGCACTATGGGGCAACGTCTGTTGTTTGAGAATGTGCTACATAAATAAAGTTGCTTGCTTGCTGACCAAATAAGAGGAGTTTTTGCTGGTGGAATGAAAGACAGATGCACATTATTCATGCTCTATTATAATTTTATTTCATGTGCTATGAAAGCTCCTTTGAGTCTGGCAAACTTGCAATAAAACAAATGGGAAAGATTTAGAGCTGTTGCATTTTTACTACCTTTTTTTTTATAAAAAAACCCCCTCAAGATTATGACTCTGGCAAGACAAAGACCTACCTGCTTGGACGGAGAAAAAAAAAACCCTCAAAATTGTTTGCAAGTTTTGCTGCAAAGTCGGGGGTTGAGGATAAAAGCTGAAAACAACCTCAGGAAAAACCTTGAGTGGTTAATTATTCAAAGGTCTATTAGGGAAACAGATTGTGTTTATGTTGCACAGGTTAACCACGCTTATATTAAGTGAGTGAAGCCGTTCTGCCAGTGATGTAATTGTTAAAAGTCTGTTTCTCAGGATGTGATGTTCTGGTATAAGATGTTGAGGGTTTGTGTTTTAAAAGTTCTGTTCCTTTCCTGAGGCACTCATTCTTTCAGGATCTTCAAGCACGCTTGTTTTATTTACTGAAACTTTGATGCCACAGTATATCACCGCAGGTCAAAGTTCAAGCATTTAAATGTAGACTTTGTCTTGTAAGTGATGACGGAAAGGCATGAACCTGTCAGCAGGCGCGCAGATGGCACTGGGGACGGGGGGGACATGACCCCCCCAGATTCATAGTGACCCGATCCGTCCCCCGCCCTCACTATCCCTACGAAACGCGACAAAAATCGGTAAAACAGGGGATTAATCAGTGTTTTCGCTATACATTATGTGTATACACTATAGCCTACATAAACGTGTTTTTGCCAAACGGATTTAAATCCGATCTTCAATTCCCGCGCTTGGTCCCGCGTCTGTGACTTACTTTCACTTTGATTTGCGATAGTTTGCTTGATGAATATGTTCAGCTTCTCGTCTGCGGCGATGCTGTTCCAGTAGCGTCGCCATATCCGGCTATAACATTACATATAGCCTATAACACGCTCTCACACGTTAATTTTTTAGCATTTTTGGAAGGAGTAAAATTTACATATATGGTTTCAACAACCAGATGCATTTACACTTGTTCAGTTTCGTCTGGGATGCGGACCAGACCTCCTCCTGAAGTGGTTTGAGCGATCGGATTCAAATCTGTCTCGAATGCGTTTCGGAGGGCATTTACACCTGGTCTTTTCACGATCGGATAGCTATCCCATCACAGAAAGCGCATGAAGTGGCCAGGTGTAAACAGCCCCTATTTCTGAGCTGAGCCGGTGATTTTCTGAACTGAAAAAAATTGACTGTATAAATGTCATATAAAGGCGATGAAGAGACAAAAAAAATCACCTCGTTTTTTCAAAAACCAAACAATTAGTATTATTATTATTTGCACATAGGTTCTTTGCTTTTTTGTTCATAATGATAGACTTTGTATGCTGAGATAAGCAAATGTTAAAAAAAACATACTTTGCTAAAGACATGAAGTTTTGGTGGGTGATTGGCAAACTAGTCAAATAACAGTCTGATCATGCATTGCTAGTGGTGATCAGGTAGGCTTTTGTTTACCTTTGGTCATTGTTGTTTATCCATGATTTCAAATAACAATCCCCCAATGGCTTTTTAATGCAAATCATTAGCCCAAATTATGCAAAGTTACTACTTGAGCACTAGTTAAAGCCCAAATTACGAAAATAACGAATTGAGTTTAAATCATTTGCTGACAGCTTGGTCCCCCCCAGTTAAAAAATTCTATCTGCGCCCCTGCCTGTCAGGATGTCAGCATATAAACCGATGACTACTGTGCCTTAGGAGAGATTTCACAAGGCATGCTGCAGTCTCAAGAGGGAATTTTCTCGGCAGTTGCGGAATGCTAAAGGAGGGACTAGCCCATGGTGAAGGAAATACTTTCTCCAGCTCGGAATGAGGCTTTTTAGCCCGGTCAATAAACCTTTGCCATTTTCAACAAATAGATGACTGTTTTAACATCCATCTTTGCCAAACTATGGGTAGAACTGCAAATATCAGCATCACGATTTATTTACAGGAGATTCTTAGAACTATAAATGTGTGAAAACGTTATGCGGTCTACAAAAGTTTGCCTCCAGGGATCGTGAATCACAGCAAACTGTGAAAATAATCATTTTGAATGAAAATCCTTGAACTTTATATGTCAGCCTTTCTTTTATAAGTCTGTCTGCAAAAATGACTACAAACTAATATGATTAATCTTTTTAGTAGGGTGACTCATGGAAACTAGAAATACTTGAAAGATATATAATACTCTTGACTTTTAAGATAATTATACTCCCTTTTGAGCACATTGCTACTATAATCGAAACTTATACAGCACCCAAATGATTGTGACAGCAATGGTGAGATCATGAAATAAAATAGAAATTAGCCGGTTAATATTTGCCAAATCCTTTCCCATTACTCTCTCTTATAAAACAGGCCTGTGATATTAAATGCATCTCCCTTTGTAGGCTGAAACAATTAAGTGCATTTTAAAATAGCACTTCCCTCATAAGACTTGGTGGTATGTGCTAAAATTTACATTTATATGCTGAGTTGAGCAACACTTTGCTTGTCTTTGTGAACTGAAAAGCTTTGCAGTTGCCATAGCTGTGAATGTATTACAATTACAATTGCTAATTTTAATTTTCTCCTGAGTTGATTATTGTTTTATTCTACCATTACAGACCTCAGCAGAAGTGCCAGTTTGTCAGAGAAGGAGCTGAAAGAGGCACGTACCAAGAGTCAGATCATTGCTGCTCAGCTCCAGGCCAATTCCAACTCTAAAGGCGTACAACTTTTCAACCGTCGCAGACAGAGAGTGAACGCTTTCACACTCGTGAGTGTCGGAGGAGGGGGAGCGGAGGCATCTGAGAATGTAATTGATTTATCATCTGAAAGTCCACAGACATGGGACAAACAGCACTCGACTGAGGACCAGCTCACAGAGTTGAATCACAGGAACCTCAAGACAGGTCTGACGTGGTCGGCTGGCAGAATCCGCAGTACTAGTTGTGACATGGAAGATGCTAGAAAGGATACGCGGGAGGATTTAGCAGAGGAAAGAGGCCTAGAAAGACACTTTCTACCCGTCAATGAGAAGGATGAAGAGCTCTCAGAAGACTTCAAAGAGGATGTCAAGGATGAGGTTACTCTTAGAAGTGACAATACCCTTGTTGTCATGGACAGAACTGGTCAGGGTGAAGCTGAATCCAATGGAGCGCACAATAAAGAAATCGCGAATGGATACAGTATGCAGTGCAATGGAAAAGCAGCCAAGACGGTGACTAAACAGCCCACGATCATAAACAGAACAGCTCGGCCATTTTTCTCCCCGGCAACAGTTGGATCCTCTGAAGCTACAAGTCCAGTCATGGAAGTCCCTTCAACCCCATCCCATGACTCCGCAACACATTTTGAACCACAACCTTCAACTTACCGAATGCACACAAGACCTGTTTTCCCTCCACCACCACCTCCACCTTCATATCCAACTCCTCCTCTCCCTAGCTACTCCAGCCCTCCTCCACCTGACACAGCCTATGCTCCCTCACCCCAACCTTCTTCCTACTACATCCGCCCATCTGCCCCCAGGCCTACATTTGTCCCTGAACTCTTGAGCGAGAAGAGATCCTCAGCGCCCATCAAAACGGGTATCCTCGATGAGGGCCGGTCTCGCCGAGCAACCCGTAAGTCAATGTTCACATTTCAGGAGAAGCCAAAATTGGCTCCGAATCCTGAACTCCTGTCCTTGGTGCAGGGTGCAGATGAAAAGAAGAAACCGAAACCCCAGCCAGATGCAGCGCAGGAAGAGGAGCTGCTAGCTCTTGGGGCCGAAGCCTCAAACTTCCTGGCCGAGGATGAGGACATTCACGAGGAAGCTTTGGTGCCACAGTGGGCCTCGAGTTTGAAAAGCTCCAGGACGCGTGACAGGACGGAGCACAAGCCTGAGCACAAGCCTGAGCAAGCCCTGACCAATGCTTCAGGAAAAGGAGCTGAACTCTTTGCCAAACGCCAGTCGAGAATGGAAAGGTACGTCCATGCCAGCAAGGAGCTGAGATCTCCCTCTCCTACCATGTCCTTGCCTCCTTCGTGGGTGTATCCATCCAACATGCCCGGTCGAGTAAAGGCCATAGTGAACACCTCCAATATAAGTGAGCAGATTTCAAAGACACTTCAAGCTCAGCAGGCCACACAGAAAAAGACTATCCCTGCCAAAACGCCATCACCCGCTCCGGCTCCACCACCAGAGATACCCCTGGAGAACGGTTGCACTAAAATCGAGATGGAGCTGTCAAGACATCAGCCGTACCAGCTCAACTCATCCCTCTTCATCTTCAACCCAACGAAAGATCCCTACAGCACTCTTCCCAGAGCCGCCCCAGCTCCTAAACCTGTCATGACAGCCCACTCCTTCTCCAGACAATCATCCCTCCCAACAAGCCCATTGCCATCACCGTACAGCCCGTCTACTGCCTATCGGTCAGCCCATTGCTTTTCGCCTCCTATGACACCTCTCAGTCCTATCACAGCAGGCAGCGTCAGTTCCCCTGTGTCTCCTTTAGCTCCAGGACGTGTGGCTTCACCTCGCTCTGGCGTCCAAGCTCCACGTCCTACGTTCTCCGCCAAAAAAGCTGGTATCACCCCACAGGTGTGGAAACCATCTTCATTCTTTTAAACCTTTCCACTTTTGCTCTTCTTTGCTTTATGTACTCTTCAGGCCAAAGAATATTGGAAGGGAAGAAAAGGGACACATTTTGACTGTTAGACAACATTTAGAAGTAACAAGAGAGCATTAAGGCACAAAAATAGCTCTACTGGAAACAATAAATCTAGCACTGTTGGTTTCATGCTCAGATCGGTTTGTTTCTTGTTTAATTTTTGAGTTTTGCATGCAGAGGCAGTAAATGTCAGGTCTCACACTTAACTTTTTTAAAACTGATTTAAATTGTAATTCATGAACTGGCCTGCAGAGGGCCATAAATTGAAACTTGTTTTCTTTTAATCAAAGACATTGTAATTTAGTGCAGCTGTGTGTTTCAGAACTAGAGTTTATTCAGTTTTGTGCTCATTACCAGATATATTTTAGGCACAAAACCAGTGTGTCTTTTTCCAACGCTTGCCTCCAAGTTTTCAGGTTGGAGTTGGCACAGTTTTATAAAGCACTTTAGCAGATGGCGTCTTGCCTTTTATGATCTACAATATACAATTTAATATGACTAGGAAGATATGAGGGCCTCAGTACTTCATAGCACGGCACCTGTGCTGTTCTCTTTCTTAATTAGTTCTGTATGTTTCTCTTTCATTTATAGGTGTAGTTTACAGCTTGCATGCTGTGTGACAGTATGTACTTAATGTAGTGTGCATACACTGTTACACTGTAGACCTCTGATTCAACAAAGCCATAATTGAGTTTAATGAAGTCAGCTTACTTTATCGCTACACCCAGTTTGTGAAATATATTTTTATTCTGGTTGTTTTCAAATGGATTGTTTTCCTTCTGGCTTAATCTCCTTCAAATGATTTTGTCTACTTTGTTTCATTAAAACAATGAAACACTCCTTTTCTGATCTCTCTCTGGTTTTCATACTGTATTATCTTCTTCTCTTGACTAATCTGCTGAATTTCCTGTTTGGATTTCTTGTTCTATTTTCAGCATCCCCTATGATCAGTTGTTTCAGTTTTTTGGTAGTATCCCTCTTTTCAGTGATGAGAATCCCAGGCCAGTTTTCCCACACAGAGAGTTATTTTATCTGTACACTTGCAACAACAAAACAAAGATATATGTGTCAGAGCCCCCGCCTCATGGTGCTCTGACCCAAAATGAAATTAGAAACTTTTTTTTAATGCTGACCGAATATGTATGTGCCCTGCACATTCCTGGCCTGCCCCTAAAAATGCACATCTGAGCCGAAACAGGCCCCTGTGGGCGTGAGCTTTAGGCTAACGGCTTGACCTCTGGCCTCCCTCATGCTTGGAAAAACACATTTTCTGGAGGTGAAAACATACCCAGCAGCCACACCAGTGCAAATGCATATCTTAGTAAAGGTTAGTGGTCTTGGCAGCGTGTATGCAAGCGATCTGGAGATGGCATGATATCCTGGTGTGCTGGGAAACTACTCAGACATTGGACAAGAATAAACAGCTCGATGTAATCATAGGGTGCATGAGAAGGCCTGATATCGATAACATCACATCTAAAGTTGCATGCAGTGCAGCAGGAGGTATTTTAGATATGTTTCAATGCCGTGTTTACAGGTTAATCTTACTCAAACGTTGGCACGGTCCTGGCATGAATTTGGGTTTTTGAAGAGGCAGTATAGTGTTATCGTTGGACCCAGAATTGTTCTGCTGTTGTAATACCTCGAGCATGATGATATCTTTGTTTCTGTGCACTAACATTCCTCACTATCTGCATTTAAAACAAATGTTAATCATAACATGTTATGGAGGGCTCAACAATAAGGATTGTATGCTGGCCCAGTGTGAGTTTTAGGCTAGTTGACTGAGCTTTCACATGCCTTATTAGATCAGTGCTCTCTCTCTCTCTCTCTCTCTCTCTCTCTCTCTCTCTCTCTCTCTCTCTCTCTCTCTCTCTCTCTCTCTCTCTCTCTCTCTCTCTCTCTCTCTCTCTCTCTCTCTCTCTCTCTCTCTCTATATATATATATATATATATATATATTTGATCATGTACACACATTTTTATTCCTTCCACAATTTATGCCTTGTTTTCTGTGACATTTGGTTGCGAATCAACTTTTTAACCTTGTCAGCTAAATAAAATTATCTAACATGCTGTTCAGGATTATCTGCCCACTAAAAGTGTGTATGAATTTTATTGGACTTTCCTGTATAATAATGTCTAGCTAGCTATTATATATCTGGCAAGCAATTTTTTTTAAAATGTTATAAAATAAAATAAAAATATATAAATGTTTATTATTTTTAGTTTTTAAATATTTGTATTAAATAAAATGTAAAAATGAATATTACCTTAAGTTATACACTTAAATTATGACTTTTTATATTATAAATAAATATATAAAAGGATCACTATGATAATTATTAATTGATAAATTACAATTTGGTTTTATTCCAGTGAAGATTGTTCGCAAAGCCAGTAGAAATATGAACAATGGAAAGCAGAAAAATCCTTACTCTTGAGCCCTTTTATTATCTATGTTCAGTGTTTTTGTGAGTGTATTTAACAATTCAGACTAAATCAAAGTGATGTCTCACCTCTAAAACTAACCTTTTCTAATCTTCTGTCAGATTAAGGAGGAGACCCCGGCAACAGTTACTAGCCCCGGCTCCACCACCCCAACCTCCAGGACGCCCAACCTCACTCGACGCTTCACCAGCCCCGAGGTGCTTTCCACTGCGGTCTGGTCCCCCAGCAGCCCTCTAGTGACCTCTACATCATCCAGCCCCATCTACAAGCCCACACCAATCTCCCCCTCCCCCCGACCCATCCACAGGCCCGTCGCGACATGCCCTTCCCCAAGACCCATCCACAAACTCATTGCAACCACTCCAGGTACCATCTTCAAGCCGACCGCCACCTCTCCTGTGTCTCCCCCCTGGGAAACCAGGTGCCAGTCCCCGGCCGCCATCCAGGACACCAAAACCAACCATCGCATTTTGGCCAAAAACATCATCAATGCCGCCAAGCGGAAAAACAGTCCGTCTCCCAGGTCGCTGAGCGGGCGCAGTCTGCCCATCTCCCCGGTGAACGGCGGGATCTTGCCTTATGAACACAAGCCAGCCAGTCCCTTTCAGCCACGGATGCTGGGAGCTCAGTCGCCCACACTTACCAGTCCGTCGCCCACCCGCATGATCCACTCTCCGGTGCGTTTGTACAACACCCGCTCGCTGACCGACTCCGACGCCTCGGTCGAGTCTGAGGATTCAGGTCTGCGCTCTCCAGGAGTGCGCAGCTACAACACCTGCCCCCGTGGCTGGACCGGCGGTCTGCAGGTGAAGAGGGGAGGCCTGCCTGAAGATCTGTAGGAAGCACTTAAGGATGATTTATACGTCAGCCTGATTTTGTGGTTGACCAAAGTGTCCCTTATATATTGAATGTAAAAATACATCATTGAGGATTTGAAGTAGCCTACATGGCTAAACATTGCATAGGCTACAGTACACATGTTGACTGTGTGATGGAATCTATCCAAGATAAGAAATACACTATCCTTCAAATGTTTAAAGTCGCAAAAAAAACGAAATTATACATTTATTCAGCAAGGATGCATTAAAATGACCAAAAGACTTTTACATAGTAAAAAAAAAAAAAAAAAAATGCTGTTCTTTTGAACTTTTTGAAAATGTATTGTGATTTCCACAAAAATATTCAGCAGGACAACTGTTTTCATTGGTAAAAATAAGAAACGTTTCTTAAGAAACAAATGTAGCTGAAAATTCAGCATTGCCATCTGATGAATAAATTAGATTTTATAATAGGCTACATTAAAATAGAATACAGTTATTTTTAATTGTCATAATAGTTCACAATATTATTATTATTTTTTTACTGTAATTTTAATCAAATATATGTGTGAGCATAAGAGCTCATTTCAAAAACAGGATAAATCGTACCAACCCCAAACTTTTGAACGGTAGTGTAGATCACCCAAAATACAAATTCTGTCCTAATTTACTCACCCCATATGTTTACTTAAACCAAATTGCCTTTATTTCAATGAAACACAAAATGAGGTGGTCAACAGAATGTTATATTAAATTGCAATATTCCAAATCTTCTAAAGCCATCTGATTTACTTTCAGAATTTAAAACTTGATGCTGAAAATGTTCCCCTCTATTTCAGATGAAATCATAATAGATCAAATCGCCTGCTTTTATGGTTGTCATTGCTGGAGCCTGACAGCATCTGTGCACATTCACTTTCATGTTCTTGTTTGTTCTGTGGAAGAAAGCAAGATTTGATCAAGGTCATGTGATTTTGCAAACGACACGAGGGTGAATAAAAGACTCTTTCATTTTAGAGTAAACTGTTCCTCTGTAAAGTCACCTCTTGGTCCAATCTATGCAGTCTGTAATCTAATGAAGAAGGCATTGCACGGAATCAGAAAGGTGTACCAAAGAACTTTGATGCTTATTACCAAAGATAAAAAGTAATGTGCGAGACTTTTCAAAGCAGTATTAGTTATTAACCTCTTTTTTTTTTTATCGACATAAATATAAAAGGGATTGACCCTTTTTGCTTTTTGTACATTATGTTTTGACAATGTGTGAGAGTATTGGAATGTGACACTATTCGTAGCTCCGACTCAAGTCAAACTTGGAAGGAACTGACTGCTTATTGCTGATTGTGTCAGTTTAGATGTAAAGGCAGAACGACACAGCAAGGTTTTTACGGTATAAGAGAGAAGGTAGGAAATTCACTACATTACGTATACTATAAATGGAAGATGCTCGTGATTTGAAATCCAGTGCGGTTTTCATATTATTAGTGCTGACATACATGACAGAAACAAAATAGGTGGTCTGATGTACAGACAGAGGAGAGGTGAACATATAAAGCATTAGGAGGTCTGTACAGTGTGATTTCACGTGAAATGTAGGAATAACATGATTGAACTGAATTTCAGTGTTCATTAATGCACCTTGCTTTAGTAGTTATATTTCAGTTTCCCAAGAGAGCGAAACAGGTGAAGAGAGAATTCTTGCTTAGGTTAACTGGCAGTATATACAGTACAAGTTAATATTCATATCATTTCAGTATATCACATAGGCTATAAGGGACTGACGTAATTCTGGTTTTAGGGTGACTGAGTACTCTGTTGGTACAGTAAAGAGAGATAGTTGCTTTTTTACACATTTCACAGAAATATATTTCATGGGTCACTTGTAAGGTTTATCATATATAAACACCTCTGTCAGACTGTCTACAGCATGCATTACACCTGACTGGTATATTTCTAACAGTACACTGTGTATGTGTATTAAAAGGTAATTCACACTACTCAATGGCAAACGTTTGTCTTTCATAGTTATGAAATTACATATTGAAATCTGTCTGAGCTGAATGCTAGCACTCGTGTAAGGATTAAGTCTCAAGGGTCATGCATGCCAAGTGTACTCATGTTAGCCTGCACTCAAATATTGGATCACTGCAAATTAGAAAATGATTCTCTGCCTTGGTGCATCAGCAGATTTTTTGAGTATTTGCATATGGAGAATTTTGATTGACAGGGACATCAGCTGTAAAGTGAGTTGGCACCTTTGGTGAGAATAATCTTATCACTTTCAAGGATGTTTTACAGCCCCTGTATATTTGCGCTATCATTCCTTTGGATTATGGGAGGAGTTACGCATTATTCAATTCACATATACATTTCCTTTAAGTTTGATATAATGTCTGAATAACCAGCCTCAATATTATCTCTCTCTGTTCAGTTCTTTTTAAATTAAGTGAATAAACACAAATAATGTCATCTTGGATAAATGTCTTCATTTCTTGACATCTTTTGACACTGAAAACACCAGCCATAATTTCAAATGTTGTGTCAGTCTTGTTATTTGCTCAATATTTTAGAGGGAACATACACAAGATACTTCATTATAGTGTGATGATAGGTGTATATATATATATATTCTGAACTCTGGTCCTGATAGATGTGACATGTATGGGACATGAAATATTTTAGATGAATGAATATCATCATCATTATTATTTTGCCCCAAAAGTCAAAACACACAGACAAAACTTGTTAGGCAGTATAAACAAGCTCTTAGAAATCATATAGGCCTAATTTAGTTTGTGAATTGCATTGATATAATAGGATAAAAATGTTTCTTGAAGAGATCTAGTCAGAAAAGACCACAAATGCCTGGTCAATACTGCCACCTACAGGACTAAAATGGTAAACTGGTGTGGTTCCGATTGTCTCCACCACTGCAGAGGGTAAACTCAGGAATCAGGAAATATAATATAACATTAATTAACGGCTGATAGAAACAATTCAATATTAAATGAAATCCTCCAAAATACAATTGATAAAGACCGCATATTATGTGCTGACATTATACACTGTGTATTTTAGTATTCAACCTTAAGATTTTCCTAAGAAAACTTAAAAAAACAAAACATTTTTTAGGCTTAAAAAAGATTCAATAATAAAACATTTTGCATTATTATCAGTAAGGGCAACATGGTCCTCAGTGACGTCAAGGAACAGTTTGTTCTTTTGTAAAGTCTCTTCATGATAGTGAATAGAAATGTGAAATAAAATGAAATGTTCATGAGAACATCAGCTCTCAGAGGCTGATTATATTCTGTTTAGATCATTTACTCATATTAACAAGGTAACATGCTTTAAATTCTCCAGAGAGACCCTCAATGCTGCATTGATGCTGCATAAGAGCTGCTCCAATGGCAGCAATAAGCGACGACGAATAACAACAACAACAACCGGAAGTGACAAAATAAAATAACCCGTCCGCTTTTTGTAAATGTAGGCTACTATCTGAACCCCCTCATTAAGAATAATATGCATTTACTTTAAAATTGTAACATATTTTGATGGTATAAGTTTAACATGTGGTGTTATAGAAAATAAATATGTACAATTATTCACTACTGGGGTAAGTTGGCCCCTTGTTTTATACAGTCTATGGTTGGCCCCCAGTCTGGGGTAAGAAGCCCCCCTGGCAAATATTCGACAGAATGTATAAATGACTTTTGATATAATTCTTATTAATATACGTTTTTTTTTTTTTACTAAAACACTAAATCAACTATTGTAATTCAAATTTTGAATTTTGACAATTTAGTCAGACAAAGCAGAATCCCAGTAAAAGTTTCGAGTTGACACACACACACACACACACACACACACACACACACACACACACACACACACACACACACACACACACACACACACACACACACACACACACAACACACACACACACACACACACACACACACACACACACACACACACACACACACACACACACACACACACACACGTTTATTACCAGACAATTTTTTTTTTATTCAGTTATAATGCATGATTGTTAGCAATTACAACACTGCCAAAGACTATTAAGTGGAATGGACAATAGAGGAAATTAATTACAGAAATATAGGATAAATCAAAATCAAAATCAAAAAGAAAGGGAAAAGGTAAAAAACATAAAAAAACAACAACAACATGAATTTGAATGCATTTACATACAAGATCTGGAATATGCAAAATACAGTTTATTAATGCACGGTGGGAATTACAAGGTTTGGGGCAGGACATGTAATAGGCTATAGGCTACTAAACAGTAGTTCTAAACATTGTTTATTAAATTGAGGACATAAACAAAAACAACAACATGCTTACAAATTCATTGGAAAAGAATACTTACTCAAGACGAACACAACAGATTTCGAACCCGAAATTACTTAAAGAACTGCATTAAAAAAGTTGACCAAGGTGAAAGACATTGATTAAATAAATCATCAATGTAATGGATTCTGTCGCTGACAGGACTTTTACTATGACAGTTCGTTCACTTGACAGCGAGCTCTTGTCCTCTGATAGCAGTGTCACGCTTCTCTATTCTTACTGGATTGTTAGATTGCTTTAGATTGTTTCCTCGGGACGTTTACAACAAGGTTAAAATATCAAACACATCTCATGACACCAATCCAAAGCGAGCGGGGTTTATCAGGGGGGACCTGGAGCATTCATTTCCCCACCCATTTACCCCTTCATCCCTTGTTTATATGTTAAAAACTGAAGAATTCAGCCCTGTGGAAAAGCGTCTTTTGATGGTGCAGTGTTGTGGTTTGCGATGTATTGCTGGTTCGCAGCTTCGGCGGAAATGTAGATGCATGAATCGGTTTCGAAGCGAATTGTTTGCCGTTGCGTTTGTGTTTAACGTTAGCTGATCTTTGAATCAACACAACAGCGTTAACGTTAGCTGCCCTGGACAAAATGAGCAGAAAACAGCATCATTTTAAAGGAGCAGAGGTCAGCTGCTGTGTTAAATACTTCTTATTCGGATTCAACATCATATTTTGGGTAAGTTTTGTGGATCTGCAGTTAATTTGCTTATTATTGTGTCTCTCAAAATCATGAATTGCCTCTATAGTCTTTTCACTGTGTTTCTCCAACATCTTACAAATCTTTATTTCAAAACAAGTTTAGCGGGATAACAATAGATAATTCACCTAACGTTAATTTACCTTATTCATTTCACAACATGTTACATGAACGTATGAGTTTGTACGAAATATTACGTACCAGTGTTCATATTCTTTTTTTTTTTCTTTTTTTTTTTTTGTATAGCAAGTTATCTTTCTGAGGTAAAGTTACACGTATAATTTTGGATAGATTCTCAAATTCACATCCAGGAAGAAAAATCACCTGTTTCCCATGGGAATGGATTAGGCTGGACTTGTTGGATCTTGCTTTTTCAGTAGCCTACCTTTCCAGGTCTGGAGAATACATCCCATTGAGAATTGGGGGGAGTGGAGGATAAATAGGATTATCCAGGTCTCATTAGTCGGGCGAGCTTGGGTCAATTCAAAGGTTTAACAGAGATTACCTCACACCATTCAGTTTCCCCATGTCTGTGTAGGAAATGATAAATTTTTTGGTCTTTTCAGTCATTCTCTTTTCCACAAATGGATTTTCCATGTTCTTGTAGTGATTTAGAGGGAAAGTGATTGTATCAGTTCCAGAGCAATTCGGTTATGGTGTTATTGATTGTAATGCTAAATCAAAAAATGTCAGTTTTTCTGTTTGCATCTGCTAACGTTATCTGTTCTTATTCTTTATCTGATATTAATTGGAATCAGTAAAAGAATGTCTTTTAGGTGTAACGTTATAGTTTTATTTTATGTTGTTTACATGCTTCAACAAAACTTATTTCATTGATATTGATCCAAGTGTTAAGAATATTTGTCTTTATTAAAAGGGATAACCCACCTAAAATCTATCATTATTTACTCATTTTCATGTTGTTTGCTGTTATTTCCCCCCCATGGAATAATAAAAAAAAAAGAATAGCCTATTCCTTTAGTTTTCCGACATAATGACAGTTTATAGTGACCAAGGGCTGTCAAGCTACAAAACAAAAACAATGTAGGCTAAAAGCACCATAAAAGTAGTCCATACAGTCTGTGCACTGTATAACTATCCTACATGACTTATAGGGTTAGTAAACCCAAACAATAAAAAATTCTTGGGAACACAAATTAAGATCTTTTTAATTAAATCTGAGAGCTTTCTGTCACAACAACATCTGATCTTGCGTCAACACAACACACGATACATCGTGGTGCTCTTGTGAACGCACATTGGAGATTAATATTTTGTAAATAAAGTGGTAAATTATATATTTTTTGCACAAACGAAGCACTCACGTTGATTAATAAAATTGAGGTTAAACCACTGGAGTCACATGGATTACTTTATGTCTTTACTACCTTTCTGTGGCTTGAAAGTGGTAGTTGCATGGACTTTCAATGGAGGGACAGAAAGCTCTCAGATTTCATAAAAAATATCTTCATTTGTGTTCCGAAGATGAACGAATGTCTTGCGGGTTTGGAGCGACATGGCGGTGAGTGGGCCTAATTAATAACAGAATTTTCATTTTTGGGTGAACTAACCTTTTATGGAAACTTGAAATATAGGAAATAAGCTGTATGGAGGACTATTATTGTGCTATTGTTGATCCTCCTTGAAGCTTGACAGCCATGTTCACTAATGGTATGGAAAATATCCGGGTTTGGATTAGAACAACTTGAGAGTGAGCAAATGATGACAAAACTTTATTGTTGGGGGGTAAAATCTCTCTCTCAAGTGACTCTTAATTCTTAAATATGGACATTTCTCATCATTGAGGACCAATCACTCCACTATGGTTTTCATGTAAGAGAGTGATAAATTGTGAGATAAAAGGAATCACTTAGAGCGGGAAGCTTCCATGAGTCACTTCTGGGGTGAACACATCGCCTGGAGCATGATTCTGGTAAGCTTCTTGCTGTCATAAATTCCAGCGTGGTTTCTCTTCATTGGTTTGTATTGAACGGGGCTGTGAAGACCCCTCTGGAGGACGGGATGGTAATTGGTGCCTCCTCATGCTTTAATGCTGTCCCGTCTGAAATGTTAACCTTGCATAATGTTCCGCTGCCCTCTGTAACAGCTAGCCCTCCTACTGCCATTGTTCCCACGCTATAGAGGGCCTGTTGTGCTTTGTTGAAACTTAGACGCCAGTGTTTTCACCAAATTGTGTCCAGAATGTCAGTCTATACTCCTGGAAGCTGAAATCAACCCTCTCTTAAACATCGTAGTTAAATTAAACGCATGACTTAATCTTTTCAGGTGCAGATCACTGTAAGTCAAATCTGATTCTGAAAGTTCATCTAAAAATGAAAGTTCTGTCATTATTTACTTACCCTCATGACTCTTTTTCTTCTGTGGGGCACAAAAGAAGGTATTTTTAGAATAGATATTTTGAGAAGTGTTGAAAACTCTTGAAAAGGCCTAGAAGTCCACTCGTAACACATCTCCGGCTTCCTGTTGGAAATGATGATCTTGTCAATAGATCAATTTAAAAATGATCTTTTATACAGTACTGTTACTGGGTATTAACATGCCTAAGACTTTTGCACAGTACTGTTTATATATACAGTATGTATACTAATGGTATGTATACTAATGCTATATATACAGTATATACATATAGACTCGCACATCCACCATGTTTGTAGTTTTTTTTAGCACTGTTTGTAATTCTAATCGAATCCTCGACCAATGCGCAGTGGGTTGTTGGCAATTTTAGTCATTAGCGTGTGCATGGATCTGCACTTCGGATTCTAACTGGAAAAAGTCGATGATCCGAGTATCTTTGAATACTCATTTCAACATACTACAATTTGGGACAGACTAATTCTAATTTCGAATACTATTTAGAACGGATAGTATGCGAATTGTGACTCAGCAATTGGTTATCACGCATCACTCGCACACATTTGAGCTTCATCTTTTCCTTTTAATGGTGGTTGACAAACCCACTTGAAGGTGTATACCACAACCAACTGTGCGACTCCTACGTGACTGCTGACGTAAAGGTAATGATCAGTTAAAAATGCTTAAGGAGAAAATTGTACATCTTACCACTTAGAAAAGTAATTGAAAACCTCTTTTCAACAATTCTCATAATTGGAGATATCATTCATGTCTGTAGCTTGAACCGTGCAGGATAAGTGCTTGTGTTATGGGTACGTTCAAATCCCTATTTCTAATTATGAGCAAAAGCATCAATAATTAAGTCAGATTTTTTTACTTCCTTGCATTTATTGTCCCCTCGTCATGTCTGAAAGCCTTCCATTGTCTCTCGACTCCTTTTGTCTTTGCAGACTGTTTGACCCCTGTGCACCCGTACCGTCTAATGCCTGTCTGATTGGTTTAAAGTGGAGACAGTCTGATCGGTCAGAAACCTACCTGATCCCAACAGAGCACTCATTTCGCCTGCCTCAGACTGGACCTAGTTGATGGCCTGTAATTACAGACGCCTCGCTCTGTAATCGCAGTCTCATATCTACCCGGGAGGCTTTGCAGGGACATCTTAACATTCCCAACATTAAACCCCCCTGCCGCCACCCCCCCCTTCACCCCAGCAGTCTTTGATTCCTCCTCTCCAATTTTTACTCCTTTCCATTTGGGAGCCTCGCAGCCCCCTTGTCTTGTATTCAAATGAAGATGCTTGGGGGTGAGTGAGTGAATGGTGTGTGTGAGAAGGGACGTGCTGTTCCCACAGCGTCTGAGAGGCCCGAGTGCGAGCCGCGGCACTGTGTGTTTTAGTGAACCCCATTCATCCTCACGCTATGGGGCTGACGGGGGCCGTGCGACTATTGTCACACACACCGCCCCTGATGCGACAAAAACATTTGACTGATGCATTTGTTTGCATGCTTCATGTGTCTGGCTCGTGTATTGTGTACAAACAAAGCAACGCACGTTTCTGATTTCTGAGAGAAACCTGAAGTGTTTATTGCGTGTGTTTGTGTCCTTGCTTGAGCTCGTGCTGAGATCATGTGTAGCCCCGTGTTTTGTATGTTTTTCCGTTTCATATCCTCCAGGTTCATATGGCAGATGGGAACCACATGTCCGTTCCCCCTCTTCCTCTGTTGCTCTGCGAGGGAGTTTATTTCCATGCCATTTCCCAGCAGGCCCCACTCTCACTCGCACACATTGACTCATTCTCACTAAAACACAAATGAAGCAAGCCAGAGTCATTGTTCCACTGTTCCATCAAATATAAAAACTAACTCTAACATTTCGTTTTTGAGGCAGTGCTGACACTTAACAATTATGTGGTAATTAGATACTGTTTTATGTGCTAAAATAAAACATTGTTTTATAGCTAGTTTTTGTTGTTTTGAAATAGACTAAAGTATACGGGTGAGATTCGTCCCCTTGATATGTGTCCACTCGTAACACATCTCAGGCGTCCATTTGGAAATTATGATATTTCCATTTTACAGGCCAGAGAAAGATATTTTCTAACCAGTTAGAACCATAAACAGGCTCCCGTAAACCTAATACAAACGTTATGAGGACAACACTAGACTTTTATGTATTCTGCAGAAAATGGTTGCGTTTGTTCTTGTGCCGGGGTGTTGCAATGCAGTTGCTAAGGTTTTCTGATTTTATTGTGCTGCTATGTGGTTGCTATGTGCTTGCTTAAAGGGATAATGAACTAAAAATGAAAATTCTGCAGTCAGTTGCTTGTTCCAAGCCCGTATGACTGTGTTCTTTGGCCACACAATGAATTTGTTTTGGACCCCATTGACTTTCATTGAAGAATGTTGTAAACAATTTCAACATTCTTCAAAATATCTTCTTTTGTGTTCCACAGAAGCAAGAAAGTCATTCGGTTTTGGAAGTGAGTGGGTTTTATCACCCTCCAGGTGAAAATCACAAGTCAGATAGTTTAGAAAAGTTATTGTACACTTTTGGTGTGTTCACACATGGCAGCAAAAATAACTATTAATGAGAAAGTTTGCCGTTTGTTCAAATCTCTAACCCTGAGTACTGTGAGGAAAGTTAATATCGATGCTTGCCTTAGCAAGCAGTACTAATAAAGCCAGAAATACTACTATGTACTGAGTCAGACTTTCCATAAGCATAAGTTTCCATGGTGATGCAGCAGTTCTTTAATCAAATAAAGATAAAGATGTCAGAAAATGGAGTAGAAAAGCAAAAGCTTTTCTTATGGCTGTAACAGCTGGTGGAAAAGTGGTTCTGCTCCCTGTCACAGCTGAGAGTTTAAGCCAAGAGTTTATTTGGCTGCCGTTTGTGATAATACAGAGATACTGTATGTCTAATCATCCTACTATGTGAGATAGCAGCTTTCCTCTGCTTGTCCAGAGTTACTAAATTAGCTGTTTATATTAAGTGTTCTACAATGCTTGATTGTGTCTTAATCTTGTGACACAACGCCGGCCTCCCCTGGATCAAGACCGTCAGAACTGGGGGAGATGATAGCGATGAGTGCGAATCAGTGGTATGGATTGACAGAGAAAGTGTGTGCAGTGGATGACTGGCCCTTAGCTCTGTCCCATCCATCCATTGGATTAGCCGAGACCACAGGGAAATGGGATTATGGGATTTGCGGCTGCCGATGCCCGACCTTTTACTCTCCTTCCCGCTCTCACGTTTCCCCTCAAGCTGGGATTGCTCTAACCTGCAGTCAAACACACAGCTGAGAGAGCCCAGTGGGAGTTTGACAGGGAATCTGTAGTTTTGATAACACATTAGAACAAGAAGGTCAGTCATTAAATCAAACTTGTAGAATTTTTTTTTTCATCGCATGGTTTAGCCCAGGTAAAATTGTACTGTAGTTGGTGTCATGACCTAGTAGTTGGTGCATGTGCTTAAGACATGTTGAGCTGTGGTGCTCACGTTCAAAGTTTCATCCCATTCTCTCTCTCTCTCTCTGGTAATTTCCTGTACCATCTCTCTGTAATAAAAGTGGTGTATGACTTTTTTTTCTTTTTTTTAATAACAAACCTAATGGACCTAATGACATTTGTGACTCTCAGAAGTTTTCTGAGACCTTAGTCGGGTTAGACGTGTGGTAGATTTTCCCCTACGCACCTGACTTACATTTACCTGGGTGTCCAGTCGACATCCAAGCATCTACAGTCGACACTTAATAATATTTATACTCTAGCACTGTGTCTACAGTCGACAACTGGCTTTGAGTCTGTCGACGTCTCAAACTTTTTGAACACTACCACTTGGGAATAGATGTAATATCTCTTGTGTCTAGCATGCTACGCAGCAATAATCAGACAGACTCCAGACAATGCCTAAGATTATACTTTAATCGGAGCTCAGACCTTTTTAGAAAGAATCCCACCAGCAAAAACGAGTACAACAGTTTTTATAGAATAGGAGCCTGGCAAAGGTGACATGATTCTAATATTCATATTTTCTTTTACAAAATGGTTCTTCACATGTATAATTCAGCAAACCCTCTGTTAGGTAAAAGCAAATCCTGATTTCATAATTATGCAAGATGGTTACTCTTTGTTGCTCAAAGTCATGAGTTTAAATATATTTAGACAACTGTCTAGTTTAATTTCTCCTTTTGTTATATTCAGACTTGATTCAGACACACACTGACTTTGGCCAAAGTGTTAGGGGCATTTCATTTTCAAAAGCATATACAAATTAATCCTGCAAGAAAAATAAATATTAATAATGATTAATTTAAAAAAAAATCCATCACAGACGCCATATTGAATTTAAAGCCGATAAAAAATGAGGCTGTGAGGGACAGACTTACATTGTAAAAAGGTTCTGTATCATGTAATTTTCACCACTTTTAAAAGTGTTTTATTTAGGCTGTGTTCACATTTGGCAGGTTTGGTTAGATTAAAACAAACTCTGGTGCGATTGTTAGTGCGGTTCATTTTAATTAATGTGAACGCTGGTGCACACTAAACAAGTAGACTGAGACTGCTGAAAAGATGGGTCTCGGTCTGTTTCCAAATGAACTCTGGTTTGGTTCGAATGAAATATGAACGCAACATGAACCAAAGATATCTAAACAAATCAGAAACAGGACATGATGTCACAAGATAAGACCCAAAAATTGACACAATTCTCAAGCATACCTGTTTTTTTCTCGTCATGTTGCCCGTCACATCACAACCGCATCTCGTTGCAGCAGATCTTCGTTTGTGTGTGTGACGGAGGGATTCTTGCCGCTGTTTTGACTCTTTTACACATTTTATAAGCTCTTCAAGAGTTATCAGCTCCATCATATGCCATCATACGCACAGCGAGCGCATTTAGCCCAGCACACAGCATTGTTTTGGATTTTCCGTCGCACTCGCAAAATATACGTCATAAAAGCAGTATCTTTAGGTTCGGTGTTAAGAATGACAGTGTGAACGCTAAGTGAACCAGAACTAAATGCATCATTTTCTTTTTTGGTCCAGACCAAGAGAACCGAACTACAAGTGTGGACACGTCGATTTTTTCTACTGAAAGTTTTTTTTGGAAAGACATTTCATCAGTTGAACAATCGGTATATGTTGTTCAACAACATTACAATCCATTGAGTTCATTGTAATTCTATCCCTCACAGCCTCGTTTTCATTCCTGTTAATTAAATAATATATTAAATATGGCGCTACCTTGACCAACGATAGTGTTCGACCGATACATTGGCAAGGCTGACATGTTGGCTGATATTTAGGATTTTTAATTATTGGCATTGGCTGATAAATTTTTCTATTTGGCAGATGTGTCTGAAGTATGACTCTTATTTTGACCGTGCAGGACTTCTTATTTGGATTCTTTTTTTATATTAATTTTCAAATAATGTAAATCTTATGAAAAAATGTATATACATTTAATTTTAGCAATTGTTAATCATGTGTTTTTTAATCTTTAAATTAAATATGATATCAGATATATCAGCCATCCTGCTCCCTAAGATTTCCACATCGGCCATAAGAAAATAAGAAAATCCACTGAGAATATCAATAACAGCTCTTTTTCTGAAGAATCTGGGTAAAGAATTAAAGAAAGACTTTTTAGTGAACTATACCTTTAAAGCAACAACATGTAACTTTTCAACCTTCATAATATATTTCCAAGACCCTTGTGATAGTACATCGACTTACAATAGGTTGAATGAGACGTCTGCCAGAGCCTGACGGGGTCTGTATCGCTTTTACTGGCACTATGTAACTTCGGGGTGCGGGTAGTAACCAGAGCTCAAAAAGAACTACAAAATTCGACTGCTTTACGGCATACGTCACTTTGCCCACCACTTCCTCAAATGTGGCCAACCAGCGCGTTTGTTTTCGTACGTCTGTTTTCGTCATGGCTGAAGCAGCAGCGAAACGTAAGAAGTCCAAGGTTTTGTCGGAGTAGAGTCGGAAGAGGAAAAGGGAGAGTAATAAACTGAAAGTCAGGACGAGGATCAATATTGGTCGAGCGTTTGCTCGCTGGCGTTAGCTTATGGAGGAGGAGAGTTACCAGACCGATGCTGACTTGGCCGTCATGCTGTTGAACTAGTAAGTAACTGTAAATTGCTTGCATACTATCTTTAGTTTTTCTAATCTGTTGTCTGCCTGGCTACGTTATCTGGTCCTCCATTTATTTATCTTCATGAATCAGCTAGTAGATGAGCGAATTATCAATCTGGTAGCTAGTAAACACTAACATGGTAGTTTTAGATGGTTAGGATGCTATCGCTATCATTCTCGTTCAGATTTGAGCATTGCAATCGACATGCAAATCGCAAATGTTTGAGTTAAAATGTTTAGTCTACTAAACATGTATAAATTATGAAAGGGGGAAGATTAATAATATTATCATTGCCCATATGAAAAAAAACCTGCATGCTTCATATACAGTAACCGTAAATCATTTTACGACAGCGGTAATGGACAATTCCGCTTCCAACCTGTAGGGCGACCGCAGAGGAAAAGTTCCATGTTGTTGCTTTAAAGTGTGATAGTCAATTTAGAATCTGATTTTCCTCGGAAATGGTTGGGTAGACAATAGACATGCCAGAACAGTAGAATTAGTGAACCATAAACCTCAATGTAATAAAACAGGTTCCTGTAAGCAGTGTCATCCAAGGGATTTCTCTCATTCAGGTAAAAACAAGTCTTGGCTCCTTCTCAAGGAAACTTATGCCAAAGATTGCAGCGCATGCAGGGAAATCGCTACTTTCCGGATCTTTGATAGAAACACGGCCAATTTTTTCTTTTTCTTTTCCAGATGGTTTGCCCTCAGATAAAGAGAGCACAGTGCTGTCTGCACATAGCAGTAACCTCATGCTATTATGGAGCGAGAATGAATTGTTTAAGTGGTGTAAATGTGATCAATTCTGTTGTGTGTTGCAGTTGCTGGGAGCTGCATTCCTGGGTATTGGACTTTGGGCTTGGGCAGAAAAGGCAAGTTGGAAACACAAATACAGAATAACACAACGATCGGTGACATGCCTCAAATTCCTAATATTATTATCCATGTGGTTGCCAGAGCAACATAATCATAGACATAAACAGAAGAAGACAGCGCACTTTAAAAGTACAAACTACCTACAAATACCCCGTTGTCTCATTCGGTCTGCCTGTTAAAGCATCAGAATTAATGTTTAACATCTTTTCCTCTTGAACTTCATGCTTTATTTTATGAAAGGGTATTTTTGCCAAATGTAAAGCAGTTCTGTGAATCCCCCATTTTGCTTTTGATGTATGAAACCTAACTTAAAGCCTCCTTAAACCATGACATTTGAGAGCATATGGGTGGCATCTTTTATTTATTTCCATGACAGTTTAATGACTTTGTTATATTTTTGTTGCAGGCCTTTAACCATGGTGCATAGCTCAATAAGGCTTTGTATTTATTGTGACTATTCTCTCTCCGATTTGTCGTCCCTCTCAGAAAAGGTCACCCTCACTGTTATGTATTCATGCATGAAAGGTGAATGTAATTTCTTCACACTAATTTGAGGCGACTAAATGAATCTAGAAGTCAATTGGCTGATTAATAACCTGGAAATTGCTCCATTTCAGTCGTTGATTGCTCTGCTAAAAGACACGTGTAGGACATATGGCACTTTGTATTAATGTCAGCCAATTATGAAACATCTTGGTAACACCATGTAAATAATTAATAAAGGGTTCATTTTTACATTTGCTAAATGTTAATTACAGAAACAAAGCATTAAGAATCGGACTGAGGGTGTTGAATTTGAAATTGTGATTTTAAATAAGTGTTCAAGTGAATTTCAGAGCCGCCTATTCTTCTGCCATCATGGCAAACAAAGCAAGAGCACATAAAAAAGGAACCTTGTTTATATTCACTGTCAGCATGGTCTAAAACCTGGGATTGAACTGAAATTCCACCCTGATGTGGAAATCCAAACGTGTAAGGCATGAATCACCGTGGAGAGCTGAAGGATTGAAGGTCAGGATGTGAACTTACAACAACTCTGTCTGATGTGTCTGTCCCACAGGGAGTGCTGTCAAACATTTCCTCCATCACAGATCTGGGCGGCTTCGACCCTGTCTGGCTGTTTATCGTAGTAGGAGGGGTGATGTTCATCCTCGGATTTGCCGGATGCATCGGTGCGCTCCGGGAAAACACTTTTCTGCTCAAATTTGTGAGTTCCACCCGGTCTCTGATTTCAAGGCTTATTTGTTTCCAGATATGGACGTTTAAATGAAATGAATTTGCTATAACACAAGAATACACCCAGAAGTAATTGAAATGCCACCTGGAGGAAATTTAAATGGCAATGATTTTATTGAAGAAATATTCACCTTAAAAAAATCACTGAAAATGATTTACTGAGATTTTTAGGATAATGAAGTTCTGACTCCACTATCTGTGTGTTTTCTCTTCTAGTTTTCAGTGTTTTTGGGCCTCATCTTTTTCCTGGAGCTCACAGCTGGCATTTTAGCCTTCGTGTTCAAAGACTGGATCAAAGACCAGCTGAACTTCTTCATCAACAACAATGTTAAAGCATATCGGGATGACATTGACCTCCAGAACCTCATTGACTTTGCTCAAGAATATGTGAGTCAGCACTTCTCTTCCCCTCTCATTTCTTGCTGTGCTGTGGTATATATTTGAATGAGACAGATGGTATGTAAGTGTGCACTAGAAAATTTGAGTCATCATGCATTTTTTATATGAAAAGTTTAACTGTAAATTACAGCTGTGTGATGATAATGGTGATGTTATGTATCACATCAGTGGTCGTGTTGTGGTGCTCATGGACCGAATGACTGGAACCTGAACATCTATTTCAACTGCACTGACTTTAACCCCAGCCGGGAAAGCTGTGGCGTTCCCTTCTCCTGTTGCGTCAAAGACCCTGCTGTGAGTGCCAGAAACGATCGTTTCATCTGTTTACCACTTGCTCTTAACCCTGCTCCTGTTTCAGCAAGTTAACTGTTATCACAATCTTAAACATTTTCTTCTGTACTGCATGCTTTGAAGATTGAACTGAACATCCTAATTCATTCATAGAACAACGGAGTGTTACTATAATGTGCTGGTTTGTTTTATGGGGATAACAGAATGCAGCTAAGGCCCTGTTTACACCTGGTATTAAGATGCGTTTTGGTCGATCAGATCACAAGGGAGACACATACCCGTTTACACCTGCTGTTTTAATCCGTCTCTTTTGTCCACATTCAACCACTTCTGTCCTGATTTCTTCGAGGGTAGGGTCTATGGTAAATCCACGGGCTTTTTCAGATCTTTTGATCTAATGGGCGAAATAAGCTTGTGCAATTTACATATGAACGCGACTGGAGACGACGGAAATATGTATGGAGGGCACTGATAGACGCCAGACCACGTCAAACGCCGTGAGTGCATGTTAGAAATCAGAAATGGCGAGAGAACATTGTGTTTGGTATGTTTTTTGTCTCCAAACTTGGGACTCCAGCCGACAAAGTTTAAATCCCGTCTGGCGAGCGCGCTTCCCATAATGTTTACGCATAGAATAGTCGTCTTTTTGTGGCTGTTTGAACACATTCAAACACACGAGTGTCTACACTACGAAAGTAATCCGGTCAAATGCGTTTTCGACTACCTCTGGAAGTGGTCGAAAGTGGACTAGCTCAACTTTTTTGACCCCATTCACTCCTGTATTTAGTGACGCCCACTTGTGAGCCGATCAACCAAAATGCATCTTAAAACAAGGTATAAACCAGGCCAAAGGGATGTAGCTTAGGGGAAGAGCACATGTGAGGTTTTGCATTTTATTTTTATTTTCTGTGTAGCTAAGGATAGCTAGATTATAAGTCAACTATATAAACTTGTTTTTTCCTTTTTTTTAAAAACGATTTACACTAAGGTCCTATTAGTTAACATTGGTTAATGCATTAACATTAAATAACAATGAGCAATATATTTGTTACAGTATTTACTCATCTTTTTTAGCGTTAGTTAATAAAAATACAGCTCTTTATTGTTAGTTACTGTTCATCTCGGGTCTTTTAAAAAATATTAAAACTTTTGATTTTAATAATGTATAAGGAAATGTTGAAATTAAGATCAATAAAAGCTTTAGTGGTATTTTCATTTTTAGTCCATGTTAACTGATGTATTTAATGTTAAAAAATGAAACCTGTTACTATTTTTATATACTGTTAGCTGATAATAGTGTTGTTTAGCTGTTAAAATGTTGAATGTGAAAAACACTTCTCATCTCTTTGTATATTCTATTAGTTTGGGTGTTTTTTTGTATTCAAACCTAACAATTTTTTTCATGTTATCTTAAACGGTATATTTTATCTGAAAATTTGTATTCTGTACTTTTATTCTATTGTAAAGTTTGCATAAAAATAAATTGAGCATGTTTTCTTGGTCTCTCTCTAGGAGGATGTCCTGAATACACAGTGTGGCTATGATGTGCGGCATCAAGGAGTGAGTGTGTTATTACTAGTTATACTTTATTAGTATATTAGTTGTACTAATACTTTACAATAGGATTTCATTTGTTAACATTAGTTAACTACAATAGTTAACATGAACCAACAATGAACAATAACTCTACGGCTTTTATTCGTCTTAATGTTAATTTCAACATTTAACAGAACATTTTTAAAATGAAAACTTGTATTCGTTATCATTAGTAAATGCACTATGAATTAACTTGAACAATTGTATTTTCATTAACTAACACTGGCAGATTTTTTAAATGTTGTAAAAATATACTGCTTCCTGTTAGTTCATGTTAGTTAATATATTAACTAATGTTAACAAATGAGACCTTATTGTAAAGGTTTACCATATATTTAATGATGAAATGGTGTACAAATCGTGTAGTGTCAGACCACCCTTTGAAAAGAGCACAGAAGGGTTTAGTGCATGAGAGATTCTGAGAGCATTTGAATTCATCTTCTCTTCCTTAATAACAGTTTAAGCCTTTAAAAGTGATAATTAGTTTCTACTTTTAGCCAAAGGAAATTGTGGAGCTCTGTAATTGGGAAGTCAGCGGCTTATGCCAGCATGGGTGGAGTGACACTGCACCCACGGTTTACCACCGTCTCTCCTGTATCCATGGATACTCTTTCTCTTACAATCCACCTTTTAATAGGTTTTATTTGCTGTTATGATGGTTTTTTACTGACTTTTTATTTTGAGCTGTAGGTATTAGAAAGACAATAAACCAATGTCTGCTCAAAGAATCATACTTTAAAAAATTTCCACCTTTCATTGGCTTTCTTTGAATCCAATGACTTCCTACTGGTTTGGCGTTACGTTTCTAAAGTCTTTTGTGTCTTCTTTCCTGGGGGGACAAAAGATTCTATAGAGAGCAAGTTTGTATGGTTCACAAAAGCTGGATTGTGTGGCTTTCTCTTTCTTCACCTTCAAATGTCACTGACAGCCCCAAATCACACCTTTTCATCTCCTTCCTTCCCAGAATCCAATAGACAGTAGTTAAGACATTCTTGTATGTCTGTGTAATACAAACTGGATCCTCCCTGTGTCAGGTTATATGTGGTGAGCTGTGTGACATTTTGTCTACTTAGCGTGGGAGTGAGTTCCTCCAGTTTTCCAGAGAGGATATTTGTTCTCAAATAGATTAATGTGCAGGTCCGCCCAGGTGAAGGCCTAATTGTTTATCCTGGACTTGTGTAAAGATTAAAGGTCAACTCGGAGGAGCAAACACCAATATGGCACGCCGTGCACTTAAATGAGGATTTAGTTTCTTATTTAGATCTGACATTTTCCATCAAGTGATGTGCTGTTTTGAATAATCTTTTTAATAGGAGTTGGATCAGCAGAAGTACATTTACACCAAGGGCTGCGTGGGGCAGTTTGAAAAGTGGCTGCAGGACAATCTGATCATTGTTGCTGGGATTTTTGTGGGGATTGCATTATTACAGGTAAGGACAATGATAATGGAAATGCTTTAAAGCATGCAAATATCCGTTAAAGATGTCGTAATAACTGAACAGATGTGCTTGAATGGGGCCTGAGTGGAAAAATGTTCACACAAGAATGAGGGTCATGCTGCCACCTTCTGGTTGAACTGTAAAATACAGCTTTAAATCTAGTTCCTACATTAATTGATACCAAACTGAATCTTAAAATGTCCGGGTCATATTTCACCCCCAAAATCAGAAGAAAAAATATAAAATGTTATTTTTGCATTGTGATATTTTCAGATACTACAATGTACACTACAGTTTAAAAGTTTGGGGTCGGTAAGATTTTTTTTGATGTTTTTGAAAGAAGCCTCTTCTGCTCACCAAGGCTGCGTTTATTTGATAAAGAAATACAGTAAAAAAACTGTTTTACTGATACTGCTTTTTTATTTTAATATATTTTAAAATGTAATTTATTCCTGTGACGCAAAGCTGAGTTTTAGCATCATTGCTCCAGTCTTCAGTCACATGATCCTTCAGAAATCATTCTAATATGCTGATTTGCTGCTCAAGAAACATTTCTTATTATTCTCAATGTTGAAAACAGTTGTGCCACTTCATTTATTTTGTGGAAACAACGATAAAACATATTCAGGATTCTTTGATGAATAGCAAGTTCAAAAGAACAGCATTTATTTGAAATAGATATCTTTTGTAACATTATAAATGTCTTTATTGTCAATTTAATTTTCACCTTGATGATGTATAAATTTCTTTAAAAAAATCTTACTGACAGCAAACTGTCGTGTATACTTAAATAAAAAAAATTACAATACAATTCTAATATTATGGTATAATATTATTTCATAAAGTGAAGGATATTGCAAAGGCTTGCAATTAAAGGGACACTTCTCCCAAAAAATGTAAGTAAATGCTGTTAATTTACTCACCTCAGGCCATCAAGATGTTGGTGTCTTTTTTCCTTCAGTAGAACACTAAAAAGTTGTTTAGCTGAAACCATGATCCTTTGTGATTCATATCATAATACCCGTGGCTCCTGGCGATACATTGAGGTCTTATGAAGCGAAGACGATCAGTCTGCTTACGTCATTTATTGTGCGACGGGAAGCTTGTGATCCAGACTATCTTGAGCATGCTCAAGACTGTTTGTAGAGGGTGTGGATTATGGGTAATAATGCTTTAAATAATGTTCTTGCACAGACTTATCGTTTCGCTTCATAAGACCAGACCATAAGTTCAGGTAATTAAAAATGAAAACGAGAGCACTTTGAATGTGTATAGTAATTGTTCTTTTTAAATATGTTTCAGATTTTTGGGATATGTCTGGCTCAGAACTTGGTGAGTGACATCAGAGCGGTCAAAGCCAACTGGTGACCCTTTTCAGAGGGCGACAGCTGACAGTGACCTCTGTGATTATGGCAGAGCTAATTGCAAATCAGCACTGTTTACACACCATTGAGCTGGGAAATTCTGCCCTTTTAACCCTACGGACGTTGTATGTTGGCTGACTTTTCAAAATGGACTTTCCATCTATGTTTTTTTTCTTTTTTGTGGTCCCTTATCTGAAAGCAAGCTCTTATGGAGGGTATCCAGATGGAGCTTAACGTGAGATGTCACACCGAGATCAAGCTATCTGCGATCTTGCAGCTGTCTCTTGATCGAACACTATTTTCGTTTGCCCTTATTAAAAACATTCACCAGACTCTCCTTCGCGTTGGTGATTTAATGTCAAGCAGAGGGTGTTTTCATTAACCTGTGGATGACTTGCTTTGGAGAAACACACAATTCAACCACTTTGAGACTTTAAACAGAGGAGCCATGAACTAAACAATGCCTTACAGCAGTGCATTTCTCTATACACGTGTGCGGATTCAGCTTTTTACACGACATTCTGTCTGTCAGTCATCCGAGCCAATGGACTCTTACCTCTGATTGGCTCTCTGTTGCACAGGGTAGCCAATCAGTACAACGTACTTGATAATTACACGTATGCATTTATTTTTCCATTGCATTTATAGTTCCACCACTTGGTGGAGAAATGGTCTGTTTTTTGTCTATATAGTTATATTTTATTCTCATTTTCTCTTGTTTTTTTGGGTTGTCATCTGTGAGTATGAATCGACTTGACCGCTGTCCCAGACTTGCTTATGAATCTTTTTGTTTTCGCTGCTCTGCCTAGATAGTGATATGCTATAGTGACACTAATAATGTATTATTATAAATATGCTGCTGCTTTAACTCAAAGAAGATATACATCGCTATACTAACCAACTGAACTTTTTACAGAAATCATGAGGTATACATTCCCTCTGGGAAACTTCAGATCACGCAGAGTGCTTTGCGAAACGAATCTGACGTGAGTGCACATGAAGTGGACGGATTGAATTAGCCTTGCGTGTGATCACATGCCTTATTGAGCCCTATAGAGATGGTAGCCGAAGCCTCCGGCAGTTACGCGGCACGTGGACCTTTAGAATGGCTTTATTTACTATTCAGATTCTCTTGCTTTGCGCCACATGCATGCAAAAAAATGCATGGCAATGAAGACCTCTTTAAACGCATGCACACGTGTGTCCGTACCAGTGCGTGTTCAGAAGGTGTCTGCATTGAGTCATGACCTTAAAGCTAATAATGTGCAAAGTAAGATAAACGACGTGCTGTGTGTGTAGAACGTGCTCGGATGGTTTTAGCAGTGTCGGCAGACTGAACTGACTCATCTGTTTAAAAAGATCTACTGTGTTTCAAGACTCTATATAACCTCTGTTGTCAGAGTGAATAGTAAAATGTGAGATTTCTCTTCTGTGGTCTTTTTGGGAGATTTGGGAGGGGGTTGCCGACTCCTGCCTGTGTATATTAGAGTGCAGATACAAGACAGATTATATGCTAAATGATGTTTAGCCCCCTTTTTGTGGACCTAAATGGATGACCCTCATGAAAGCCTATCAAGAACATGTCTAGGTTGCATTTCTGTATCATATCATTGCAATGATAAAAAGATCACTACAAAAAAAAAAAAAAGTACGTTATTTAAATAATAGAGTATTTATGTGTATAATGATCATTGTTGTTGTACTGCCTTTGTTGATGTTAATAATGTATTCAATGACAAGAAGCTAATTGAACTTAATTATCAATTAAAATAATCTCAAAAGTAAAAAAAGGAGTAAAATGTGGAACTGTCATGAAAACATGAATGTATGTATTCTTGGGTGAAATGCAACCTGGACATGTTTTTATTTGAGATTGACACAAATACCGTGTTTATTATCTCTCTCCCTCTCATTTTCTTTGTCATGCAATTATGGCCTTTTTGTGTCTTTCTTTAATTATTTGGCTTTTTTTCTAAACAGAGAACTCTAACATTCGCTTTTGAGGGAGCCTCTTGCATATCATGAATGTAAACATCATCTTTTACTAATGTTATGTCATATATAACTTATCCTTCAAAGTGCAATGCACAAACATATGTGAATAAAATTAATGTTTGTCTGACTGTAGGCACACAACTGAAAAACATCGCAAATCTGTGTTCGTGTAGTGAATTAGACAGTCCTCGTGCATGCATTGGCATTATGCATTTGTGCGTTCTTTTCTGTGCTGGTTCATCAGAAACTGTTTTGATGATTGGTATTAAAACCATTGAGCCTTTTTGCTGGCCTTTCTCTGTACCAGCTGTGGCAGTCGAAATGTTTGCAAATCTTAAAGCACAGTTTTCTCAGAGGAGCTGGAGTTTCTAGAACATCGTTAATGCATATCAATATGGTTTTTGAACTATTTAAATCTTTTCCCGACATAATGCTTGACATCACACTTGTCACTTTTAATGCGCTTTGAAATATGAATTGCGAAAGCCTTCATTTTTTGTTTACATTCCCATACGCATGTCTTCACAGAAATGTTTGGATTCTACCTCATCATGGAGAAATGACTTCAATCATGGTTATTTGGGGAGTTATAACTCTAATGCAGCCGTTGTAAACATTTTCGAAGAGTTGTAAATAATGGTTGAGGTTGTCTTTTGCAGTCTTAGCTTTTCTTTTAGGCAAACTATCATTTTCTTGACAAGTCATGGAATGCAAAAAATACTAATGTTGATTTCATGTTTGAATGGCTTGTTGTTGTTTAAACTTATCCAGAGCCATTATAGGCAGCACTATTTCAGTACTCGGGTTCCTGCAAACAAATAGAGAAATTGAGGATTTGAACTAGTTTATTGACTTAGTGTTCATTATCCAACAATATCATATTAGAATAACTCAAAATACCCTCTTTAACTGAATCATGAATATTTCACTTGGAGACCTAAAGCATTTCCTGTGCTCTCCATTATACGAGTCTGAATGATTATACTAACCTATAATAACAGTCATACTTACTGTGGATTTTCACTTTCTATTAAAAAAGAAAACTATAGAAAATTATGATCGTGTTTGGAAACAGCCTAGCAATGGCACTGCGTTGCAGTAGTTGTGTTTTATTTTATGTTGTTTTTTTGTAATTCTTGTCCAAAGGTCCATTTATTGGGGGCGTCCAATGGACTTTTCCTGCGGAAGATGGTCTGTTACACTGTATGATACAAGATATGCTTTTTCTTTTTCATAATAAAATGGATTTATGACATGCTGAACTCAATTTCTTTCATCTGCAAGTTCTGTCAAACATTTGATTGGAAATCGGTGTTCGGTGCTACTTCACTGATGGATCATTGTATAAATGTGAATCTCATCGATGCATTATACCTAAAAACGCATGATTATTATTATTTTTTCTTCTCTCTTTCTCACAAGATCAATTTACCATTGGCAGACCTGTTCATTTTACAGGGATGTTACGCCTAATTAAAGTTAGAAGAACCACTGTAAAATATTTAATGAAATGATACATGCTCATCATGACAAATAATATGTGTTTACCCTAAAAGTGATTTTAATGTTATAGTGTTTATTTTAGGGTAATTTGTATACAATATTTTTACATTGGGTTGACACTGCTGACACTTTTTGAGATTTATAATAATAGCAAAATAATTTGCCATTTTAAGTTAAAAACTGTTATAAACATTTTGAATTTGGTAAGCTACAATAGATTAGTAGGGTCTATTACCAATTTCTATTGATTGATAGATTGTACATTCAGATATAAAAAAAAAAAAAAACGATATATAAATTGATGGGGTGATATCTATAAGTATTTTTCTTATTCAAACTAACATTCGGATATTAAAATAGAACAAAACGCCAACAATAAAATGAACTAACTAGCTTGTTATCTAGTTAAAATATGATAACAAATAATAGTTTGCGGTTTCGAGCAGCATGACACGCGACAGTTTTTGTAGGCTACAGCTAACCGGAAGCGGATGAGACCGGAAGCCTCGACACAATCAAGTCACCCGCGCCCGCTCTTAATGTGTGAATATGAATTGTGGACATTACAATTTGCTTCTGGCCATTTGAAAGTGAGTGACGGAAAGCAACTGCTGCTAAACACAAAGGTAGATACGCTGATGTCATTTTCACTCTGACCACTAGATGGTGACAAACCTTCACACTTTGTAACAACAGTAAATCCTGTAAATTTACACAAAAAAAAAGCCTCATCTTGATAATCTCATCTTTCTTTTGTTCAGTAGTATGTGATGCTGACACAAGTAAACAAGAAACACTGCTCGAGCGCCTTTTAAAAGATGCTTTAATGTGCTTTTTGACATGGTCTCTCTGCACATGCAGCACTAAATATTGTGTCCACCATCTGCAGTTTTCACTAAACATTTCTGTGTGCGCTTTGTTTGTTTATATGGCACTTCTATCTAGTTTTTTGAATAGAATGTTTTAGTTGTGACTCCTTCAGTACTTGCTAACCCTCTTCTGAAGTGTTGTGAAGGTGCCGTCATGCTGAATGCCAGTAATCGGAACAGTGACATTATCAAGACCACCTCCTTAAAATTGACCTCCTCAGATAAACAGACAGAATTAGATTCAGTACTGCTTCTCTAGCATGTTCCACCAATTGAAGTCAAATCAAATAATGATAAAATATTGAGCATATATGACTGGAGGGGATTATTTCTGTTGATGTGTGCCTGATAACGTCCAAGACCCTGCATTTGATATTTTCCAGAGATTATGTTTCCGATAGGATCAGCGCATCACAGTGTTGTCTGGAGGCAAGGAGATTCCTTGTAGGTTTTTTCCCTTAGAAAACTTCTGATCTGTTTTCCCCTATGTGCCCTGTACCCTTTCAACATATGGCTGATCCTTGACTGGATTACTCAAAGTCTCAAAGCAGGAATGTGACATTTCGATAGGACTTTAGGATGTCTCTCTATTGCTGTGGTCGTACCTTAAAGAAAGACTAGCTTGATGATAGATTACCTTCTGAAACAGGCCCAGCGACATGCTGCACAGTTTGACAGTGAATCGTTCTCAATTGACTTTTATTCTTGAAGAGGCACAATTTTATCGATTGCAAGTTTAACTTATAGCTTTTCTAAAAGCATGATTTTATCAACAATGGCATCTGTATTGGATAAAATTGGTGCAAGATGCTTTTATTTGTTCTGTATCATCAAAACAGGCTTTTACTCTTATGATGTGACTTGTGACAGCGAGCTACTGTTAGGCAGCATAGACTTTCAACTCTGTAAAACCTAACATTAATGTAGTTTCTCCAAACTCATGTCATTAAAATGTATAAGGTAATCTCAAAGAGAGAACTTAAACATGGTAGTGAACTAGAAGCAAGTACACTCAGGTTAACCATAAAATATTTTTTACATTTACTAAATTCAAGCTCAAGGAATTTTTGATATTGCACACAACCACAGTTTTGTACTTTATAATACTAAGTTATTAACATATTTATTATTATTATTATTCCAAAAAAAATAAGGAATATACTGCAGGTACAGAAGTCAAAACTTGAAAACTTTGAAGCGATGTTTAATCCAAATTGTTTTTATTTATATTTTATTAGGGTTCACAGTGTGCAAAAAAAAGCAAATCATTTTTATATCTATTTTTAAATAAGTTTTTTCTCTTAAAACAAGTCTTATTTAAAAAAAAAAAAAAAAAAAAAAAAATATATATATATATATATATATATATGAAGAGTTCAGATGCAAAAGCCTCTAAGTGCCATCTGAAATTTTCTCCTAGAATGATCATTTTTATCAAGCTCGTATATTTAGGTTCAGTAATTTCACTTAAATGGCAATGAAAATTACCTATGGATTGTCATGTATGTATGTATGTGTGTGTGTGTGTGTGTGCGTGTGCCTGTGTGTAAAACCCTAACCCTTCGAGACATTATCTCTAAAAACAAGTCTTATTGAGCATCTTATTGAAAACTATTTTTTTTTTTTTTTTTTTCAGTTAACTCAACCCTGATACATCTTCAAAACTCATGACTGTTCTCTAAATATAATTAAAAGAGAGTGGCTGCAGTCAAAATATTTGGACACGTGTGTGTGTGTGTGTGTGTGTGTGTGTGTGTGTGTGTGTGTGTGTGTGTGTGTGTAATTCAACAGAGCAGCGTTATTTTCATTTGAAAGGAAAGATCTCTCAGTTAGACTGAGATAATGGAGACATGTTTCATCTTGCTTCGAAATGCTTTTACTAGAGTGCATCTGTCCGATCGGCAAGCCACTAAAGACTGCTGTACTAATACAGTCCAAATCATCACACGTCTGGCCCATCACAGCAGCTCATAAGACTGTGAAGTGAGTCATGATGAGTGTTGATCTCAACCACAGAACTGACTGTTTATTTGAGGGCTGAATCAGCCATGTTGCTTTGGCAGTTTCAAAGGCTCCCATTCAGCCAGTGATGCCGTCAAACCTGCGTCATTTGTCTAGAACAAGGCGACCATCACATGACGCCTCTTAGCTCCTTTTCGTTTCATGTGGATGCCATCTAAAGGAGACTCTTTCAGCTTCGTAATCGCCCAAAAGAGGTGATGCCCATGGGTTTTCACTGCTCCCCAGAATGGGAAATGAATGCGCCGTAAAAAAGCATATTTTGTTTAACGCGGTTTGGTGGCTTTTCTCTGAAAGCTAATGAATGTAACAGGGTCGGCCATGTTCAGCACGCAAGCGTGCAACCAAATGACACTGTTTACTCTGTTAGGGGTGAAACTTGAGGGGATTTTGAGAGGGAGGTGATGTCCGAGGGCTTGAGGCTTTTTCATCGCTGCGTGACTCAGATAAAGCCTGATGGGGACAATGCCTCCTGCATGTGGAGGATTGGGAATTTTCCAAACATTTTCTCGCTTTCTTTTCCTCTGTAGTCCTGCAAATGACTCAAAATTGATTCGTATCTCCCACACTTTCCTCGCTATTCTGGCTTCTTAAAAAATCGTCCAGCCGCCCATCGTCTTGTCCCATGGCGAGTGGCTGTGTGAGAAGCCTCCGTCCAGCAGAAAGTTTGTGGAATTTATTGCTCCTAATGGATTGATTGGATGATTGTGTAATTCGATTGGATATCCAGTGGCTGCCGGGAAACTTTAACCAATCGAATCAGAGTGCGATTAATGGGAAGATTAGTTAATGTCATTGAGGGGTTTGCTGTTCTTAACATAGGCCTATTCTTACTTCAATAGGGTGATGATACTTCACAGAATGATGCTCAATCTGAATGTACACAAGAGCCTATTGATGTATACGACATGTTGGCACTGTCACCCGACAACAAATTTAGGAGCTTTAATTAGTAGAAACAGCCATCCAATTCATGCTTCTGTCCCTTTTTTATGTTTTGTTTTGCATTAGCTAAGAAATTATGCAATGCAAGATATGAATTGAGCACGATTACACAAACTGCATGCGTAATATCTGGTTTTGTAATCGGGGGTGTGATTCAGAGCTCTTATAAGCTTACATCAAATGTTCCCTTTCGGTTAAGTGTTGCTCTCACAGCTCTAATTACCCCTCTTTTATCATACGCTTTTATTACCTCTGAAATATTTTCACATGCAACGTTACGCACATTGGCTCATTGTTCACAGCCTGCGCATTTAATGTAATATCTGTTTTATATGGATGCCCTGAACATTAACTCCCACTAAAATTTTACAGCACGCAGGCCTGTGAGGCAGCAGCAATGTGATCTCACCTATTATGGATTTTCTTCTTTACCAGACTCTGTTGAGCTTTGCTCTGTGCCCGCCCTTACAAAACACTGGCAGCATCAGATAATAATAGTGTGGGATTTTGATATATCATATACTGAATGAAATGTCATGGTGTTTATTTATGCATATCATCATGGGAATGAAACCTATGACCTTGTCATTGCTATCAGGACATTAAGTCAGGATCATAGTTTCCTCACCATATCGAAATCTCAGATGACCAGACAGTGATTCATCATTTATAAATAATGGTTAAAATGTTGGTGTCCATTGTCGTGTACACAAGTGAGTCTTTAAAAGCTTCACTTATATATGTAATATGTAAGGGATAATGTAGAGCGAGGCGGTTGTTATAGCGAATACAACCCCGACAGGTTGATGGGGTCTTGGATCAGCCTGGAGGGGTTGTATTCGCTATAACAACTGCCTCGCTCTGCATTTTCCCGCTTATTACATGGCTACCCACCAAATAAATCAACAATTTGACACAAAATATTGATTTAAAAATGAGTTTATTGATTTAAAAACGATTGTATTGCTTCCGCTAAAGAAAATAGTCCATTCCGTCTCTACGGTTAGAATCCTGCGTCCATAGCAACGCTCTGTTTTTCATGGCAACGGTGTGTTATACTTCGCAGCGGTCTGTTATCAAGAAATAACAGACCGCATTCTACACTGGAATTCAACCAAGCCATGTGATAAGTAAGGGTTAATGCCCTCCGCTGCGCGTCGGACGGTTCACGCCTCGCCGTCGTCCATTAATACCTGACAATGGACACCTCGAAGGACATTAACCCGCTTATACCATGGTCACTTGCCAATTAACACATTTTTAAAACATTAGTTTATATTTGAATTAGTTTTACAATCGAAATCTAAAATTTTTACAAACAATAACTTGGTTTCCCTGGTTACGCCTGATGGTTTATTTACTAGGTGTCCTCTATCACTTTTTAATGGACACCCTGCAGCCAATCAGAATCGAGTAATCACCCAGACCATGGTATAAGAATATATAGTGCTCATAAATGGCTTTTGAGCCAGGACCCGGAAACCGGATTCCTTACGTCACAACTTACAGTAACAAGCAGATTGCCATTCTCAACTAATTTTATAATTTACCTTAATTATTATGTTAAAACTTTCATATTATTTGAGCTATAAAGGAGTTTAAATCATGTTTTACAGGTGTTATTTTGTAATTTTTTTATCCTAAAGTCGTTACACATAGTACTATTTTGACGTTTTTGCTTTTTTTTGTGATAATGAACATCACCTTACAATATACAGTTAAAACTTTTGTTTGATAATGCAATGTATGCAATTCAAATGTACATATTACACAATGCGGTTTATTGCAAGAAAGGCATTTTTTAATTTGCATTGAAAAACACACTGGAACTGTTTTGTTATGCTGCATTACACACTTTTGCCCTTAATAGTTTTTTTGTAATCAGTTAAGTATTGCAGTGTTTTATGTCAAATTTATGTTATTTATTGCGTTATTTTATTGTCATGTCACCCTGAAGGCCATTGTCATTGTACTGGATAATATTTTTTCTCAGAGGACACAAGCTCGGTTTCCACATTAAATATATTTGCCTTAATTCTCTGCAGCAGCTTGTTGACTAATGCGCTTCTGCTCTTTACGTTTTTAAACGAGGTCCAGTGCCATTCCTATGTGACAGAACCTTATGTCAAACCACTTAAAGCCCATGTAAAAACCTCGCTTTGTTGGTTTTGAACAAGGCAAAGTGCTTTTTATTGTGATGGAGTTGATCCATGATCTACGGTTGGAGGAGAATAATGGAATAGCATACTTGGGTGGTGGGGAATATTGACTTAAACACTTGAGTCTGTTTTACACGCTATTTGTCATTGAAACAGTTTAGGGAATGTAATAGCCTAATGAAGATAAAAGGTGTCCTGTGACGAAAATGCTCACGTAAGCATGCAAATGAACTTTTCACTCTTCTCTGATCTACAGCTGACCCTGCATTAATGCAGATTAGCACTCCAAGCTGGAAAATAGTTTTTCCTTGACTACACATATTACAGCAGAGCTCCACCGGCAGAGGAGTCTGGCTTCCTTATCAAAAACACGCCAGAAGATGGTAAGCGAGGTTCGATTAGCTTCAGGAACAGAGATAGCTCTTTGAACACATGATAGATTCAAGTTGGAGTGTGTTAATTCAAGATTCAGCCCCATATTCAATCTGCCCTTCTCTCTGTTTGCTCTTGATAGACAACACGGATAAATGTGGGTATTATCTTCTTGTACTCTCTGTGACAGTTTGAGTCTCGGTAAACATTCTCGCTCAACAGTTTTCTGCATGAGTGCAACGATTAGCAAGTCAACAAACTGTCGAGGCAGACATATAAGTCTTACTAATATGCTAAAGCTTTGAGAAAGCATCTAAACTATGCTGCAACTCATGTATTTATCAAGGAATGCACATATGAACTAATTAAAGATGATCTGACAATTTACACTAGCACAAATTCCAGGGTGGTGTATTCTGCTTTATGGTGGTCCAACATTGCTATGATGTTTATTAACATAACTTTGCTTGTATATCCGATTAAAAAGAATAGCCTTGGTTTAGGACTTTTAAGTTCTATTGACAGTGTCTGTATCATGCTTTTGACACAAGAGAAAATTATTTAGACTAATAGTAATTCATATTCATAACTCACAATTCATATAAATGGACAAAATTGCGACAAAATTGTGTTTACACTGTGGAGGTCTGTGGGTCAAGGCATTCTGAGTTTAAAGCAGAAATGTGCAGCTAGTATTTTCTTAAGGTTTTTTATTTTATTTCAATGGCTGCATCTGAAATCACATACTTCCATGCTATATAGTAGGCATAAAACAGTAAGTGACTAAATGAGTACAAAAGAAGTACCAGGATGACCTACTTCTTCCGGCGAGATTTTGAAGTGCGCATTCGATGGACACTTTACTATCCCATGAGGCCACTGGAGTGGATTTGTGAATGGCAGTGAAGTGACGCAACTGACACTTGTAGGTTACATGAAACAACATGGTGGATGTAGTACGTCCCGATTATATTCATACTATAAAGAACATACTTTTTAGTTGTCTTGAAGTAATTACTTATTTAAAAATAAGTACCTATAAGAGAGTATGTAGTTTAGGACGCAGCCATTGACTTCTTTGTCCCAATGGACTTTTTTTGTGTCTTTATACTGACACCTATTGACTTGGATGCATTAAATTTGCACTGTTGCCGCTTCACAGCAAAGTTGTTTTTGATTTTTTCCTTTTCATCTTTTGTCTTATTCTCTTATACAATTTTGTTTGGACTTTTGTTATACTGTAGGCACACCACCGTTCAAAAGTTTTGGGATGGGAAGATTTTTAAAATGCTTAAAAGTCTCTTATGCCCACCATTGCTGCATTAATTTGATAAAAAAAATACAGTAAAAACAGTAATATTGTGAAATATTATTAAACTGTTTTGTATTTAATATATTTTAAATTTTTATTTAGTCCTGTGATGACAAAGCTGAATTTTCAACATCATTACTCCAGTATTCAGTGTCACGTGATACATTTATTATTGTTACCAATGTTGAAAACAGTTGTGCTGCTTAATATTTTTTTGGAAACCCTAATACTTTTACTGCTGCCAGAGATTCATTGTAACATTGCATACAATGCGTAGACATGGCTGGCAATTATTTCTTTAACATATTTGAATGTTTCATGTCTTGTGGCTATGATTTGGGATTTGGATGTTTTTTTTTTTTTTTTTTTTTTACAAACTGTTGATGCAGATTAACATGAATTGAACATTTCTTTAAATGCTGGTATGGTCACATAACATGGACTAGTGGTTTAAGCTGATAGAGCAAACTAGTTGTTTGTGGTTTATAGCTTGTTACTATATGCTGCAGGACCAGCACAACAGACAATATATGCTGTTTTTTTCAATAGGGACGATGAACTGGACTCAGAGAAAGTTTTATGAAAGGTTAACATAATTGTGCTCAGCAGCCTCACTTAAGCAGAGTCAATATTGGGTTGTTGTGTCATGCAAGGCGAAATCAGCGTCCATTATTGTGTAAAAGAAGGTCTTGTGTCCTAAGTGCTTTGTTTGGGTGCAAGTTGCTATACAAGGCTTCTTTCTAAGAGCTTGAGCAGATGGTTTTAATGAATCTTCTCTCTGCTGTTCAACAGCTCACCTAAAAAAATTGCTGCTACTAGCATTTGACAGCTAAATTTGTCCAAAACCACTTCTCAGTAATACGTTGTGAAAAGCATTGATAACTGCCTTGATTTTACTTTTCACACTGCACAGACTGCCAGTTGTTTTATCATGAAGCTTCTGTCATTTTATCCGTTTATCCAGTTGTATAAAATGAATTATAGAAATCCTAATGCTCAATATGGCCTTTTTCATAGAGCCTGTTGATTTTCGTTAGAATGTGCACGCTTATTATCTGAACTAGGCTGAAAACATAGTTTTGTGTTGTTTGTTTTGTATTTTTATTTATTTATTTATTTGTATATTTATTTATTTTTTACATGATTTTAGTTAAAGGTATTTTTTAATGTATTAATTGCTTTTTTTATTGCCAATGTGTGAATGGCTTGTAATGAAACTTAAAAAACGAGACTTTCCCAACTTCCTAGGTTGTCTATGAAAGCCTGTAGTCTGATTTCACATGAAGGACTCCGGATGTTTTTGCCGGGACAATCAAAAGGATGTGATGTTTACACGCACTCCCGACAGACAGCCTTCAGAATAATGCCGAAAGAGCAATCGTCAATATGTCATGCAAAGAAAAGGGATTAATTCAAACTAGTCTCACATAGTCAGATACAGTGGGGAGATAAAAATTTAAATAAAAATTACATAAAATAAATAAATAAAATAAAAATTACAGACCTCTACATCCTTTGTAAGTAGGAAAACTATGGAAGTAAAATAATCTCAAATGTTTTTGAAACAAAAAGCCTGTTGAATTGCACTACTTGAAAAATAATAGGCATTGCATTAACCATGCTTGCATTTTAATTCATTGTATTTTTAGGGCTTGCATTTTTATGGGCTGAAATTCAACATGGTTGAATATTTAAGCTGTGAATATTTCAATTAAAAACATTTCAAACACATTTTCATTATTAAAAATTCCATAATCCATATTCACCTTTCATATTTCACTTCCAAAATATTCAAACTGTTTAAAAATACAACCTATAATATTCAACAGGCAATTTTCGGTCCATTTTATTTCGCTTCCACAAATTCGCTTCCACAAATTCAGTGGTTCAAATTCGACAGTAAATTCAACGGAACTGCAGGAAAAGCAATAGATTATCGAGTTGTCTTCGTCAACAACACGCGCTTTTGCACCACCTGCTGGTGGGATTGACTAACAGCAGATGGATAGTATGCTCGATAATCTATTGCTTTTCCTGCAGTTCCGTTGAATTTACTGTCGAATTTGAACCACTGAATTTGTGGAAGCGAATTTGTGGAAGCGAAATAAAATGGACCGAAAATTGCCTGTTAAATATTATAGGTTGTACAGTTTGAATATTTTGGAAGTGAAATATGGAAGGTGAATATGGATTATTGAATTTTTAATAATGAAAATGTGTTTGAAATGTTTTTAATTGAAATATTCACAGCTTAAATATTCAACCATGTTGAATTTCAGCCCATAAAAATGCAAGCCCTAAAAATACAATGCATTAAAATGCAATCATGGTTAATGCAATGCCTATTATTTTTCAAGTAGTGCAATTCAACAGGCTTTTTGTTTCAAAAACATTTGAGATTATTTTACTTCCATAGAAAACCTGCAAAATCGGCAGTGTATCAAGTACTTGTTCTCCCCACTGTATGAGATCTATAGTCTCATATATAGGCTACTTTATAATAAAACTATCATAACAGTATAATTGTAATATCATTATCTGTCAACATGAGGCCTAATTGCAAATCTTGTGCAGACATATCCACATCGCAATGATCAGATGCTTTCTTAACTACCGTTTTCTCACCGCTGTCATTTTTGTTTTGTGTTTGTTATTGATAGGAAAACGTGCAGCACACATTTAGGCTATTCATCAAAACGTTACTCTTAGCAGCGTGTGTGGCATCTGGATGTTCGTTAAACGCAAAGTGTTGTGCAAAAATGTTATGTTATGTTGTCAAACAGATTTTGTTTTGTCATTAGTGTAATATCATCAACATAATTCTACACACAATCAATCATATTTTAGCTTTAGGTACAGTTCTCTGATGATGAAAATCAATATAGCCTATATTGATAGCCATCAGTTCAGTCAGTGTCATATATTAAGCCTTTGGTTTGCTGTGGTGAGATACAATCTCATAAAACATAATTTACTTATTTATTTTAACAGTTATCTGACTGTTTTAAAGGAGCAGTTAACTAAAAAGACAGTGTGACGGGTGCGTAGCTCACTTCACAGTTTAACTCTACCATGATTAAGATTGTCTATTTTGAAGTTTCATTTAATAGGGTTTATTTTATTTTTAAATTCCCTTAGTATAAGAAATAAACACAGGACAAGTTATCAAGTTAACAGTTTATTAAAGTTTGAATGTATAGAAGGGTGCACACTACTTATATTCTCTTTTGCTGTTAAACTCTACCTGAGTCCTAGATTCTTCTGGTCCATGGAGTGAACGGCCGCATTCCATGTGTCAGGAAACAAAGGGAGAGGCGGGGCATTAGCCTCCAAACTTGTACTGTTCCGGAGGAAATTGGACTGTACCATCGTAATCCAAATCGGAGGGAATCTTTTATTTAGTTTCATTCAGTTTCATTTTGTTCTGTTTGTTTGGAGTAGTTTTTGTATTGTGCTTCAATTATTTGATTGCATTATGTTAGGTACGATACAGTGTATATTTTGTTGTAATTATTATTGTTAATTGGGGAACGCTTTCTTTTGATATTTACCTCTTATTTTTGTTTGGTAGAGGCTAAAGAGTATATCTAGTGGTAAATCTCAGAGGGGAGAGCTATCCAGCCACAGTAACATCATGATCTGCTGATCTTTAGTGTCTGTTTATTATTTTGTTAACTGGGGGGATTTATTTATTTATTTTCTAGGTTTGTTTTATATTTTTGTTAGATTCAGTTAATTTCCATCTTAAGTCTTTGATTTTTATATGGACTTTATTTTTGGAAATTACTTTAATTATATCTGCCCCTGTATATAATTTATTTTTTTGGAGAAATATATCCAATCTATTCACTGCCTGTCCTGCCTGTTCTTGGCCACTCCCTTACAGACATGCAAGTTGTTTCAAATATGACTTGAAAGTAAATGGGAACTAAGGCTTTTAAAGTTTAAGTAGGATGCAAAAGCACCATAATAGTGTCATACAACTTAAAGTCCAAGTCTTACAATAATTCAATTTCATTGCGATAATTGTGTGTGATAAACAGAACAACATTTTAGTTCATTTTCACTGATAATCCCTTTGAATAATACTTACCATTTCAACTGAATCAGTCGAGTTTGTGAATGAATCATTCAGACTGGGTTTGTGATCTGGACCACCATATTTATAAACTAAACATGCCTATACTACTGGTGAACTAGTCTTTTTTCACTTTAATTATAATGAGAAGATTGGTAAGGGTATTCTACAGAATTCTACTTTTGTGTTCCACAGAAGAGAGTATGTATATGGGTTTGGAACAACATGAGAGTGAGTAAATAAATAATGACAGAATTTTCATTTTTGGGTGAACTATCCCTTTAAGAAAACATTTTCAAGCAACTTAATAATACTGAAGGAAGAAACTTTTCTTAGACATAGTTCGAAAGGTCATGTTCATTCATGTTTGACATAGCTCAACTCGGTGGGATTCTGGTTCTCAGCATGAATCTATCTTGTGAGAAAGGGGGGAAAAAACTAAATCTTATCTAATCTTTCTCTTAAACCTCAGTGCTCTTAGCTTGAAAGTGTTCCATTGACCTAGAATTTAATTTTGAGGCAGGAAAAGATTCTTTGAAGTGTTATATCACATTATGGTGGCTTCCTGTTGAGAGTTGTGGAGGGCCAGGGATTGATTTCATGTGAGACCTGGTCATCTCTGAGATTAGTCATTCTCTCTCTTTCTTTCTCTCCATTTAACACATTTTCTACCAAACACATAAAGTATTTAACAAGCTCCACAGAAACACCTGTACACATTTTACTTGGTACTTGCATTCTTTGTTTTCCTGATACTTCAGTCTCAATACCAGGCAGTTTCATAAAGAGATTGTTGCTGTAGCAACTGTTACCACCAATAAATTGGTGGTGAAGGATACAAAATGGCTTCTAACTTGATGTTTTTTTGGCATTCATATTATAAATATACTATTATAGAGATAATTTTGATCCTCAAATTCTGTCAGATGTCAACTCTCAGACAAAAAGGTACAAAAGCTGTCACTGGGAGAGTACCCTTCAAAAGGGTTCTAATATGTACCATTTAGGTACTACTATGTACACTTTTGGTACCAATATGTACCTTTGAGGGACTAATATGCACTCTTTAGGTACAAAGGTGTACCTTTTAAAAAGGTACCGCCACAGTGACAGCTTTTGTACCTTTTTTTCTGAGAGTGGACAACAAATGTAGGCCCTACATGTATTGTAAAATGTGCAGTCATTATGATTTAAAGTAAAATAACTGAAAAAGGCACATTAAACATGATCCATAAGCCAAAAGATAGCAAACAGTCTGTTCCTCACACAATCATATGGCTTCAGAAGACTTTAAATATAGGGTCATTCTTTGTCAAATTAACCAAATTTTGAAACTTCGATGGCTCAAATTCTTTATTTTTTATTTTTTTAAATTTCTCCAAAGACAGACAAACATAAATAGTGATGAAAGCAAAAGCATTACATGTCATGGATGAATATGTCCATTAGGCAATTTTGTAGAGGGGGGTTAAAATGACATTTTTTCATTTGGAAACAAATTAAAGGAGGGAGAAAATGACTTTAGAAAGATGGCATCATCATTATTTTATTTTTTAAACAGAAGTTGGTTGGTCTATTAGTAAAATCTGTTAACTTTAGCCATCTTTGTTGAATTATATGCCAACAGTGAGTTTTCAAGTTTCAAAGTTTGCATACCAGTAACTCAAGACGTAATAAAGATATCTTAATATCATTTTAGATTCTGATCCTTAACAAACCTTTCTTTTGGTATCTTCACTTTAAAGGTCCTCTTTGGTTCAATCCCAGAGATAGGGAGATTTCAATATGGAAAAATAAAGAATACATTGTTAAATTGTACAGTTTTTCAGTGGCTGCAGAAACCAAATGTTGGGTCACTTTTCATGATTCTTTTTTCTTTTAAAGAGGAATGTCTGAAGAACAAATAATGTTGAAACTAGAAATGTATCTTGTTTCCCATATGACAATGAAACCAATTACATATAAGAACATTTCTAAGCGCCATAAATATTCTTTTTCCTAAGTTTGCATGACTCAAAAAGTATTAAAAATATCTCAATATGATTTTACATTCTGGTTCTTAGCAAACTTTTCTTTTGCAATGTCAATTTTTAAGGCCCTAATATGGCGCAGTCCCATAGATATGGGGATCTCAATGCTGCTCCATGTCCAAAGTTGAGTATTACCCATTTTCAATAGTCAAAAACTAAAATGTGGGTAAAATTGCATAGAGCTAATACGCATTTAAAAGAAAATGTCTGAAAAATAAATAATGTTGAAACTAGAAATGTCGCTTGTTAACATAACATTTAATATTTTAATAAATGATGGCATCTTTATAAAGTCATTTTTGCCCCCTCTGTAATTCGGCACTAAATCTCAGGTGAAAATTGTAATTTCCACCCAACCCCCTCTACAGAATATTGGATCACTCAGTAGATATTCATTCATTACATTTTTTATTTTGTCATTCTATATTTATGTACTGTATGTCTTTCGCAAAAGAAATAGTCAAAATCTGTAGTTTTTGTCATTTTTGGAGCCTGTCAGTAAAAATCAGTTGTAGAAAAGTCGGTTCATTGAAAAAGGGCAGCTTTTGTTTTGCATTCAAAATCATACAGGTTTTGAACTACATGAGGTTAACAGAATGTTCATTTTAACCACAAAAGTTTAGCCTTGGGAGAGTGACAGTCCTCTAAAACCCGCTGACATCAAAATTGGCATCAAAGTGTCGATTTGACGGTGCAGAATAAAAGTCGCCAAAGTTACGTTTCCTAATGAGGGTGTTTTGCTCATTTCAAAGCATGTTGAATTTAAAAGGCATCACAAAACATTTGTGTCTGGCTTTGGAAATGCCTTTTAGAGCTCCTCAGTTCCTGTGGTTAATGAGGTTTATAAATGTGCTGTCAGATGTTTGATTCAGGATGCTTATCATGATCATTATTATTAGGCCAATTCTTTGCACCTGGTTTTTTATCGACTTTTGTGCATTGCTAATATTTTAGAGTTAGGCTTTTAATCTATAAATGATACAGTAGAGTACTTGAACTCTCTTTTGTGTGCGTGGCATATTAATTATTGTAAACATTTGATGACGTCCATCACCCTATGGGACCGGAAGCATCCAGCACTATTTCTTGCAGAGCGCATTATGTAACACCACAGAAATCAATCCCAGCCCTGTGGGAGTGCGTTTTGGTTAAGGAGGTGGTTAAATAAAGATTTACTGATGAATGATGAATATGCCAGAGAGAAGTCAATACACCCTCTCCCTGCAGGACTACTGAGCATGATAATGTTGCGTTGAATATGACCTTGAAGTTATTGGAGAGACGTTTTTTTCTTCTTCTGAAACTGTTGGAAAACAAAATGTTTCTTTTATTTGGTACCTTTCATGCTTTCTTAAGTTCCTGCTGAGGTGAAGAAAAAAGAGGCTTGCGGCTTCATGGGATTTCTTTGTTTTTCTTTTCTTTCGGTCTCACCTTTTATTACACTAAATTTCCAAGAAATCTCTGTCATCATGAAACGGTTTTCTCAAACAGAGATCTCTAAAGAATAGTCATGGAAGGCATGAAAAATATCTTTCTTATTTGGCGATGATACCCTGTAGCGTTTGTGTGGTCAGATTTCGCAAGGACACGCAATGTGGTACAATGTGGACACTTTGTGTGGTATTGTTTTTTTTTTTTTTTATCTTTCAGGGTAAGATATTTTAAGTTGTTCAATGCAGGCCATTATGTACACTTATACGCCAATGATCCTCTTAATAAGTTTTTTGGCCCTTTGATAAAAAGGCCTTTGTTAAATTTGTTTGCTATGTGGAAACTGTTTGGCTGTGTATGAAACTAATTAACTCAGCATTGTGTGTGTGGCGTCTGAGCAGATTTGCCTTAGTCATAGAAGGAAAAACAGGACGCGGTTCTCTGATTTTATCCAAAGCTAAAAAAAATAGCCATAAATTAGTGTGATATTTACATTACATGTAGGATGATGCAGACCTTTCAAGATTTATCGGTCAAGTGATTTATTGCTGTGACTCTAGGGAAGGCTGAAGCAAAACATGATTGAAGCACCACTTACATTTATAAAGACATTAAAGCATCTCAATATCGTCATAATCTTATCAAAATCTTTGTGTCTGTCTCTAATTGAATTAGACCATAAAAGGACCACAGGCTGTATTAAATGGATGGGGCAGGCATAACTTAGCCTGTTGTGATTTTCAGTGCTATGATCATACACTTGTGCTCCTCCACAGTTAAGATTTCTGAAAGTTGTCATTATGCATATCTCTTCATATTTCATTGTGGTGTAATTGCATTAGAAATCATTATATTCTTTATAAGCGTTTTGGGAAGAAATGCCCAGTTAAAAAGGCACAATGTTCAGAGCCATGGCCTAACAGATGCAGACTTAGTCAAGCTGAACCATGAAGTCTTTGTGGAAGTTTGACTTCCTGATCATGACATTGAGAACCAACAAAAAACATTAGCAAACTAAGAAAAGTTAATCTATTCTGTATATTTTATAGTAATACATTTAATAAATATACTCGAGATCAGTGCATCAGTAATGACATATTTCAGGCTGGTTACAGTTGTCTGCTATAACAATAACTGTTATAATTTTTTTTTAACATAAAAATGTTTATATTATATTGTTAAATATTATGTTATGTTATGTTATATTATGTAATGTATGTTGTTATTAAATGTTTTTTTATGCTTTTTGTGTTGTTCTTAAATGTTAAGTTTTGTTTATGTTTCTTTTATGTTTTATTGTATGTTGTTTAATGTGTTATTTAATGATATTATTTAACATTTTGTTATTGTTATTGTATTGAATTTTGATGACACATGATAAAAATTATTTCACATCATTTCCTGGCTCATTTGGGAACATTTTATTGATTTATTGAAAAATGTCCCTCCCCCAACCCCCCCAACCCAAAATATTTTTTTGTTGCCTGAGGGCAACGTTATGCAACAATGGTAAAGAATCATAGAGAAAATGATCATTATACAATTCTCAGAGAGCAATACAAAAATAAATGATTTCTTGACATTTTTTTATTCTTTTTTTTAAGTAAAAAGGGAAAAACACTTGAAACACATCAATATACTTGATTTGATACAGACATAGGTTTGTATCATGTAGTGCGTCATGTCAAATCATGTACTTCATGTATCCTAATCAACCCCATATACATTACTGTATAATGACAAAAGTATTGGGACCCCTCCAAATCATTGAATTCAGGTGTTCCAATCACTTCCATGGCCACAGTTGTTTAAAATCAAGAACCTAGGCATACATATGCTTCAACAAACACTCTCAGGAGCTCAGTCAATTCAAGCGCGGTGATAGGTTGCCACCTGTGCAATAAGTCCATTCGTGATATTTCCTCACTACAAAATATTCCACGGTCAACTGTTAGTGGTATTATAACAAAGTGGAAGCAATTGGGAACAACAGCAACTAGGCCACAGAGTGGGGTCAGTACATGCTGAGGCGCACAGAAGTCGCCAACTTTCTGCAGAGTCAATAGCTACAGACCTCCAAACTTTGTAGAGAGCTTCATGGAATGGGTTTCCATGGCTGAGCAGCTGCTTCCAAGCCTTACATCACCAAGTGCAATGTAAAGTGTGGGATGCAGTGGTGTAAAGCACGCCGCCACTGGACTCTGGAGTGACCAATCATGCTTCTCTGACTGGCAATCCAATGGACGAGTCTGGGTTTGGCAGGAAAATGGTACTTGCCTGACTGCATTGTGCCAAGTGTAAAGTTTTGTAGAGGGGGGATTATGGTGTGGGGTTGTTTGGTGGAGAGGGGATTATGGTGTGGGGTTGTTTGGTGGAGGGGGGATTATGGTGTGGGGTTGTTTTTCAGGGGTTGGGCTTTGCCCCTTAGGTCCAGTGAAAGGAACTCCTAATGCTTTAGCATACCAAGACAATTTGGACAATTTCATGCTCCCAACTTTGTGGGAACAGTTTGTAGATGGCCCCTTTCTGTTCTAAAATGACTGTGGATGCTGCACATTAGTGTCACTTTGGTGACTTTGGTCGTTCCTGTGCACCCAGGAACCCTACATCTTCCCTACTTGTAACACATTATTTGCCATTGTGAGGTATTGTCCAAGACATCCTTGAAAAGTACCCCTTATGGCATAACGTTGCCCTGAGGCAACAAAAAGAAAAAATGAATTTGTGAACATGCAAAATAAAAAAAAATTCACAAAACCTGCCAAAAGGCTTCTCTACACCTTCATACACACACACATATTTTTTTATGTACAGTTCATGTCATTTTAAATATGATTACTAAAGCAAATAATCTTGCTTTCATCTCACACCATGTGCTCCTGTGACCATGTGTCAGAAAAGGACGTCCCGCCTTCAAATGGTGCTTGATAGTGACTTCCAAACCTTATTGGACTGTTCTTTGATACTTTTTCAAACATTCTAATTGGTTGCAATCATTTAAAGAAAAATGTACTGAACACAGGGCTTAAGAAAACTTTCCGTTGCCTGAGGGCAACGCTATGCAGTAGAGGGTTAACATTAATGTTAATACCAAGAAGTAGGGCTCATGTATTGTCTTTAGAACTGCTTCAGTTCTTGGAAGGTCATTCAAGTTCTGAAATGTTTGCAGACGGATAATGGGCCACATTTACAATTATCCATTTAGCAAATGCTTTTGTCCAAAGCTAAATGAGACTAGCTATTCATTAAGAAGAAGCCTCTAGTTATTTAAAGTTGTATGAAGGAGGAGGAGGAAATCTGCTTTGCATTCTGAGCTCCTGAATTTGCCATAAAGGTTCAGGATGTTTAACCCTCTGATGGTCTTCGTTTAGCAGTCACACTGGGGGCCTTCCCGGTCATAAATGACCGGACACCTAAAAATGAAACTTCCTCCATCCCAGTAAAAACCAATGCAATTTATTTTTGTTCTATAATATTTATTCTTTTTAATTTAGAATTTTGAGACAATTTGATTGAACTTATTAATATTTATGCAATATTTATAGTCCATTTTTTGCCATTGAAAATAATGTTTTTAAAAAAAAAAAAAAAAAAAAATTCTATGCAGTATTTTCGGGTAAAATAGAGACTAGGCTTTCAGAAAAAAAATAAAATAAAAAAAAAATCATCAATTTATTAATCATAAAATTAAATAAAACATGTTATTGCATGGGTTTACCACTAGATGCCTGTATAGCTCTAAATGGAGATGTTTGTGAATTCTAGTTGTTTTTGGACCAAATTACTTACTTTTAAGATGTGGATTGAATGTATTTTTTTAGAAATTCTCAAATAATACTTTTTGCCAAGGTTTATAACATTTTATTAATTATTATTTTAATAATTTTAATAATTATTATATTAATTATATATACATATATTAATTATAATTATTAATTATGTTATGTTTTTCACTCTTGATGTTTTAGAGCTTCACCCCTTCATTGCTGAGCATTTTTTTTTCTGCATCGTGGCTGATTTTTAGAGAATTTTTGTGTTTTTGTCAATTTCCCATTCATTTCCTATGGGGGTAATTTTGACCGAAGACCAAAATCATAACTAATTTTTTTACGACCACTTAGCATGCTCGGATCATGAACTAAATTTTTTTGTGTGTTCACATACCTAATGCCAGAAAAGTCACCAAGTTTCGTAACATTCTGATGAAGCTGTGATTTTTTAAATTTCAAAGCAGAAAATTATTCGGTCAGAAATGACCGAGGACCATCAGAGGGTTAAATATGTTTGACTGGGGAGACGTTTGACTTCATGCTCATGTTCACGAAACACTTTTCAGTTCATCCAGCCATCTTTATGAGGGGATTAAACAGAAATAGGGAAGCATCATTTAGGAGGAATGTTTACAACTTAGGCTGCACCTGGTATACTGTAAAATAGCTGTTATGGGATTATACAGAGCAGTTATAGGACATAATGAGGTTCATGAAATGGGCAGCCCAGATCATTATGAATAAACCATGTGCAACAGTTGAACAGGCAATATGTTTTTTTCAGATATATGGACTGAAAGATGGTTCTATTACTCTTTTGCCTTCGTCTTTAGTCAAAAGTATAATTACATAACAGAATGAATAAATAAATGGATAGAATAAGATTACATAAATTGTCTATGCATTGAAAGTACATTACATTTTTCACATAGTAAGTGATTCATATGTATCTTCTAAATTCTTCTGAAACATTGATTGGGGAACAGATTGAATTTAAGTCATTTAAAATGATGAAATTCTTCTTCTTCACCATATGTTTTAAGTCTCTGAGTCAGAAATAAATTTTGTGTTCCAACAAAGAAAGAAAAACGTAGTTCACCCCAAAATTTAAATTCTGTCATCATTTACTCGCCCTCAAGTTGTTCCAAACCTGTATTCATCGTTCCTCTGCATGTTGAACACAAAATAAGATATTTTGAAGAATATGATCTAACAGTTGATCAGCCCCATTGACTTCCATAGTATGGAGAAAAAATAATAGCCTAAAGAAAAAAAAAGCTTTTAAAAACACATAAAAAACCCATCAACTGTTTAATTTTTCAAAACATCTTCTGACAGTCTTCAAAACATTTTATTTTGTGTTCAGCAGAAGAAAGAAACTTGAGGGTGAGTTAATGTGAACTTTTAAGTGGTTCATATTCAGTAGTGTTGTGAACCCAGTAATTTATTTAAAAATGCACACCAAAGCGATACAGGAACCTGATTTTCCATTCAAATGGTCAAAGGGCTTTTTTTTTTTTTTTTTTTTTGTACAATTATAGCACACAGCCTTCAGGCACAAACAAAAGTCTTCAGGACAGAAAGTACAGACAAGAAACAGGAGGTAAATGTTAAAACAGTGATCATGAAATATAGTTTTTTCTCCCTGAATAGCAAATGACCATACAATTCTTCCCTACTAAAAATACATTTGTCAATGTACGCCATAATATATATTAAAGAAATAATATGAAGTTCTTTGTTTATTTGCCAGACATCATAATGTAGTGATTGAGGGTGGCAGGACTGAAATGTGACTGGTCACACATAGTTTAAGTGTCACACGTTAACAGTGAACATGACTGTTCTCACACGGGCCGCAGGGGCTTCTTAGAAAAGAAAGGAAAAACAGAACCACACGGAGAATTTCACACTGGATATCTTTGTGAATTGATGTAATGAAATGCTCAGAAACATACAGCCAGGGTTATTTTATCTTGCACACTGTTCTAAGTGAAGAAGAAACATGCATGACAGCAAGACTCCATATGAGGTCAAAGGAAGAGACCTAGTAACATCTGGAGATATTTAAATGTGTAATTATATTTTCTAAAGTACTTTAAACTTAAGCCAATAGCTACACATACATGAAAGTGAAATTTAAAGCAGAATGCCATATCATGTGTCTTAGATCAGCAGATTTGCTTATTTTACTCACTAAAGGACTTCTTCAACCTGATACGTACCCACAAAAACACTGATTTTATTTCATACCACGAAGACATTTTATTTGACATCTGCATAAATGACAAGTCGAATGGTTGACAACGCAAACAAAAGGCACCAATACATAAAAAAACATTGAATTGTCTTTAAAGGGATAGTTTGCCCAAATTTGAAAATTCTGTGATAATTTCTTATGGAACACAAAAGTTTTTGCAGAATTGTACGGAATGCTATATAAGTTTTAAAGCATAAAACAATAAGAAATACTGCATGATTTCAATTCTTGACCCTTTTATGATATTCTTTCTCTTTTGAAGCTTGAAAACCTCAGTCTCCATTCTTTGTAACTGCTTGGAAAATATGACAATTCTTCAACCTTTTTCCTTGTGTTTCACATGCAGCACAAAATGTCATAACATGACTAGTGATGAACCATTCAAAACAACTGAAAAAATAACATTATACAACAAATAATAGATAAATTAACAGTAAAAGAAAACAAGACATTATAGTCACTTTTCCAATGTGTGACAAACCACAAACATATTTGAGTGCTAATTCACTCCTTCATGCCTTCTGAAAGTTCACTGTGGCGTTTCATTTCACAGTTTTCCCCTTTGAGAAACAGTCTACAGCGCAATTGACGCCTGTACAGCAAGTGTTGCATTGCAGGCCTCCTTACAGTTTTTCCTCAGGTAGCAGGTCGGGCGTTAGATGACAGTGCAACGGTGGCTGGTGTCCGGGCTGACGCTAGACCCTCCGTCGGTTTTGACGGTGGTCTTGGATGAGCTGATCTGGGACCGTAGCTCTTTGCGATGGCACAGGCGATCGCGATAGTTCTGGGCGAATATCAGCAGCATGAGGGGGTTGATGCAGCTGTGAGAGTAACTTAAGCAGATGCTGATGTTGTACGCGTACACAAAGGCGCTGGTGGGCTGGTGGATGCTGAGGTTGATCACCTGGATGACGTGGTAGGGAGACCAGCAGACCAGGAACAGGGCGATCACCATCAGAACTGTCTTAGTGGCCCGTTTGGCCCACACCGACTGCTTGCGTTTGACCCGCCGGATGGAGCGGAACACGTGGTACAGCGTGAGAGTGTAAAATGTACTTATTATAATCAGGGGGACAATGAAACCCAGCATGGACTGGTAGAGAGTGTACCAGTACATATCTTGTGGCCCATCCAGGTTCATTATACACATGTCCATGTTCTGTTTGGAGAGGACTTTAGCGTATATCATGACTGGGATGCTCAGAAGGAAGCTGCCCACCCACACCAAAATGTTGATGACGATGGTCCACTGAATGGTTCGCTTTTCAGATGTAGGATGTACAATTGCAATGTACCTGGGAGGGGGAAAAATCACATTTTTCAAAGTAATGTCATCCCAACTCAGAGGTTGCTCTTTTATAGCTCATTAGACTTTTTCTCAGTAATTTTAGTTATGCCACATCCTAAAATTGCTTTGGTGAAGAAAAAAGAAAAAGAAAGACTATATCCTGTCATTTTAATTTGGATATGGTAGCTCATAAAATTTGGCCTTGAATTTGATGTTTATGAGAAATGTTTGAAATCATTCTGAAATTTCAGAATTTTTATTTTATTTTTTGTGGATGATTATATCTGGACAAATCTTAGCACAGTTTGCGTATTGCATCATACAACATCATACAACAGAGATGCGTTGAAACAATATCATATAAAGAATATAAATTTTAAAACAACTACCTGCATCCATCCATTTTCCTGGTGGATTCCAGTGCATATAGCCTACATTATTAAATAATAAACGTAAATTAAACACATTATGTAGCTTAATATTTGGCATTTGTAAACTACCATTGAAAACTTTGTGGTTGGTAAGTTTTTGAAAAAAGTCCCATTTGCTCACCAAGGCTGCATATAGTAATTTTTATTATTAAAAATACAACATTATTACAGTTTAAAATAATTGTTTTGCAATTTAATATATTTTTAAAAAGTGACTTATTCCTGTAATGACAAAGCATCAGAAATCAGTCTAATATGTTGATTTGTTGCTCAAGCTAATTTTTCTTATTATCAGTGTTGATAACAGTTGTGCTGAGTAAATGTGATACTTTTTTAGTATTATTTGATGAATAGAAAGTTCAAAAGCATTTATTTGAAACAGACATCTTTTGTAACAGTATGTCTTTTATACTGTCACTTTTGATCAATTTAATACATTCTTGCTTGAATAAAAGTTTTCATTTCTTAAAAAAATGTTGAATGGGAGTGTACAAGTATGCAGTACATAGTGCTCTCCCAGATTCTGGTTTCTTTCTCATAGCTTCTTTCCTTGCCACAGCTGTTTTTTTTTTATACCGTAAAACAGCTTTCTAGCAATATGTAGCTGACTTGTCTTGACTCTCTGAAAGCAAACAGGTCACATGCTACAGTAAAACAGCACAGCAAGTGACATATTTCTAAGAAATGCATTTGCTCTGTTTGCATTTTTCTAGACTAAAAGCAGATAAAAGCTTAAGAGCATAACATCAAGAGATGTGTATTTTACTTTTGTACAGTCCAAACACATCAGCTTCATTTTTCATCAAGTATAACAGCTCTCTTACTCTAGTCAGACAACAATTTTTTTTTTTTTTTTCCCTTTAAAGAAAGAGAAAGTGTCTGGCTCCATCATGTATAATGAATTGTACACAGGGACTTTAATGTTGCTCTTTAAACAGAATTTGGGATTATATTGCTTTTGCAAAACATGATGAAAATGTGCAGCTAAGATACTTTATCTAAGTACCTCCAAGCATGTGACCCATCAGTAAAACCCTTTGGGAATACAGCAACGACACTATATGAAAAATTGTTATAGTGGAGCTTTATCATAATCATTCAGAGGCTTTCTGGGGGGCTCATATGTCTTTGACACTCACAACTAAGCAAAAACTCTCCTCTGGACTCTGTATTTTATGAGGACCTTTAGTAGCCTATGTAGTGAGATGCTGTGTGCTAAAGTGCTTTTGTGGGCCATAAATAGAGGCTATAAGTAAGAGGGTTTTTTCAAAGTCACACACTGTTAGTTGCTGAAGTACAGTCTTCCAGACTTAAGATACAAAAATGATGGATGCAGTGTGCTTCAGTATTCAAGGTCATGTAGCATAGATCGCGCCCTTGAGAGTTGCATTGATTTCTTTCTTTTCCTTTGCATATATTAAGTTGATTAAGTGATGAACAGCCGGGCTGTAATTTCATATGATTTGGTGAAAATCATCTGTGATCTTTGATTAGAGTTTGAATAAAGAATTTTGACCCCTAAGCTGATTCATAGTATAAGCACATTTAATATTATCTTCATTGAAAGAAACCTGTCAAGAACAGTTATGCTATGTTATGCTTATAATGAATGCAAAAAAAAAAAAAAAAAAAAAAAAAAACATTTCTATTAAAAACGACTCGATTACAATAATGAGCATCTAATGAGAAATATTTGAGTTCATCTGGTGCAGGAATGACGTCAAAACCCGGAAGACTAATTCGCCAGTGATTCCCTCGAAATTTTCCTATGGGGTTTTATAATGGAGTTTTTCAATTTATGATTAAAATAAGGTCTGTGCCTCTGTGGTAAACATAATTTGATGATACTTAGACGTTTTGTTCTTTAACGTTACTTAGTTAGGCTACTTATTAGACACGTTTAATATTCGAGTTTTCGACAAGGCTGTGTGGAATTTATATTGTAGGCTAGAACAACACGTCAACTTATTTTTTACCACAGACCTTATTTTACTCATGAATTCAAAAACCCCATTACAAAAACACAAATCTCGAGGGAACCACTGGCGAATTAGTCTCCAGACTATTGGCAAATCCTAGCGCATTGTTATCTCTTCAGAAACAGATAAGAGACATGTGACATGGATAAATAAATAAATAAATCAATTCGGTGTCGAAATTTGAGAAGTGATGGTGTTTAGGATAAACTGAAGAGATAGAAGTGAGTTCTCATTTGTGATTTTTCCCCACTGTATGGTTCAAGGCCTATATGCAAGAGATGTAAATAAAGCGTGACCACTATAGGCATGCTATATAAGCCGTTACTGCATATCATCATTCGGCATGCAACTTTCTCACCTGTCAATGCAGAGCACAGTCACTATCCCCACTGTGGTAAACTGGTTACTGACGTCCACCACCACCACAGCTTTACACATGAAGTGCCCAAAGACCCACTGTCTGTCCCTGACCAGCTGGTGGATGTTAAACGGCATCACCAGCAAGAACAGCAGGTCTGCGATGGCCAGATTCAGCACGTAAATATCAGAGACCATCTTCTTCTTGCATGATGCCACAGCATAGATGACCAAACTGTTGGCCAGAACTCCAACTGAACACAGGATGCCGTAGATAGTGGGGAATATGTGCATGAAAGACGCGATGTCTATGATGCTGTGCGACGGGTCGGTTCGGTTCACACACGAAAAGTTGGACGAATTTGCAAATTTGTAATCGCAAAAAATATCCGAGGTGTTCATCTTCAAAACTTTTTGCTTAAAAAGGACTAAATAAACTATAAAAGTTATCTCAGTCTTTTCTGTGCACGATTACGCAAGCTTTTACGCAGCGCTCTCCTTCATATTCAAAACGTTTAAAGTTGTAAAAGTTCTCCCTCGGGTGTCAGTTATCGTCCCGTTTTCATCTGCTTTGTTTTTCATTCAGTTTGCCGATGCCTCGGTCTCTTGAGATGGTGTTTTACTTCATATGTCCAAAAGCAGGAGCTTCAGTGCGTATTCTGTGCGTCTGTCTCCTCCAGAAACTGTTTGAAGAGATGCGCGTCTCCACCCTTTCATAGCCCTCTCTCCAAGCTCAGCCATCACACTCAATATCTAAGATTTTTTTTTTTTTTTTTTTTTTTTTTGATGATACATTAAAGCACAGTCCTTCACAGCAAGACGCTCCAAACTCCAGTGGTCACAAACAATTTCTTTATGTTATCATGAACTTTGGGAACCTGTTGCATATATTTAAGAAATAAGAAATATAAGAAATTTCTTATATTTAAGAAATATTGGCAGATGCTTTTATTCAAAGTGACTTTATATACATTTGGTCATTTCATGACTAGGCGCTGCAAGCACCGTTTAAGATACTAATGTATGTTATTATATTATAAGCTGGGGATTTTCATTGTGTTTCAAAGTTAAGATTAATTGTTACAATGATTTAGCTGCCCAGCCCTTTTATTGATTATGTTCTTGTAACAGGTAAAGTCTACCATATTAATTTGTGCACACTTTAAAACTAAAGCCTTATCTCCCTAACACATATCCTTAATCAAGAATCAGCACCAGCTCATTCCTGTAAAAACAGGCACTCCATCAATCTTGTCTAGATTTGAGGAAACACTTTTCAGGAGAGAACAGAGCATGTAGGCTATTTTGAAGATTAGAAACTTCTGTACTGAATACTGCTAAAAAAAAAAAAGTAACTTAAGGTGCTCATCCTACCAGATTCTAGACAGCACTGATGGTCCCTTCCAGAGCAGAAAGAATATTGATGAGAAAAGTTAAAACTTTATTGCATACATTTATTGATTTTTATCCACACCATCTTACAAATGAGATGTGTAATTGTGCATGCAAAAGAGCAATGCAGCAGTCCAGTTTAAATATGGTCTGATTGGGTATTGTAATTTTGTTTAATGTGCATTAGTTGTATAAATAATAATATTAATAATAATAATAATAATAATAATTAAATATATGTTTGGAATAATTAAATATCTATATTTTAAAGAAGTGTGTTATGCTCATCGAGGCTGCATTTATTTGAAAAAGAAAATACAGTAAAAACAGGAATATTGTGATTTATTACAATTAAAAAAATGATTTCCAATAAAAAATATTACAATTAAACTGATTTCCAATTTAATATATTTTCAAATGTATTTTATTTCGGAATGTTCAGCATCAATACCCCAGTTTTCAGTGTCACATGATCTGTCAGAAATCATTCAATTATGCTGATTTGGTGCTCAATTATTAATAATGACTATTCTCAATGTTTAAATCAGTTTTGTAGAAATCTTTTGTAACATTATAAATGTCTTTACTGTCACATTTCATCAATTTAAGTTCCTTGCTGAATAATAGTATTTATTAATAAATTAATTTTTAGTCTTTCTTACCCCAATTTTTTCAAATGGAATCACAGTTTCCACAAAAAATATTAAGCAGCAAATCTGAGCAATAAATGCAGCCTTGAGCATAAAATACAACAATTAACAGAAATTTACAAATGTATTTTATTATGAGAGCACATATGTGTTATTGTAAGGTTTACAGTGCCTTGAGTCTCTTTTACTCCACCAGAGAAAATAAAGGTGCTCATGTTCTCTCTTCTCACACATCACAGCGCTCTCACACATTCATTCACTCTCTCTTGCACACATTCATTTACTGCTGTCATGAACCCACCGGATCAACCTCAAAAACTGTTCAAATGTCACAGTTTTCACACTTCATTTTTCATGAGGAGGTAATTAAAAACCACAGTCTTTGTTGCAATGTGTGGAATCTGAGGGAACAATGTGTGTGTACGAGCATGTTTATGTCTCCATAAAATTAAACTGGCTGAAGAGCATTTAATGGTTACAATGGCTTAAGCCTGAGGTTGATTGCATGTCTTGTGATTTGGATGGGTGACCAAATGATCTTCAGTCACTCTGACATCTTTAGTCATGGTTTCAGCCTGGTAAAGAGCAGAATACAACTCACATATAGCCTACTTATATTGACTGAATGATCTGAATGGCTTTTAAATGTCTTAACACATGCCTACATGACTGTCTGCCAATGAATCTTTTGCTTAACAAAAGTTTATAGACCCCTGTTATGGTCTGAATTAACTTTCATTGTGACAAGGTCAGATGAAAAACAGCACTGACCTTGGAGTTATTGCACCCTGTAACAAATAATTAAAATCAATGAGCTTAAAGGAGAAGGAGATGGCTTTGTTCGAGGAGCAGCTTAATTATGGAAAACTCGTCAAAATCTCCAGCTCAAATGCCAATTTGGTTCGACTGAAAAAGTCTGCTGATTATGAAAGGTAATTTGCAAATGTTGATACATGTGGATTTATTCATGTTAATAATGCATGTCCTCATTCACAGTAATCAGCATTAGTAGATTGGTTTACTTCTGTGTTCCCACAGAACTGAAAACTCCTTGTGTTCCTTCATATTGTTTCATTGATTCAGTCTTTTATCTCCGAAGCAGTTGAAACAGTGTGCAATTTGCATTCCATTTTGTGACATATGTTTAATTGCAAGGCATCAGTCCTTGATGATTATTTCACAAAATGGAACACAAGCAGCAGCAAGATTCCTGGTTGATACAGACTATCCAAATATCTCCCTGAAAGCACTGAGGAATGCACGCTTTCAGGCAAATATTTCTCTAAATGGTCTCAAAGAAAAATACAAAAAGATAACAGAGAAAACATGGACATGACACTAAGATAAATGACCCAAAGGAAAGGGGGGTGGGGGGGATGAGATGAAATAGAGAGTATGGCTGTTTTACTTTGTGGTCACATGCCTACAAAGATCATATGATGTCTTGTAGTACTGGTCTGCAAGATGTTTGGCAAGATAGCAATCTGTGTTTCAAGACTACACATCTCGATCCCCAAACTCTCATGTTTTCTTGACGCATATCATGCCCAAATTAGTTTGGCAACAAGTAAGGCAGCTAAATAGGGTTCGAGACAAAGCCATTATGAATGAAAAGATGAATTGCCAGCAGAGGGCGCTGAAGTGCAGCAGTCAGTCAGTGTTTCTCTGAACACAAACTCGTTTTTCAACCCACACACACAGATAGTTGGGTAAACAAACTTTTTCCGCATTCTTGTTTTAGTTTGCGGTCGTCAGTCTTAAAATGTTTCCTTCGCCTGACGTGCTTCATCTTCCATTTTAATGAGCATCTGAGGTGGTATACACATTGATCCGTGAGAAAAAAGAGACAAACTGCACTGCAATAATTTAAAATCGATCTTACGTAGAGATTATAAGAAATCGTAAGAACACAACAGCAATGCAGACATTATCAAGGTTTACTCTCCCTTATCAAAAATGATTATTCTTCAAGTTCATTTTAAGTAGGCTACAGTTAAGTAAAATTCAAGTAGCCTATATTTTTAAGTATACGATACTTAATGCAGTAAGTATACTAATGTAGGCCTACTAGAAGTATACTTTTTGGGGACTAAATTGAGCCACTTTTAGTGTAGGCTATAAAAGTATACTTTTAAGTATACTTTAAGTGTAACAGTAATAAGCTTTGAGTAAGCAACTAGTTTACAGCTTAGTTGTACTGCTGCAACTATACAATTGAATAGTTAATAGGTAGGCTACACTAGTTTACTAGTCAAATAGCACATTTGTTTAGTTTATGAAAGTAGCTACATGAAGTAAGTAATTAAGTAGTAAGTAGTTTAGTAATTTTATACTGCAAGTAGGCCTACTATATTTGTAAGTTTTCTTTAAGTGAACATAACATCATAGGCTACTTATAGTTTACTATTTATAGGCCTATATTATTTTTGAACTTTAAGTGTACTACTATGTTCCTATTTAGGTATTATTTTTTATACTTTAAATATATAGCTTTAATATTATAACTCTTTCCATTTAACACAAAACAATGCAACATTTTAAACAAAAAGCTGAGAAAATCGCATTTTTGTCAAAGCTAAGTCCGGATTCTGTTCTATTCTGATATCTATGCTATCACTTGTTTCTGCTTCTTCTTCATCTGTGTTTTTTGATCCGGAGGGATATTCTCTGAAGCTAACGTTACTCTTTCAGAAGAGGCGTAATAGCGCCCCCTACCGTATAACAGTCAAAACACGGATAGCCGGAAAGTTCTGTCAATGTTGAGGAAATAGTATTTGAAGTCAATTCCATTGTACACTACCAGTGGACTAACCTACACAAAAATACAGATACTCTGAATTAGGAACAAATCTGTTTTTTTTATAAATCAATATTTTTAAACAATGTTTATATGTTTATTAGACAGTAAAACTAAAGTATATGTAATAGGCTTCAAAATCAAAAGAGTAAACACAACTACAAGCCAAGTATACTTTTAATACTTAATTATACTTTTAAGTATCTCGATCAAAAGACAGGCCAAATATAGGCTACTTAGAACTTAGTGTGATTTTAAATATTTCTGAGAAGTAAAAACAAAGGTAGACTGAAACTATACTTTCTTATTTTTAGTTTAAAAAATGTATACTAATAGCACACTTGAATAAAATTATTTTCCGTACAGATTGTACAATCGTTATTCATAATTCTGTTCTTTATGTGTTCATTAGTATAGGTGCCATTTTTGCATTTCCTAAAAAAAATTGTGAGACCTTGAACGAATGGTTTCCCCATGAGTCATAAAACACGCTTTCATCTAGGCATGAAACAAGAAACCATTTATCTTTGTTTCATCTTCCCTGGAATGTTGGTGATGAATTTCACATTAAAATTCAACAATTATCTCGCTCTATGGTCACTGCCGTTGATACAGGATAAAGCAGAAGTTTCTTACTGACTTCTACTTTGCAAACATGGAAGTATGAAAAAGTTCCATTGACTCTAACAAGATGCAAAACAAACTCACATGAATATTCCGTCACACAGATATCATCTTTGAGCTGGTTTTCATAATCAGGAGAGAGGAAGGTGCATGTACAACCACTAATCAACATGTCAAAGGAGATTCAGATAATATAAAGTGAATCTGGGACAAAATGATTTAATTTTATTGATTCAGTCGCATGGTTTGTTGTTTCAAAAGCTGTAGCCAAGTTTAATCAATCTAATCATGGTAGCACTGATGGAAAATTGAATAATATGATCTGACAGGATTTGCGGATTCACATTAAAGCTTATGAGACGAATGCAGCTCCTGTAACAGAGCAAAATCTTTGAAACTGTTCGCCATGCACACATGCACACACACACAGTCATTCATTTGTCATTCAGGCGATGCTTTTTATCCAAATTAAAGTGCACGTATGCTTGGTTCTAGAAGTTTTCCTATTCTTCAAAAACTATTCAACCCACAAAGCACTTCAAAAGCAAAATCACATGAAAAGCAACTGCACAAAAGAAAGCTATTGATACATTCACTGAATTATATATTGAAATAGAATTTTTTGGAGTTGAGCAAAATATTCCGACAGATTGAAGTTTTATTGCTTTTTTATTTATTTGAACCATTTTATGATTACTATTTTAAAATAATTTAATATAAAGCACTGTGTATGAAAAGCACTTCATAAACTTGCCTTGCCTAGTTTGAGAGCATAAGGAGCAACATTGTCCAACAATGCTTCATGAGTGCTGGATCTCTCTCTCTCTCTCTCTCTCTCTCTCTCTCTCTCTCTCTCTCTCTCTCTCTCTCTCTCTCGGGACTGTGAGTAGTGTATTTAAATTAACAGTGACTTGGGCTTCTACAGTAGCACAAACCATCGATTAACAACCTCGGAGCGCACAGTTGGTCTGTCTTGAGAGGGTTATATGTTATCACTAAAAATCAATTTCCATATTTTCACTTCTGGAACCTGACTGGTGAAATTGATTATAGGGTTGAGTGCCTCGCTTAAGGGCACAATGATGATAGTATATGGATTGAAGAGCCTGATCCTGGAATCTGTCTATTGCAAGGCCAACTTTTTAACCATTAAGTTACCGCCACCCGGATGCAGGTTCTTGCTGGATATGGTGGTCAATAAATCAGTTCATAAGCGTGGTGGGGAGGGGCAGTACCGTCCAAAACACAATATAACAGTCACCTCTTCTTGAACATACTGAGTCAAAAACATCTGAAGCTTCAGAAATGAAGCACTGGTTTGTTCACTACCTTGATCGCTCGTAATGATTTATTTGTTTGCGTGAAGTGCTCGCAGCGACTATGATCTGCCCACTTAAAGCATGCAGCACAGTTTATTTCCGATTTTCATCCAAAACAAGGCGTCTACTCATAGCAGAGATGAGCATGAGAGTGAATGCCACAGAACAGTCACTGTACTGCAAACACCACTGTTGATTTATTTGTTTTTTTGTTGTACCACAGAGAAATGGGCATGAAATAGAAAACATTCAAGTCACGCATGCACCTAATGGAATTAGGTGAAACCAGAAAAACAGTTTTTTCCCTCTAACAGTGTTTCTGTGGTGTAAATTGAGTTGCTACGGCCATACATATATATAATCTGTAAGTATACTTGTAATTAGATTAATTACGTTTTAAAATACTCGTAATCAGACTACAGTTACTTTTTTTATTGATCACATGATTACTACTTATTTTTTGTCTTTTAAATTTTACTTTCTAAAAACAGACCAGCCACTCGTCATGAGCCTCAGTGAAAACTGAGACCCACACGGCATTTCATCACTGCATTTACAGAAATCATTTCACTTTTAAGAAGTCTTTTCTCAACATTGCAACATTACAACTGATGAACACATTCATTATTATTATTTGTATCATTGTAGTCATCTAAATGCATTACTAGAAGGCTTTTGTCTTTCAAACACATTACAATTTACAAATACACATTTTATATTTATATGCATTTTTTTTTTAAATTATTTATTTTAGTTTTACATTTTTATGATTTAATTAATAGCTTTTCATTACACTCACAACCCCCCTGCAGTTCCATCACAAACCCCAGTCTGAGAAACCATGACGTAATGGAATATTTAATGCACTTCAAGTTGTTCATAATGGAATATATTTTCTTTCTCTTTGTATTTTTATATCACTATGGTACAACATTATCCTATTCAAATCGATGAGATGTCAAATGTAATCTAAAAGTAATCAAAAAGTAGTCAGATTACATTACCTTAAATGTGTAATGTAATGGATTACGTTAAAAACTAAAATTGTCATGTAATTTGAAATCAGTAACCGACTACAATTTGTATACCCAACGCTATACTATGGCTTTTAAAGCGGGCATTGTAATTTATTGTAAACTTTTATTTATTTTGAGGATATTTAGACCTTTAGATATTAGGATTTTTCTTTGTAAATAACAATAATTTTATGCAAATGTATGCGTATGAATCATAACTGTGCAATGCTCAAGGGCCCTTCTAAGTAATCTGACCATGGGTTGTAACCTTATTATCACTGGCTCCCTCCAACATCCAGAAACACGGTCATCTCCGTTCATATCTGACTCTTGGCTGGCTTTACATCCATTTATATACTCCTTGAGAAACAGTTACGTTCTCATATACTTCAAAACAAACATTTAGATGGCTCTAAAAATATTTGTCGCCATCATCGTGATGATTATCGCTGAAATAATGTAGGCTACATGCGCTTCGTGACATTCCTCTTCAACGAGAGCTAGTGAAACCTCAGATTTATGGCTGCGTACGAGGTTTTTAACCTCGTTGTGTTCTTTGCATAATTTTTCTTTCATAGTTCTTGATGCATGCAGCAAGCCTTTAAGCTACATGTCAGTAAATTAAAGGGTCATGTTATTGCTCATTCATGTTAATAAAAAATGTCCAAAGGCAATGAAAATTAATAGCATACAGTGATTAGGGAATGAGCAGTTCACTGGACACGTGGCTATTTTAGTTTCCTATTTTACGCAAATGAGAAAAACTACAGGTCAAAGGGTCTCAGCGTTATTTGAAAACACAAGTTGATGCCAAAACAACAAAGCTGCTATCAAACATAGTCAGTGTGTTTTATAATTTTATAATTCGATTAAAATATAATGTTATAATTATATTCAATTGTAACAATATTAATTATATTCATTTACACAGGTCGTTCCTCTTATGCAGTAGCCAACATATTAATGTTTTTATTTAATTAACAAAAAATGTTTCTTTATTTTTATTGTTTTAATTGGTCATCATCAGTTTATAGGTTCAAGATTTGGCTAGTTAGCATAATCCTGTTGCCCCTGCTGGTAGATATCGTAACTACACCATTGATAGAATTTTCCTTCTGTTCTAAAGTAATTATCTGCATGTCCTCTAAGGCTCAAACTGGTTCAAAATTCCTTGCAACCAAATTGACAGAAGAGCTGTAACTTCATTTAAAATGTTGCGGCCTAATTTTTTAAAAATCAATATATATATATATATATATATATATATATATATATATATATATATATATATATATATATATTTTACAACATTACCCTCCAGGAAGTGACAGTTTTTAGTGTTGGTTTAATCAAAATTTCAAAAGATGTTTAAAATAATATCAAAATGAACACTCATGTAAGCTAACTCTCAGTTGTGCATTATACTTTTGATTATGGAAGTAGGAAGTAGTAATGATATATTTACACCCTCTTACAGCCATGTGTTTAATGGCTCTTGTGCCAATAGTAGCCAACACATGCTAACACATTAAACAGGTTTAATATAATAAAAAACTGATGCACTTAGGCAGACAGACATGCAGCGCAAATACAGAAGTAACTGTTAACACACACACACACACACACACACACACACATGCATGCACAACCCTGAAGTGCAAGAGAATTGCACTTGAACAAGAACTGTTGAACAAGAATCATCAATGCGAAATGAGATGAGAAATGATTCTGTATCATATTGGACACACAGAGACAATCAAATCTCACATGGATGGAATCTGTGTGGAGCTTATATTTACTTAATATATGCTTTTTTTAAAGCAGGCTTGCCTTGCACACAGCACAGGTGTTAAATCACGTGATTTTAGTGACCCTGGCTCAGCTGGTGCCTTTGTGCAGGGGGACGAGGCATGTAATGCGTGGGCAAAGTCATGCAAGACTGTGTCATTGTTAATTTCTCGCTGTGGTCAGGAATTCAGCTAACCAGAAAATTGCAGATACAAGATGTGTGTGGAGTTTGGGGACAAGATAAAAACTGATGATGAATTTCTTCCTTGGTGGTTTGGGGACACAGAATTAGCTGCTTGAAATCTGCATGCAAGTCTCAAGAGCTTTTCCACAGCAAATATAAAGTTTGTATTTTGCAAAATGTAACGGTTAATTTAAGTTGCTGTACACTGAGTTTTGTACGCATTAATTATCACCGACATATGGTGAGTTTTACACTTACTGCACTTGAGGGAAGCACATTAGAGAATTGAGCTTAGTTTAATAAGAGTCGGTGCTGTTTTTTCCTGTGAGCATTTGTCATGCATGGTTGATGTATCTTTTATTTTTAACTTTTAATTGAGCTTTATTCCATTAGTCTATTTACAAATGAACGTCAAACACTGTATACAGCTTTCTTTGTCAAGCCAGTTCCAACAGAAGTTCATTTTGCCATCAAATTGTTCACAGGAAATGGAACTTATCTGTTAAATCTGTTAATTTGGCATGCACAAGTTTTTCACAGTTGACCATGCATTGTCTTTGTAGACATAGTTCGACAGAGTCTTGGCAAAGTATGAAGTGAACAAGACTAATTTCCATAGCTGTGGAAGTTAGGCTGCCGGCAACTCCTCCAGGCATTTGGTTTTGTCTCTTGGTAATGTGTGGAACAAGTTTTTGAAACTTTATTAGCAGAGACATAATCTAAAATGTATGAAGATAAGTGTGCTAAGTCTGTTTAATTGGTTCCTGGGAGAGTGTAAGTGGTCACAGAGAATACTAAGGCAGCAGTGACAGTCTTTTATGCTATTGTTTAGCATTAAGTGGTTCCCAACTGAATTGAAGGTTAGTAGAGTGAAGAAAAAACATTTTTGCAGTTTTAGCCTGAAAACAGATAGGCCTACTTCCCCTCAACCGTCTCTGTAATGTCAACACTGTGCCACCTAGAGGATCTTTGGTGGTACTGCAAGCGTTAAACAGATTCCATTAAATAAGAAAGCAAATTAAATAATAATTTTTATTAAACTTGAGATTTGCTTTTGGTTCTCATGGAATCCGTTTGTGTGAAAGACATGCAATAACCCATTGACTGTTGCACTCTACTTTTACCTCATGTTCCTGTCATTCAAATCACCATGAGCCTGTTTAACCATGTAATGTGACATTTCTATTTCCCTATTTGCTCTGCATGCGTCGGTCCCTCTGTATATTTACACAACCTATCAGAGAATAGCGGGCGGTAGGCTCGTTTTCTCTGCTCAAATTGGAGCTGATATTTTGCTGTGGTTTGAGAGCGAAAGACTGCACCTGAGAAGAGGTTCGCAAAGCGCCGTCAGATCTGCAATATAAAGGAAATGCACAGCATCTGCTGCCTGTTGAGCTCTGCAGATATCAAGTATGAGTATTTGAATGGGATTTTCGTGATTAATGAATAATTAAGTGAATTAATTGATGAGAGTAATTTCTGACATTTAATGCGTCTTATCTCGAATCAGCGCATTTACTGGTTATTAAATATTTTCAAGGACTTGAAACTGGCAGCTGTAGTTTGCGAGAACATTAGGCCCACTTAACAAATCCATCGGTAACATTCCGTGTGTTTCATAAAGTGGTTTAGGCATATTATTTTGATGTTATTGTGCCTATATTTACAGTAGGCTATTTTACAGATGTAATCGTAGGATATATTCAGAGAAAACCTGCCTTTCGATTCTCACATCTCATTAATGCAGTTTAATATTCAAATTTTGTCGCACAGTGATTGGTTAGGAGACACACACGTTGGCATCAACTGGATTTCTTCCTTCATTTTGTAGCTCCCGTTTAGCCTACCTTTCACTTTCATTGAATGGAAAAGAGCAGCTACAAAATATATTTTCACTGTAAATAAGTTAATTCATACTTTTTCCTTACAAAAAAGTAACCAATTTAAATGTTTTTAATGTAGCATTTTTCCAAATCAGTTAAAGTAACCATGAAATCAAAATTGACAATTCTTTTTTACATGGAATACTGTTATATAGTCTACTGTATATTTCAATATACAATATATTTTCTTTAATCCAAATATCTTCCCCTCCCTCTTGCAGCGACATCTCTTTTACTAGTGCGAGGGTGGGACAACCTGTCAATCACATGAGATCACAGCAATAGCAAATTAAATCAATCAAATGATCCAGTCAATTCTGGACAAAATTAAGTCCTACATTTTTTCTTGTTCGAGAAGCTGTTTCACATATACGTCAGAATAGTGCAGATAAGATTATCGCAACTTCCGTTTCATGGAGATTTTAAAATGACCGTAGAACACACTAGTTAACACCTTCAGTGACCACCACAAAATGTGTTAAGTTTAGCAGCATGCTTGGAATAAAAATGTCCACTGTCTGCTAACCATTTCCACTAGAGCTGACCTCTGCCAGCAACCCTCATTCAGTAAATGCCAGAGAAGACAAAAAGTTCTCGACGAATGTAAGTCAGTATAATGAATCTGATAATGGTCTCCCACCTCCCTACTGAGTCTCCTCATGCATCACATCCAGTCTCATGCCGTGCGGGGGACAGATTATCTCGTTATCAGTGACCGGCGCTTTGCGGTCAGCCCTCAGACTCTTTCACAGTCAACGTGGAAATCATAGAGTAGGAAAAATGTCTCTCATACACAAGAAAGAGTGAGAGATTAGCAAAATAGTGCAAGTTTTGTGTTTACTGTTTCTATCTTTTCCTAGAATATGGTTTGCCTATATCTCATTTAGAACCATCCTCAACCACTAGATTGACTGGCGGTCTCATGATAGTGGTAAAAATAGCATCGGCCCACTCAGAGTTGATTTAATTTACAAGCCTGGTGTCTCACTGTGAGAAGAGTGTGATGAGAATAGGGAAATGGAGTGTAACTACACACACTCTCTTAAGCTGAAATTGAAATCTGTGGATTTTGACTTATTGGATCACAATGAAAGTGAATCGCAGGGAATGCAATTAGGACAAAAGTGAATTAAAAAAAGAATGTTGCAGATGTAAAGAAAAAATATAGAGTGATATGTCGGCTGTTACAGACCCCATGAAATTGCTGGATGTGCGCAGTTTGCTATCTTGTATTGATGTATTTCCTATTAAAAGTATGCGATTTGAAATCTGCCATATTTGCTCCTGAGAACCACAGATTTTGAGCCAGTCACCTGAGTCGTACACAAATGTCATGTGACTATTCACTAGCCGTAGACGATTGTCTGTTTCATTTGCATTTAGGAATGCGTTCTCATAAGGATGACATGTATGAACGAAGAAAGCGTTTTCAAATGTTTTGATGCTATAGACCAAAAAATAGGATGTTCCCCTGGCAAGATACTCCCTTCCTAAAATATAAAGACATATGTTTACATTGAAAAATGAAATAAATGCATAATAAAATATGATAAATGTGTAAAATATTACCTGGAAAGTATTTATATTTATTTAGAGGTATAAATCTGAAGACAAACATAAATGGCTATCATAGAATAAAATAAACTGTCTTAAAAGCAGAATAAACAGTAATCATGTAATTGTTTTCCAATTTCAACTTTATTATTCTTATTATTGCATACATTTTTCTTTTCATTTGCATTTTTGTGTACCCAGAGCACCCCCTTGTGGCCCCCTGGGGCTCCCGGACGCAAGAAGAACTACACGAGGGACAGTGCTTTAATGAGCATAGATATACAGGGGTTGGAAAATGAATCTGAAACACTGGCTAATATAGTGTTGGAGGTTTCACATCTAAATATGCGCGGCCTGGTAGCCAATCTTCACTGATTTTACATTCCATCAGTAAGAGCAGAGAGTGAAGGTTGAATTAGCAGAGCAATAGCACAGGTGTACATAAAATATTGCAATCCACACAACATAATGGGAGACATATCAGAGTTGAAAAGAGGATTGATTGTTGGTGTCTCGCTGGCTCATCTGTGACCAGGACAGCAAGTCCCTGTGATGTATATAGAGCTATAGGATAATATGGCATACCACCACGAAGGACAAACCACATCCAACAGGTGTAACTGTTGACGCAAGAAGCTGTTTGAAAGGGCTGTCCAGGTAACCCAGATTGTATCCAAAAAACATAAAACCACAGCTGCCCAACTCACTGCAGAATTAAATGCATACATCCACCAAAACTGTTTGTCTGGAGCTCCACAGAGTGACTATTCATGGTTATGCTGCTATAGCCAAAGCTTTGGTCACTCATGCCAGTGTCAAATGTCGGTTTCATTGGTGCCAACAGTGCACATCTTGGGCTGTGGAAAACGTGAAACACATATTGTTCTCTGATGAGTGTGTGGAGATGTGGAGAAACCCCAAAGAGGCTTAACGCCAAGTTCTACCGTACCATTCTGCAGGACCATGTTCAAACATTGTACCCTGAAGGGGGTGCCGTGTATCAGCATGACAATGCACAGCAAGACTTGTGACAGAATGTTTTGATGAACATGAAAGTAAAGTTGAACATCTCCCATGGCCTGCACAGTCACCAGCATCACATTGTGACCCATCCACTGTTCCGCAAGAGGAATGGCTAAACAACCCTCTGGCCACTGCGTGAAGGACTTATCTGTCAGTCTCAAGATGAATTGATGCTGTATTAGCAAAAGAAGACCCTACACTATACTAATAAAATATTGTGGCCTAAAAACATGTTTGAGTTTCCATTGTCCAAATATATATTACTTTAGTTAATTTTTTTAAAACTGAATGAATTATACAGATATTTATAAATGCTTCTTAATCTCGAAATCATTTTTTTACATAGCTTGTTACAATATATTTCTGAGGTTACCTCCTCAGCGAAGGATTCATGCTGTGCTGCCTTAGAATTTGGCCAAGAGAAAATATGTTATTAGGCTGCATAATTAAGATCAGCTAACATCTTAAAACAGCCTTGTCGATGGGAGAGCGCCTATGATGCCTAGCAGCTCCCTAACTTTTGGAACAGAGCTAAAGGGTCTTTTAAGCATTGAAATGCACATGCTGTGCTCCACGAAGGCACATATGTGCATCTGTGTGTGGCGTGCAGCTCATTGGGGAATATTATATGATGATTTCAAAGAGAAAGAGTAACTGAAAGAGATGGTACGCTAGAATGCTGATGGGGCCTGAGAGTACATCCCCGTATAAGTCTTTAATCTGCAGGTAGCTCATTGCGCTCCTGGGCACAGTCAGAGAAGCATAAGTGGCTGTGTGAATTATGCGCCGCCGACCATGAGGGGTAGGAGAACGAAGAGAAAGATATTGTGCAAGATCTGATTAATAATGAAGAGTTATAACAGCATGGCAAAGCTTGGGCAAACATCTCTGCAGACTGTCATGCCACATAGAGCAGAACTGCTGCCTCCATCTGCTGGAGCTCATGTCCAGTAGCACCGGCATGCTGATGTGTTCCCAGGCGGTAATGGAGATGATGATGGCGTCTGAAATCACTGAGATGGGGTGGCTGGCATCTCTCTGGAGGACATTAGTGAACCGGTGTATATGTGTGGGACCTCGTCCGTGCCTGCGTGAGGTGTGTAGGAGGGAGGGAGAGGTCTCACGGCAAGAGGCGAGGAAATCATTCATTTCGTGACCTACGTGTTCTGTTATGGAGAGACCTTGAGCACTATGTGTGTGTGTGTTTATATGTGTTAGAAGACAGTTTTTTAATGTGTGGCTGTGATGAATCAGAGGTGAAAAGGGAAACCAATAATAACGGTCAAAACAACATGATAACAGATTATGGTGAAATAACCTTGTGATGCAATAGACGGGAAGACCTGTTCCCTTTTTTGCCTTTTTATGAGAGTAGATGTGTGTGTTTGTCCACTGTTCCATTTGCAGTATAGGTAAATATTATACAATAAAGGAGCTCTTGTAACAAAGAGCCAGCCCTTGAAATGATGATGATGATGAGAGAGAGAGAGAGAGAGAGAGATCTTTTGCACTATTATGTTACTTTATTTGTGTGCAATTTTTGTCTGACAAGCATTACCAAACAGGGGTTAAAAAAGAATCCAAAAGGTTTCTCAAGCACGCCCTCTGATTGCTATTGGCTATACATAGGCCCACCTCCTAACACATGCCATTGGTTTGAGCCAGTGTTGCTGTGTCAGACAGAGACATTTTTTTTTTTTTTTTAGGAAATAAACATACCTAGAAATTGCATACTTATATATATTTTTCTAGACTATTAAGCTGGGAGGAGAAAGTAACATAACATATTTACACACTTTAGCAGGATGAAATTGCCACTTTTAGTTCATCTATTCAATTTGCTGCAATGCTTTGGTAATACAAAAGTGCAACAGTTATACATTTGATCATATATATATTTTCTGTGGGATATATAGGTTTGGTGTCAGTATGATTTTTTACAAAGAAATTAAAACTTTTATTCAGCAAGGATGCATTAAATTGAAGTTTCTGAAGGATTATGTAACAAGACTTGAGTGATGGCTGCCCGCTTTTTGTGGAAGAACATTGTTTTGGTTGTGCTTCAGCTCTGTGTGAATGTGCGGAGGAATATAACTCTTCACAATGGATAATGTTTTACAATAAACTTAGAGAGCTACATACTGTATGACAATTAACCTAAAACGCCATCTCCAGGTCGCTTTCACAACATTTCAAATCTGTCAGTTTTCAATGTTAATTTCCGTTTTATTACTCGCTCTATCGCTTTCTCTTTTTTGCCAGACTCTCCTGCGATTCCCCGGATGTTCGAGATTTAGCGTGCTCCATTTAGCGTGCACCTATGCCACTCCCACAGCATACACGTGTCAAAGTAGCCGGAGCAACTTTTTTCTATTTATGGATATGACGTATGTACGCATCCCGTGAAAACCATCCCGAAAGGTCTAAAATTATAAAATACAAATTTAAAGCTTACCATCGTGAAGCAGGGTCAGACAAACATGTTTTGGAAGAAGGATTGATGATGTATTAGCTCATTATTTAAATTTTGTTAATTGTGAACAAAACTTTGTGTACCTTTCAACAATCTTACTGACACAAAGTTTTGAATACTAGTAATATATATATATAGAGAAGTAGTCTAGCGACTGATGCTAGAGACTGCGGTGTTTAGCCTCCTAGTTAGAGTGCCCTACTCCCATGTGAACTGGCCTGGGTTCGTGTCCCGCTTAGAGCGGGTGATGCAAACTGGACGGGCTACAGTGGTGCCGTGACCCGGATGGGAGTGGGCTTTGGGGAGGTGAGTGTAACAGATGTATAGGCTAATGAGAGCTGAACATGTAAACCTCACTCCCCTAATCTAAAGAGGCCCGTGTGGAGGGTTCCCATCCCACTTTATAGACCTTATGTAGCCCCACCCCTTTTCAGCGCTGCGCTCGTTGTCTTTTGACTTCCGGTCTGTATTTTCACAGCAAAATTGCGTATTTATGAATGAACAGCTCATTTTAAAATCTTCCGGGTCAACTGACATTTGTTAAGACATCTGCTTTAAACATTACAATCCTCATGATAATTTTCGTTAACTTTACATTAAGTAAATCCACTTCAAAAGCTAATTACTCCAGGACAGCAATGCCATAGGAATATACAGAGTGACCGCAAAAACGGAAGTTCAAAGACAATATTCTAAAGATGGCGGCGCCCTCGTTTCTCTGGCGCATAAGGTCTATAGAGTGGGTGGTGCGAACTGGAAGGGATATATATATATATATATAAATCAGTGCTACTACCAGAAATGATTGTAAATTTGTTTGACATGTTGTTCACTGACCGCATGGACAACTTTAATGCCCCAATGGTCACATTTCCCATTTCACTTGCTTCATTTATGTCATTCTCAGTTCTAGCTGATGCAAGCCTCAGTTTATCTTCAACAGTACATAAATAGTGCAATATGAAGAAAAGTGACGTGAAATGTAAAGAAGAAAAAAAAACACTAGACCATACAGATTATTTTATTATTTATTTCTGTTTCTGCCATAAACACAATGACCCTTGAGACAATTTTCTGACCCATTCCAGTGAATGAATATACAGACCACTTGTAAGTGATAAAAACACAATAACCTTGGAATGTGTGACCCATTTCTTTGCTGTCAGTCATTCAAATGCAGAGCTGCAGCATAGCGACATATAAGCAAAGGAGAAACTGACAGTCAGCCCCTTTATGCTGTGTCACTGTGCATGTTACACTGAGTTTGAGTGGCATATAGATCTGGATTGCTGATGCGCTCTACTCTCGTTGTTTGATTTTTATGTTTTTTATTCCCGGAGACATTTAGGGCCTGATATCTCTGGCTGGAGGATGGCTGGCTAAATACTGCCAGACCCTCATGCTTTATGATGTGACTTGTGCAAGACATTTACCCATATTTCTTTGCAGAGATGCAACCAATTACAGAGCCCAGTCACAGTAGACAGTAGGACAAATGCCAAGAGCGCAAAAGCTGTGTAACTGGCTTCCATGTGGCCTTGTGACAAAATCAGAGCATGACCCCTTTTCATATTGAGACATTTCTAGAGTCAGTGTCATATCCAATGAAAACACTTTTCAGTTTGCTGTACGATATCTGTTGAAGATGAACAACCAGAGACGTTCAAAACGTTGTGTACATTTGCTCTACATGTGTCACATGTTTAACAGCATCACAGAAGGCCTTCGAATCGATTTATTCCACGCCATTCAGTTTGAACGGCTGCACACTTTTTGAAGGATGCAAACCTAAACATCTGTTTGCATCAATATTTTATATTAGTGCTTCCCTCATGTGCATGTTACCTCGAACAGTGTATGAAATATTTACAATGGAAAAAAAGGCAAAAGCAATCACAGTGAGGAATGGGCCATGGGAAAGGACCTGGCATTCATACTATAGCAGGCCGACTCTCTTAGATTTATAAGTTAAAGGCTCTCAGCAGCTATTATGATATGCCCTTACTGCTCACTGCCCCGTGTCTCTCTTTTTTCTTCACTCTGTAGAGGGAACATAAAAAAATGGACATTGTAATGAACATTACATCAATAATGAACACTGTTTTATCTGGATCTGCTTTTCTGTTTTCTACAATATGAGAAAAGCACTTCTTGAAAAAAAAAACACAGAAGAAAATGTAATGTGACAGGAAAAAAATATATTTTTGATATGTAGCAAGAGTTGCATGGAGCCCAGATGGTGTATACATACATGTCCTAATAGCCACTGAAAAGCCCCCGGCTGTGTTTCTTGATGTTTCAGCCCGCTAAACAAGAGAAGGCAGTTGAATCAACAATCCATAATCATTTTCCATAATTGCGTATATGCAAATAAGAATAAATGTCCTTGTGATCATGTATAATTTTATGAAAGCATGCCATCTGAGTTGCGCTCCATAATTGCACAAATTGATACCTGTATCAAAACGGGAAGAGCCGGGTGAATCAGTTCAGATCAAGTGTTTTCGAATATTTCAGTATCGGAGAGAGCAACGGGTAAGAATGAAATGGCAATGTGTTCTGTGAGAAGGTTAAAATGTTGTTGTTTTTTACCCATTAGAATTGTATTTAATAACCACTGTGGTGTTTGAACAACAGCGCATGCCATCATTTCTTGGAAAATTGTTTTTCTGTCAATTAGGGAATGCATGGTGAAAATGCAACATTGTGTTGATTTTGATTTTGGCCTTCTTAAAATGCCAAACATTCAGCAGTATTTCTACAGACATTTAGACAATCAATTTACATGTGTGTGACAATTAAAGAAAACTAATTAACAGTGTATGCGGTCCATGATCAGTGCAGTTGACACTGGCACAGTGCAGCAGAGCTGTTTCTTTTTTTCTATATGGAAGTCTTAGCAGTTTATTAGGCTGTCAAGATTGGAGAGTTTCTCCCATCTCGTGGCATGTCTGAAAATGGAAGCACTTTTTGGCAGCAGGATCCATTATTTTTTTTTTTTTTTTTGTCAGTTTGCATTTTTACTGGCAATAAATGCCAGGGAAGTTACAATATTAACCATTTGTTTCCTCTTATTTGGGTGCATTGACAGGCTAAAATAAAACAGGATAAACCGCACTTGACAGTGCATTAAGGTAGTCATTTTGCCACGATTGAAGATATATCCGACTGTCAAAGAGTCATGGATAGTTTACAGTGCAGTGCAGGGGCAATGACTGGACGTTTATTGCCATCCAGTCAGGTTGTATTTCACCATTGTACCTCAATCCACTGAGCTGTCATTGCATGCATAAGACCACCACAGCCAGATATTTCCCAGAAGTCTAACTGCAGACTGTTATGGTGAGTATAATGTAAAGTTACATTAACAACTCTTGAAAATCACCAACTTTGCATCATATAAACTGATTTACTGTTTCTTTGAATTGCTGAACAGTCAGTAAGTTTTCTCTTTATGTTTATATTATATGGTATAAAGCAGCTTGTGGGGCAAATTTCTAACCATTGTGGGCACTAAACAAAAACATATTTTATGTACATATACAGTACATATATTGTATGTACTGTTCACATGCAGAGGGCAATAGATATTGTATTGTGACCACTGAACAACCATCAAGAATACGTCTTAACACCCAGTGACAGCTTTTTACTGATGTTTGAATTGGCAAACACCTCTCACATTTGCTTCAGAAAATAAAACAAAATTGTTAGATTTGTGCATATTGCTATCAAAACAGACAGAATCTACTAGCCTACCTATTGCCAGGGTTTACTTTTTCACTCACCGGCCAATTTGGCTACTAAATATTTAAGTTAACGGCCATTTAGAACTTCTAGGCTACTAGCCAATGACCCAGAAATGACCCAGATTAATGTAACAGCTTATAAATATATATATAAGTTTTGGATTTCATACATTCATTTCTTATTCAATTAAAATCCTGTCATCCAGCATCTCCTCCCTTCCTCTTTCATCCTCATCCTCTTCACCAAAAATGTATTTTAGGTGGACAGATCAATACAGTACAAAGAACACCAAAAAAATGCAGGATGTTGGAAAAATAACAATGTCTTTTCTGTTAACCAAATGCTTTTTAATCTCTGCTATTGCTTAAATGCAAATATTATTATTATTTTTATTTGTTGCGTAGTGACGTGTCTTTTGAAGTAAACCATGTGTGCAGATTCTGCGCAATACGTTGTATTTAATATATCATGATGACTCACGAGTGTTTGCACTAAATCTGCACAGATTTGACTTACACGAACTTCTCCAGCAAAGTGAGTAAATATAATAATGCTCCAAACTGGCTAGTGCTTTGACAGCGTTGCCCGCCACATGTGATTTTTACCTGCACTTGGCAGGTTGGCAGGTGTTAATTTCAAACCCTGCCTGTGAATGATGCTTTGCATTTGACTGCCGCTTTTCTGCACTGAGATTCTTAGCCACCAAAATCTGTTTTTTTTTTAAAAATCACCTTTTCTCATAGTGTGAAAATCTACCTCTTAGTTTCTGACATTTGTCAATGCTCTGCTACACATTTTTATCTCTTTTATCTCTTGTGACTCACTGAACTTCACACTGCTCTGCACCAGTGTGATATATTGACATATAGACAGTTACAACAACTCTTGATATTTACAGGAGCCAAAAACAAACCACTGGCAAGTAGAGATGCGGTGAACTTCTCCATTATGAAGCTTCCTCATCAGAAAGCATGTGTCGAAGTAATGAGGCAGAAATTCAACACCGCATCTTTTCACTGTGGGAGAGGTGTGACATTGTGCTGTTCCTACTGACCTATGATTCGCACCGTATCTGTGCAATGAACATGGATGAATGAACCGTGGAAACACTGTTGGTTCTTGCTTCACATTCTATAAAAAACATGGAAAGTTCTGAGGCTTTCTGATAGGACTGTGATATAGTAAGGCAACTCAAACTGTATGAATAAACAAATCTTTTTTATCATTGTAATATTGCATTATTGTATTTCAGTGTACTGGAATCACTCAAAAGAAATTAATACTTTTATTCAGCATTAAATTGCTAAGGGTGACAGTGAAGGTAATTAAATGATTCAGATTTCTATTTCTAGAATCCTGAACAAAATGGGTTTCCACACAAATATTACACAGCTCATCTATTTTCAACACTGAAGACTGGACTAATGGCTGCTGAAAATTCAGCTTTGTCATCACAGGAATAATTACATTTTAAAATATATTAAAATTGAAAACAGTTATATTAAATTATATTTTTTACATTTCACAATATTACAGTTTTTACTGTATTTTTCATCACATAATCGCAGCCTGTGTGTTCATAAGAGACGTATTTCAAAATCATTAAAAAATAAACATTACCAACCCTAAACTTTTGAACATTAATATTAAAATGTGGCAGAAATCACATTTTACTGCTTTGGTTAGCTCAAATGAGTTGCAACTTCTGCAGATAATTTGCTTTAAATTCAATATTTATATATAATAATATATATATACACATACATACATTTTCTATACACACACACACACACACACACACACACACACACACACACACACACACACACACACACACACACACATATATATATGTGTGTGTGTGTGTGTGTGTATGTATATGATCATATCATCTCACGTAGGACACCAAAAGTGCAAAAGTGAGCTAAACCATTAAAACCAGCAAGCTATATTTCAATCTAATAGAGCTTGCACGGTCACAGCATGCCCGGCCCTTAGATTTGTGAAACCCTCTTTAATCCTGTATTTTATAGGTTGAGAGGGTGTCTTTTGTCTTGAGGTGACTTACAGGCTCATAATGGCCCTATTATGAGCCCAAGAAGTCATCATCAGGCTTTTAACAAGCTGGCTTTTGTATTGATACTCATTGTCTTGAAAAATACGCATGACATAATGCAATCGTAATTACAGTGTTCTCTGATCCTGTTCAATAATTCTCTGCAGTTCATGTCAATAATAGGTTGAAGGAAGCAGAAGCCCTGTGGAGTAAGTTAGATAGATCTTGATCACACTGGGCTAGTGAAACCCTAAATGAACTCAAACTTCAATATATTCACAGCCGCTGTATTAATCCGCAGTGACTCACCAGGAACCCATCAGAAAACCTTGCATTGACCCAGCTCAACAGGAAATGAGTGTCTCTCTCTCTCTCCAACTCCCAACAATCTCTTTTTTTCTCTAAGCCACTTGACTTCAAAATACTTTGAATGTCAGTTTCTGTGGCAGCCTAGCATGAAATGCGGAAATGTGCGGAAATTTATGACAGTCAGAGACACTCTGACATTAAAATCAGTCCAGTTCCTACACGCAAGTCGATGAGAGGCTCTAGTTCCTATTATCGGAAAATCAGTGACGACTAGGTCTGGTATTAATTGCTCCATGCTCTATTTGCCTCATCCCCCTATTTCTACATACGCGTGTGACAGAGAAAATGCTGTCTGTTACCAATCAAAGACACTTTCTTATCAGGAACGCTGACAATTTACCAACCAGACCTTCACAAGGCAACATGGAAAATATGAACCACTCAATGCATGTGACCCCTCCATAAATAGCTCATTAACTCCTTCCTTCTAAGTCAAGAGGGACGGTAAACATCCGGTAAGATCATTATACCGTCTAAAACTGCAATGCAAAATACAATTAAATATCTGTGGCACTGAGCAGGAGCCAATTCGAAATCCTATAATAAGCTAAGCAGGGGAAACTGCTATTACCCCATAGGGACCTGTATGAGGCGCCGCAAAAATAAAATAAATGCAATGATGGTTTATTTCAAGTTTCATCACAGTGTTTTAAACTCTCCCGCTCACCTACTTCTCAATCTAGCTCCCATGTGGATCTTATAGTAAAATGGAACAGCTCCCAAGTGACAAGCTTTACAAAATAGGGCTGCGCGACAGATGAACCTAATAGCGGAGAGTGCCGGAGGCACGTCAGTGATGAACAGGCCTCAGTTGATAAGTCGTTGAGTGAGAATCTTATCCATGCATGAGAAATGATGTCAAATATTACATTTATCTCACGGACCCTAGAACAGACCGGCCAGCTTCTATTAAATGTCACAGCTTAAATTGCTCATCACAACACGGTACAGCGGTATTTAAAGAGCCTTTAGTTCTGTTCTCGTGAATGGATGAATTGAGATACTCGGAAAGAGCTGAAAAGTTGACATTTCCACGCTAAACCTTTCTCGCTCCAGGTTTAAGTGCACATAATTTCTCTTGTTGCCTTTGCTTAGGAATGACATTTATTTTTGCTGATAAATCGGGCCACTATATGTAGGCATGAGCCACAAGGTGGCGCTCACCAGACCCCTATCAAAGACTTCAGACATCAGAGCTTGATTCAGAAATTTCCGTTAGTTGTTAAATAATGCAAAGCCATGTCAACATCATTCCCAAAGGTTTGATTGAACCCCCGAAAAAACAGCCAAGCATTGCGTTAGCAGAATAGACTCTCTCCAGGGCCGTGTTTATCAGTCCACAATTGGCCTCATTACGAGAAACATCGAATCTCAGTGTGGACAGGATCACTTTATTATAATCATTTATTCCATAGTACTCTGTGTGCTAGTACTCCCAAGTTTCATTTGTATTTGTGTGTATTTATGGGACGAAGCCCAGATTTTCTAAGTCTCTTGTTAGTGTGAAAGGCAGTACTGATCCATGGCTTCAGGGCTGGCTGTGAGTGATGTACTCCCGAACATGGCCCCAAACGTTACTAATCACAGCAGAGGAATGCTGTGACCATGGAAATGACTGTGCCATGCTGATAATGGCTCTCACTGATGACATCATAGTGGTCTATGTGAGACTGCAGAGATGACTCAGTAGGGTGTGGTGAAGTCGTCATTACAGACATTCTCACACAAACCCCTTCCTGGGCAAAATTCCTCGGAGCCCCTATAAGTGACATGACATCTTTAAACAGTTGATTGCAATAGAGGTAATTTATTATTTATTCAGAGTGACAGACGTGTCCAATTCTTCCATATAACAAGGAATAATTTATCACAAGCTTTGCCTTCAAAAATACACCCGTGGATATCTATAACACATATTGCATATGCAGCCTCTTTGCACATAGGATTACTTATTATTTTGCATAATAAGCTTTATTATTTAACACATGCAATAATTATCACTCCATCTGCAGTTTGGATGTGTTCATGAACCTAATGACAGTGGTTCTCAGCTGGTTTTGTTTCAGGAATTAGTTTTCTCATACAACAGTAAGAAAATTGATATAAAATCAAACACTGAAAAGTATCAATATCATTATGAACCGCATAAGCCCAGGAATATGCAAAATGATTAACATGACACGCTGAAAAGGAAGCAGACGATTTTGGTTTCTAAAGGTCTCATGAATTTTGATGGTTTCATGCTCTCGGCAGCCAATAATTCGTTGCACAAAACACATTGTTGTTGGCACCAACCATGTTTATCCTAGCTGCAGGTGAACCCGTATTTAATGTAATCTATTTTTTTTTTTATAGCTTAATAGTTTTGCGCATGGTTTTTGAGGATGTGGGGATCTCAAGCAACCTGTCCATTTTGGCATCTGTCTAATTTGGCTAGCTTTAACCAAGTGAACCAATGATTTTCTGCCAAAATACTGTTTGAATGGATGCACAGCCTGTTATCAACAACAACAAAATAAGAGAAGCACTATTTCCTACCTTTTAAAGCTATTTTGCTATCCTAACAAGGCATGATAACATTTGCATCATTAGGAATTAGCATTGCTTTTCCCCCGCTGTCTGAGATCATGTAAGAACAGACCTGCATGCGACTGACCACCTGAGAAGCATAGCTTAAACCCAAAAATCATAATTTACTGTCACATTTATTGCATGAACAAAGACAGTTCAAAATGTCTTCTTTCGTGTTCCACAGAAGAAAGAAAGCAGGTTTCAAACAACATTTCATTTCAGGGTGAACTATGCCTTTTAGACACAACCTTTTAAAACTGTAACCGGAGCTTTATGCAGCATTATACATACAAAGAAAAGGGATAAATTATGCAATGGAAGCTCATGGCTAAAAATGGCCACTTTTGTTAAATTCAGAGGGACATTACTGTTTTAGGCTTCTTTTCTACACAGCCCTCTCACCTCTTAATGACCGGTATAAGTTTAAATCAGTGTAAGCAGTTTAAGGCTCCACACTGAACACAGAGGTTGTGGAAGTTCTTAATTAATGTCTAGTCCAACCAACTAATTTAGTGGGCTTTTTCTTCTTCCAGTGCCTGAAGAACAAAAAGTCATCGTTGTTAATGCACTCTCTTTTCCTTAGCCCTGAGTTTAGATTATTGTCTGTGCTCTACCACTAAAGCAATTTCCTGAGTGTATCTAATTGGTATTATGACCACTTGGCTTCTCCTGATTTGTCAGAGAGTTATTTATTTATTTTCATCCTAGGGAACCGGACGGGCAACAACCGTGAGATGCGTAACCTGCGGAAAATATGAATTTCTAAGGGCTAAATTAACACAGCTGTCAATTACCCCAATGCTGTTTTATGTTCCCATAAAGAGAAAATTAGAAAATGCCATATGACATTGTAAAACACAGACAGACTAGCTGCAAAAACAACATATTGAAGAGAATAAAACATCCGCTTTCATGCACCGTCATCTTTTTTGTACGACCATTATGGGTGAGATGCGCATGTTTATTTTAAATACATCTGGCCCCATTCAATAACCTGTTTATTGCTCCTCCACTTCATTAAGCTCCAAGAAAAAAACACTTGGGTCTGGCAGATTTGCTCATTATATTTCACATTGGTATTCAGGCTTGTGAAGACAAAGTACTTGTCATCCACATTGCAGCCCCCTCCTTTACCAAAATTGCTTAGCAGTGCATATAGTCTATGTCATACTCTCACACATCGGTTCACCCTCCCCAAAAGGACTATCAAGCACACGAACACAGCCTTGTATGACACATAGTCAGCATAACTATATCATGCATAGATGTAATCATTTCCACTAGAGGTTAAGGTGGGATTTTCATGATGGTTGTATTACTCTTTCACTACAGTGGCCTCTCTCTCCCTCTGTTGACTGATGGAGAGGATAACTTGAGACCACCATTCAAACTGAATATGAGATTCGCTCTGCTCCAAAGATGAATACGACAGTCTTGCATAAAATATAACTTTATTACGATTCCAGCTAAAATATAAAACTCAGTGCAGTTCCATTATGAATTCTTAGGAAATACAAAATAAATTAAATGACTATCATCCACTTGGCTTTATTGTAGAGAGAGCACTATGCCCTCATATAAACTGCTGAAAATGTAAGATTATTACTATTCATGCTAGAACTCGCCTGGGACTCACATCTCAATAACTTCCTATATGAGTCACACGCACTTGTGCTGCACTCTGCACTGTGTTCTGAGGGGAAAAAATCTCATACCAGCTGCTCATATATTCACTGCATTTCTTACTCCCTCTTTTACATTTATAGATTTATAAGAAAGGATTAATTTGACCTTGAGATTAAATCATTATTAATAATAAGTAATTTAAACACGAAGTTGCTAGAGAAGATATTTTAAACTTGGTCAGAGATAGATAGATAGAGTTTGCTGGTCTGCAGTTTTCAGGTATGTGTTCACACAGTGACAAGGAGGAAAGAAAACAACAATGATCTAAGCAATTGTTGCTGCCATCAATCTGCCAATCTTCCCAGAAGCGGACGTCCCAACAGATTTACCCCAAGGTCAGACATTGCAGTGCTCCAAGAAACTGCAAAAAACCCAAGAACTACACCTCAGACTCTACAGGCCTCAGTTAACATGTGAAATGTTCAAGTTCATGACAGTACAATTAGAAAAAGACTGGAGAAGTATGGCATGCTTCGTTTGGAATGCATGTTGTTTCCAGGAGAAAGCTTCTTCTCTCTAATATGAACATGGCAGCACGGCTTTGGTTTTTTGCAAAGTTGCATCTGAACAAACCTCAAGACTTTTGGAACAATGTCCTTTGGACAGATGAGACCAAAGTGGAGATGTTTGGCCATAATGCACATATCAGCATATCAGCACAAACACCTCATACCAACATTCAAGCACGGTGGTGGAGGGGTGATGATTTTGGCTTGTTTTGTAGCCACAGGACCTGGGCACCTTGCAGTCGTTGAGTCGACCATGAACTCCTCTGTATACCAAAGTATTCTAGAGTCAAATGTGAGGCCATCTGTCCAACAGCTAAAGCATGGCCAAAACTGGGTCACACCAGCATATCTACAACAGAATTGCTGAAAAATAAAAGAATCAAGGTGTCGCAGTGGCCCATGTCAAAGTCCAGACCTCAACCCGGTTGACCTTCAGAGAGCTGTGCATAAACAAACGTTGTAAAAAAGAGCGAGCCAGAATTTCTCCAGAGCGATGTGAGGGACTGATAAAGTCATACAGAAAACAATTAGGCTACTTCAAGTTATTGCTGCTAAAAGGGGCTCTGCAAGCAACTGAATCATAGAGTGTATATCTTTGTCACCCATGGCTTCTGTATTTTGGCTTTATTTTTGTTAAATAACGACACGGTGTAATATGTCATGTGTTGTTTTTCATCTGAGGTTGTATTTGCCTATTTTTTTTAGACCTGTTAACGACCAGGGCCTGGTATTCATAAAGATTCTAAGAATCCTCTCAGAAAACTCTTAATTTAGCTTAAAAACTTTTACGTAGGAGTCTTAGCTTAAGAGCAATTCGGGACTGATCTGAGAGCAACTCTGAGTAAGGAAAAGACAAAAACTTTTATCTTAGTAAGAAGGCGGGGTTGACCCCGTTGCTATGTATGACACAATCTTTTGAAGACTGTGATTGGTTGGTTGTCCAAGAAGGGGAAAAAAGTGATTTTAAGTATAGGGTCTATTCTAAGCCTTCACTTTGAAATTACATGCGTAATTTTTCCTATTTGACCGTTCTCACACACACACATTATATATATAAATAAATCCTTATTTTATTAACCATGCTGTTGATTTCCTATAAGGTATTTGCTTGGCTTAGAATGATAAAAATTGTTCCACTCTTTCTAATTACACTGATTGTTGGCATGTCTATTTAAATGGTGGTTTGAATGTTGGTTTTAATGTATCAAACATGGAATTTTCCGAGTTGCCAAATATCGTAATGTAGTGATTACTTTCATTTCGGGCGCTATGGCATTTCTGCGCTGTGTTGGAGATATTAGCGTGTCTCTAAAAAGATCTGTCACAAACATGATCCCTGCATGATCTAATTTAAAGCGTCTTATTAACTCACTGTCATCCATTGTCTGCAACACATTTCTTCTCCTTCTTCGTCTTTCTGCCATTTTCTCCTCTACTAAAGAAACTCTTAAGCCTCTTAAAAGTCTTCGTGGTGCTCCTAACAATTTTGACCTTAAGACCTCTTTTAAGGGTTAAGATGCTGAATTACTTTTTTCTTTACTAGGATTTTTTTCTTTAAATTTAAGAGTAAACGCCCACATTTCTAAGAATTTTCTTAGAATTTTGTCACTAGGAGCTACTCTTTGCATTAAGATTCTTTATGAATACGGGCCCAGGTGATTTTTGATTATGTCCTGATACATAAACCATATAATTCAAAAGGGTGTCCTTCCTTTTTCAAATGATAGACAGATAGATAGTCTTGTGTCTGCCTCCTTTTATAAATGTTACTTAAAGCTCATCCTTGCTTTTTATTTAAAAATAAATCTTAATTATATTTGTCTTTTCTTTGTATAGAGTATTTTATACAGTCCTATTGTCTCTTGATGCTTAATTTAAGAAGTTTTTCTTTAACAAATTTAAATAAACAAATTTAGCCTACTGTTGTTGCCATGCCAATAAATAAAGCACATAACTGGGCTGAACTGAAACTTGATAATGAGTAGAGAACGAATATGCACATTTCGCCTTTAAATTCAGTCAACAACCATGTAAACAGTCCCTTCACAGATTCAAATCTCTCTTCACACCTTTTAATCTTATACCAGTGTGTTTTAATGCCCCCCACTGCGCGTTCAGATGAACTTTTCTCGAGTTCTCGAGCCACTCCCAAACACACCTGATAACACTGACTGCTGGGAATCCGCCATCATCCTCCTCCTCCTCCTCATTGACCTCACGGGAAAAACCGAAACTCCTCCTAAACACTTAACGAACTCTTCCATTTATTACTCGAACGGGCTCTTTTAGTCAAGTTGTAGTGGATTATATCGTTTGGCTTTTGTTTAGCCGCTGGGAGGGATTTAACACGCAGAAAAACTTTACCACAGTATTTTAAAAGTCTCATTCCTCCATTTTGAATCTGACAGGAATTTCAAACAGTCTGGTGAGTAGAGTTTGCCTTTGTCTAGGTAGTTTAAATGGCATTGTTTTCATTAATAATTCACAGAAAAGTAAATTTGCCTCATACCTGGTTCAGTATGTGTCTATATTGTGAATATAAGAGACAAAATGCGGAATTTGAGTGTGTGGCTACACTGTTAACGTTAGCTCGTTTCCCAACTTCATGGAATGTTTGGGATATTTCTCTGTCGTTTCATATTTCACTGAATTAACACCAGTTTTTTTTCTTGTAAACGTCTTGTTAATTACCCTTTGACGAATGTAGAATCGTAACGAAAGGACAAAAAAGTTGATAACTTCTTAAAGTGTTAAACAGAAGCTATCCTGGAAACTTTGGTGGGAATGCTAATGTTAGTTGTTAGCCGTTAGCTGCACGTCTCGTATCAGGACAAATGTGTCGGGAGTTTTATTCTTGAATGTGTTTTTTGATCAACAGGCCATTGAAATGTTATCGTATGCGTTTTGTGGATGGTTGACTATTTTTAATCGCCGATGATGATAGGTTATCGTATGGCGTTTGAGAAATATAAAATCCATACGAGGAGTTTAGGGCTCCGCCTAAACCACAAACTAGGGATCAGGCCCTTCCTGTGAGTTCTGCCCTTCGCAGTTTAATGATACAGGATTCCGACAGTATGTTGTTGTCTACTGAAATAATGTGTTGTCTACCAAATATACAATACTTATGATTAAAGTACAACCTGATAATATTTCTCTCTAAGCCTGATATGTAACGTTAATAATGTACAATCAGCTGGTCATTATGGAAGGGAAGTGAAAGTACATTATCCCGTTTATTTCACGGCTAAGTTACTCACCAAATGAATAATTACTTGGACAGATTTGAATTTATTTTATTATTTTACATGTACATTCTCAACGTTGTCGCAAATGAAAAAGTTACTTAAAATGTACAAAAATATTGTGAAATAAAAGTGGGCGAGTCCGCGGTGTGACGCAATACATGAAAGTAGCACCGGTTTCGGTTACCCGGATGACTTTTTGTGTGAAAAGCTCTCAAAAATTGTTCTTCAACAGAAATAGAGAATATTCCAGTTAAACACCAATTAACATATCTCTGTATAGTAATTTGTAAAAATGGAGGAGTCAGTTAAATTTTGAACCAATTGTTGAGAAAACAAAGACATTTAGTTTGTGGTTAATGAGGCGATATATCAATATTTGGAAGGGTATTATTGTCAAAGAGGAAAGATCTGTATACACATCTTTATCATTTGACGTGCCTCCCAAGGTGATTAAGAATTTAGACAAGATACTTTAACATTATTTGGAGAAAAAAAAGACAGATTATATAAAAAGGAGGTAATTTGTAACCCTAAAGAGGGGATTTGAGGTTTTAGTTTATAGTCCACTTAATGACACTTTCAAAACTAAATGGTTGATGGAGTTAATGAAGAATAGAGAAAGTCTTAATTAATTGATACTCTTGTGGGTATATACACTTTGTGGAAGTTTTCTGTTGACACAAATTCCTGTTAAATTGGCCAGCTTTCACAGACAAGCCATGCTGGCATAGAAATTGTTATATATTATATGTGATTAGATATATATGACTAGTTAAGAACAATTAGGCTATTTCATGTTGAATAGCAAAGACAAAGCCTACTATTTTTTTAAAAAAAAACAAATCCTAAATTCCAATGAATATGTTAAATGTGTGTATATCTATCTATCTATCTATCTATCTATCTATCTATCTATCTATCTATCTATCTATCTATCTATCTATCTATCTATCTATCTATCTATATATATATTTTAAATCAGTTACCTTCTAAACCAAGACAAATGTGATATTGAATATATGTATATTTATTTATTTAACAGTCTGTCTTTTACAGTTTGTAAAATTTTATAAAATTTATAAAAATAAATTCCCCTATTTAGAAAATGTAGGCCTATATTGTATATTTGCAGCCGGAATCTGACTAATGCACTCTATTGGAATGTAAAGAATGCTATTTGATGTTTTAAAGTACACAAGCTTGTGTTCCTCCAAGGTTTTTTGATGGTAACATGCCAGTTCTATCTAAGTAGCAATATTTTCCACCAAATTGAGCCAAAATCGAATTTTCTAACTTTTTGTAGGACACATTTGAATTCAAAGGTTTTATTCGCAATGTGTTGGTCATGCAACACTGACCTCGCCCATTTTGTCTGCGTTCCCTGACCTATATAGCAAACAATGTCCATTTAGTGTGGCTGTCTAGTGCAGACAGACCCCTGCAACAACAGCAGAGCCCTCAGGGTAGGCTGATTATCCCTGTCCTTCAGTGCAAGATTGCTGATCAATACAACTGTGGTCACTGTTTGAATAGAAAATAAGAGTGAGCAACAGAGCTACTCAGACGGCATAAGTATGAGTTTTGGTTAACAGTTTGTAATATTTACATCATTAGTATTTGCGTACGCAACGTGAGTCTGTCATGTGACATTTGATTTGATAAAAGACATAGCCCCAGGCTGCTTATTTGTCTCACCACCCTTTTTAATCCATTGATTGCTTTTTCTCTCCTCAGAAACATGACGAGCATTAACACAGCAAACATCAACTTCAAATGGGATCCCAAGAGCCTGGAGATCCGCACACTGGCGGTGGAAAGACTGCTTGAGCCCTTGGTTACCCAGGTCAGGCTGCTTTTTCAGTTTTCACACTCAGTTGCTGTATTAATCACCAAAAATCACAGTTTTCCTTATTTTTTTTGCATTGTTTGCAGGTCACCACACTTGTGAACTCCAGCAACAAAGGCCCATCCAACAAGAAGAAGGGGCGCTCCAAGAAGGCTCATGTTCTGGCAGCCTCTGTAGAGTCAGCAACCATGAACTTCCTGGAGAAAGGCGAGAAGATTGCTAAAGAGAGCCAGTTCTTAAAGGACGAGCTGACTGCAGCGGTGGAGGATGTCCGTAAGCAAGGTAAGCAAAAAAGAGAAGGCTGCTAACTAGGGCTGGGTTGACAATATAGATTAATCAATTCTTAAATTCCAATATCAGTCTTTTATTCTATGCTGTTTTCTGGTGATGTGTGAACAAAACTTAACTAAACATTATTTGTAGCGCACCACCATCCAATTATCGCAATAAGCTTTATGCTGTTACTTTTGATGTGAAACACACTTTCAGCTTTCAAATTCTGTCAATTTCATAATAAATTCACTTGTTCAAGCAACAGCACTATGCGCATGTGCTGATCATCTTCTCCCCTTTTCTACTAGTTCTAGCAAAAAATAAACATGAATAACATTTGAAGGTTTATTGAAACAAACAGTACAACTTACTGATTATGTATCATGTCTCATGTAATCACTCAATCACCATGTAAAGATCTCAATACCACAGCTTGTAAATAACATGTCACACATTACATTTATCTCAGGAAAGCCATTCAATAGGCTACCCATAGCTTGATTGTTAGCTATATACAAAAAATTACATTTTGCTAAATATTTGCACTATATTACATGTTAATTCAGGGTTTTTCCTGGGTCAAAACTGGTCTTCGGTGGTGGCTGACCGACATGGTCATCCACACACAGCAAAGAGTACCCTAGTACCCACATGATCCGCAAGCCCAATATTGACAATACATGTTAAATTTAAAATAAATACAAAGAAACAGTTTGTGATTTTTTTCTTAACCTATTTATTCAGGAAAAAAGAGCAGTGAGTGATTTTCTCTTTGCATTTTGTTGTCTTATTAACATTAAAGGGATAGTTCTCCTAAAAATTCAAATTATCATAATTTACTCTCTCAAGTTGTTTTAAACTCGAATAAGTTTCTTTCTTCTGTTGAAAATAAAAGTTATTTGGAAGATTGTGGGTAACCAAACAGTTGATGTACCCCAGTGACTTCCATAGTATATTTTTCTCCTATGGAAGTCAATGGGGACCAGCTACTGTTTGGATAGCCACATTTTTCAAAATATTAATATTAGAAAAATATTAGAAGGAAATTAATAGAGGATTGGAACAACATTAGAGTGCGTAAACTATGAGATAATGTTTATTTTTGGGTGAACTATCCCTTTAAGGACAAGCGGCAGCGTGTTTACTATTACTACTGTCTCTTTAAGAGTTGTGCGCGACGCGTCTACTATACACGCATTTGACAAGCAGATTTTCTCTCAATTTTCTCAAGTTTGCTTCCACTTTAGACATAACCGACTTTGTTTATGTAAACCTTGTGTGTATTTAACAGTATAAGCACAATAAGACTCGAAAGATAACTTAGTCAAGTATCCAGGCGCTGGTAGACAGGCTTTTAGTGCATGTGAGCTTCACATGTACGCGCTGAGGAACTCACACGTAACAGTGCACCAGCACGCGAATTAGCCTAAATGTTTAACCGACAAGGCATTAAAGCACATGTAAATTATGAACTGCAGTGTCCCGTTCCGTTCCGCTGCGTTAACATTTTATGTGAATATACGTCGCGTTGTTCAGTATGTTGGGACCATAGTAGACTGTAAAAAAAAAAAAGAGGCGCCAGAACAGATATAATGCACGATTCTACGATATTTCTTTAAAAGCAGATCGTGGAGACATTATAATCATCCACGATCAAAAATCGTCATATCGAGACCCCTAAACCACTTCAAACTGGATAGATTTTTTGCGTTTATTTAAAGTTATGTCAGCTGCATGTGCGGAATGCTTGTCACAAGATGTAAGAGAAGATAAGGCAACTTTTTTTTGACTGCAATTCACACCCAGCGCTAATTCAGCAAAAATATTCTCCGAATGCACCACGTAAAACATGGATTCGGTCTTCCGACCTTTAGGATCAGTTGATTTTGATGCGAGGGAGAGAGCAAAGAAGACGGAGAGTGCACGCGCGGGGGTGGGGCGCTGTGATCGTTCTCTCCGTCACTCCGTCAATAGCCTGCTTCACTCACAAAACCCAATTACAGATCAAATAAGGCTTTGGCGGGACAAAAAATCGTTTTGGCGGCCGCCAAAAAATTTTCAATGTAGGAAAAACCCTGTAATTGTAATTTTATTTAACCTGTTAGTGATATCTTGTATGCGATATCGCAGGGTTTCTCAATCTCGGTCCTGGAGGGCCACTGTCCTGCACAGTTTAGCTCTAACCCTGATCAAACACACCTGAGCAGGCTAATCAATGTCTTCAGCATCACTAGAAACTCACAGCTAGGTGTATTTGATCAGGGTTGGAGCTAAACTGTGCAGGACAGTGGCCCTCCAGGACCGAGTTTGAGAAACCCTGCGATATCGGATAGAAAATTGTATCGCATTACGAGCTTGTGAATCCGTATCGAATCTGTTTGTGAAATCTGTGTTAATACAGTCTTTGTGACAACACTGTTAAAAGAGTTAAAAAGTGGCTGCTGCCATTGAAACTATTACAAGAAACATTTGAAATATCCTAATTTAAATAATGGCTTTAATGAGTGGTTTCATTTCCTGTTTTTATTATCTGTCTGTGCTTATCTGCATGACTGGATGGATTTTTGAATTAAGAGGGCTTGGCTTGTACTATCAGAGTTGCTGCTATCATGCAATGGAGTGTGTACTTCCTCCAAGACTGTTGTTCTCTATATCCCCTCATTCAATCTCATGTTGTTTGTTCTCATTACAGAACATCTCTGCCGTGTGTTCTTGCAGAAAGAGGATAGAGAAGGCAGGTTAATAGAAGGGTTTAACCCTGTCAAATTGCACAACGACTCATTTATTCATGTCTTGTTTGCCATGCATTTTTGATTAAAAATCCTGCTGATATTGATATGTGGACCCTGCTACACTCTAGTTAGTGCACATTTTCGTTTGACTCATTTAAATAAGATGCGATAGCCTCATCATATCAGCATGAGTTTGGAGGCCTTCATTTTACGGTGCAAAGTAAATTTTCCTGCCATTTTTGACACCTATGCTAACTAATTCTAGGTATATGGCTATGCTACCTGTGCTAAGAAGGGATTGTCACTTTCATTAGTGAACAGCTTGCCTTGACTTGCTGCGCTGATCCATCAAGATATTTTTATTTATGCTCGGTTGCCAAAGATGTGAAAAGAAGCACAAAACTTGCATATTTACACAGAGTCTGCCAGTTGTCAAGGGTGATGTCAGATGTGGAGTGAGACTTCATGTAAAGTCTGTTGCCTTCTGTTGGCATGTGACAAATAAACATTAGCCCTGTCTGATTGGTCGTGGCGGCGGTGTTGCAACAATCTATAGAGAGATTCTCAATGTTACTCAGAAAACGGGTTATAAGTTTAATTCGTTTGAAGTACTTGTACTAAATATTACGCTCTCAGATGTAAGAAAAACATCCCTATTATCTCTAGCCTTGGCTACCGTATATAGACCGCCTGGGCCTTACGCTGATTTCCTAAAAGAGTTTGCAGATTTTCTCTCAGACCTATTAGTCAATGTCGACAAAGCATTAATTGTTGGAGATTTTAACATACACGTAGATAATCCAAATGATGCGTTAGGGGCTGCGTTTACAGATTTATTAAACTCCTTTCGGGTCAAACTAAATGTTATCGGACCAACTCATCGTTTTAATCATACACTCGATTTAATAATATCACATGGAACCGATCCAACCGATAAAGATATCATTCCACAAAGTGATGGTCACTGACCATTACATGGTAACTTGCATATTACGTACTCCTGTAATACATCATGCTGCGCCGCGTTATCGATCAGGCAGAACAATCCTTCCATCCACCATAGATAATTTTTCAAATTGCTTATCTGATCTGTCTCAGCTGCTCAGTGAACCCAAACAAACAGATGAACTAGAGGAATTAACTAGCACTATGAGCACCATTCTCTTTGGAAAATTGGAGATTGTTGCACCCATTAGATTAAAAAAGGTCAAAGAGAAAAGTAAAGCACCATGGTACAACAATACTACGCATGTTCTAAAGAGAGAAACCCGTAATTTAGAGCGTAAATGGAAACAAACTAATTTAGAGGTCTTTAGAATCGCATGGAAAGACAGTATGTCACGTTATAAAAAGGCCCTAAAAGCGGCCAGGGCTGAGCACCTCCGCAAACTAATAGAAAACAACCAAAACAATCCTAGGTTTTTATTTAACACTGTGGCTAGACTAACAAATAAACAGACGTCACCTGAACAAAATATTCCGTTACAGTTTAGTAGTAATGATTTCATGAAGTTCTACACTGAGAAAATAGAAAACATCAGAACCACAATTGTAAACGTTCAATCCTCAGTTGCGCCTTAGAATTCAGCCTCAATTATCACCCCGCAAGAACAATTACAGTGCTTTACAACTATAGAACAAAAAGAGTTAAATAAACTTATCACCTCATCAAAAACAACAACATGTTTATTAGATCCTATACCAACTGAACTACTGAAAGAAGTGTTACCTATAGTGGAAGAGCCTCTCCTCAATATTATTAACTTCTCTTTATCTTTAGGTCATGTTCCAAGAACATTTAAACTGGCAGTTATAAAACCTCTCATTAAGAAACCGCAATTAGACCCACAAAATCTAGCAAATTATAGACCCATTTCAAAACTTCCTTTTATGTCTAAAATTCTAGAAAAAGTTGTATCCACCCAACTGGGCTCTTTCTTGCAAGAAAATGACATCTATGAAAAGTCTGGATTCAGACCGCATCATAGCACTGAAACTGCGCTCGTTAAAATCACAAATAATTTACTATTAGCTTCTGACCAAGGCTGTATCTCAATACTAGTTTTAATTGATCTTAGTGCTGCGTTTGATACTATAGATCACACAATACTCTTAGATCGACTACAAAATTATACTGGTGTTCAAGGACAAGCATTAAGCTGGTTCAGATCATACTTATCTGACCGTTACCATTTTGTCTATTTAAATGGAGAAAAATCGATCATAACTCCAGTAAACTATGGAGTGCCGCAGGGATCTGTGTTAAGGGCCCTACACACCGGGACGAATATCGGCGCGCGTTATTCGCCAGCGTTTTTCAACGCGTTTTTTGTGTTCACATCCAAGCGATTTTCGCTGACGATGAGCCGAGTGAACATGCAAATTCATTCCCTGACATTAGATGGCGCTTAAAGTAAAACAGAAACCACTCCATAACAGTTCTCTTTTATCAAGATTTTTATAGTCGCTGTTGCGTTTGTCATATAGTTCTTTATGTTCCGACACCAACGAGATCAGCAGCTCTACATTCATCTTGCCTCGCATCTTCCTCGTCTTATTTCTTCCCGGCAGTGTAGACGCTACTTGGTGTATATCTTCTTCGCTGTTACGTATGTGTGCTCGGCAAGATCGTTTTGTGTTTGAGCACCCCCAAGTTGTGTTTTATTGTAACCTTAGAAGCTCCAGACACGTGAACAAAAGCGCCAATCTCATTGGTCGGATAGTTTTTGACGTGGCGCGTCAAACCAAAAAAACAAACCCGAGGCGTTTTTTAAAAAATGACGCTTTTACGCGTGGCATTTTTCGCGCTGGTGTGCACACTCACATTGGCGCCCTTTTAGTCACGAGGCATTAAACGTCGGCGAATATCGCGCGTGAAATTCGTCCCGGTGTGAACAGGCTTTAGGCCCTCTGTTATTCTCAATATATATGCTGCCACTTAGAAATATAAGGAAACATGGAATTAGTTTCCATTGTTATGCTGATGACACTCAAATCTATATTTCATCACGGCCAGATGAAAACGCTAAATTATCCAAATTGACAGAGTGTGTTAAAGATATAAAAGATTGGATGACGCGCAATTTTCTTTTATTAAATCCAGACAAGACAGAGGTACTAATCATCGGTTCAAAAAAACGCCCACAAAACCTCTCACAATACAACTTTAACATAGTAGGATGTCCTGTTACTTTATCCTCTACAGTAAAAGACCTGGGTGTTATATTAGGCTGCAACCTGTCTTTTGAAAATCATATTTCATATGTTACAAGAACAGCCTTTTTCCACCTTAGAAACATTGCTAAGCTACGTAACATGCTATCAGTTTCTGATGCAGAAAAATTAGTTCATGCATTCATGACCTCGAGACTAGATTACTGTAATGCTTTATTAGCCGGTTGTCCTGCATCCTTAATATACAAGCTACAGTTAGTCCAAAATGCCGCCGCTAGAGTTCTTACTAGATCAAGAAAATATGATCATATAACACCAATTTTATCATCACTACATTGGTTACCTATTAAGTTCCGTATTAATTACAAGGTATTGCTACTGACTTATAAAGCCCTAAACGGCTTAGCTCCAGTCTATTTAACGGATCTTCTATCGCCCTATAATCCATCGCGCTCTTTAAGATCACTAAATTCAAGGCTTTTGGTCATACCTAGGATATCTAGGTCCACCAAAGGAGGGAGAGCATTTTCACATTTAGCTCCAAAACTCTGGAATAGTCTTCCTGATACTGTTCGTTGCTCAGACTCGCTCTCCCAGTTTAAAACTAGATTAAAGACGCATCTCTTCAGCCAGGCATTCATATAATACTTTTAATCTTACAGTTAAATCCGGTCTCTAGGTTATAAACGCCAGAGGAGAACTGGCCCCCGACTGAGCCTGGGTTCTCCCAAGGGTTTTTTTGTTTTTTTTTCTCCATTAGGTCACCTGATGGAGTTTTTTGGTTCCTTGCCACTGTTGCCTTTGGCTTGCTCAGTTGGGGACATTTGGGGATATTTAATTTAATTAATCAATCAACAATACTATTGATCAGCATTACCAAACGTGGACATTTTCCACTAGAAACAAACATTGATGTATTATTTTAATTTAATACTGTGAAGCTGCTTTGATACAATCTCTATTGTGAAATATTTAAATAAACTTGACTTGACAAATAACCTGTAACCATAAAGTCATCACTATACATTCTCATCGAAGTGAATGGCTGACATGAGCTTCTCGACTTGGAATGCCCCCTTCTTCTGGAATTAGTGTGCCATGTCGTACTTCTGAGATGCAGACTGCAGGCTCAACCCACTTATTACTTGTTGGAATAACATCTTTGTCAGTTTCAGACTCGGCACTCAGTGTTTATTGGCTTAGTTTAGGCTGTAAAATCTGTCAAGCGCCGGCCAGCACACTGCTGTGATGCCGGGGAATGTCACTTTGGTTTTGGTATGCTGTCATTGGCTGTGGAATCCAGACACTGTTGCATGCTGGTGCCGGAGACTGTCAGCTATGCAGTTTTTCTCGACCATGCATGGTTCGACTGATAATGCCACCATTGAGTGGAGTTAAAGCTTCCCTAGATTGAAAAGAGATCCTGGTACCCAGCTGTGGCTTACCAGCTGTTCTGCAAGCCGGGCAAATGTAATCGTTGCGTAATGCACGTTAGAAACCACTGAATCCTTGAACGATTTTCTCCCTAACAACTCCAGAGTTGTCTGCTGCATGTATATGTGCAACATTAGCATGTCTTCTGGGTGTAATGTGTCTTATTTAGAAACCGATTTTGATTGCTTCGCACCTTTTCAAAGGGTCAATGAAGGATGCTGGGAATGAGAATGCTGTCTGCTTTCCCTGCAAGGTATCTGGATGCTCTTTGTCTTCTTTACACGTCCACTTTCAACATTTCATCACAAACCACTGTGGTCCTCTTGTGAGCGCTACCTTATAAGTGATAGATGTGAGTTTATTATGGGTGCACTGATCACTATCAGGCCCGTGAAAATGGTCTTATTGATTGCGCCCTCTGGAAGGAACGACAGTCTCTGAGTCCTTAGTTCTCCTGGCTTTTTGTGTGGTTTATTGTCAGACGAATCTTTTTTTTTTTAAGTGATGGGTAAAAATAGAAAGGGTCTTTGAGCTATCATTCAGCGTCTGTGGAAACCACTGCTTGCGCAATAACCCAGAAAATCTTGTTTTTTAGATTGCCGTCATTCTGTGAGACTTGCTTCCTGTTACCAGGGAACTCTGCACATTTTTCCAAACATCAACAAAGGAAAGAATGAGACCCCCTCCTGAGCACATAGCTCTTACTCGGTGCCTCATCAAATAGATTTTTCTCTCTTTTCATTGAGTCAATTTCAGTTCAGGCTAGTTATGAACTTGGCCATTACTTGCGCTCTTGGCTGCTTTCATTGCAAGCTTTTTTATTTTTATGCTTGACTTGAGTGGGATGCGGATATCTGCATGATTGTGTTCAGTTTTATTTGTCGACACATTCGAAAAAACAACCAGAAACTCTGTTGAATGTGAGGCTTGTGGTTGTATGACTGCGGTCATTCATTTTGATATTTTAAGCTGCTGTTAAAGGGGGGGTGAATTACTGTTACATGCATACTGAGTTTTTTACACTGTTAAAGAGTTGGATTCCCATGCTAAACATGGTCAAAGTTTCAAAAGTTAAGTTGTACGTTTGAAGGAGTATTTTTGTTCCAAAAATTGTCCTTCCGGTTTGTCACAAGTTTCGGAAAGTTTTTTTTCGAGTATGGCTCTCTTACGTAAGAGAGGGCGGAATTTCCTTATATGGGTCCTAAGGGCACTTCTCCGGTAAGATCGCGGGCGCGCGCGCACTCGTAAAACAGAGCAAGAGAGTGAAAGCAGTTCGCCATCAAAGCGCCCTGCCCGGCTTTTGGGAAGTCAATGTCACCAAAGAAGTGTGTTTTTGGTTGCCAGGGCAAGACAACCCTGCACAGATTCCCAAAGAACCCGGCGTTAAGGCACCCGTGGATGGAGTTTGTTTTCCTGAGCATAAACGGAGTTGTGTAACTGTTAAGACTGTTGTTCCCTGCATTTCGACGATGATTGTTTTATAAACAAAGCCCAGATCGTCTAATGCTTAAGGATCGAGCAGTCACAATGATAAAGGTTCGCGGTCGTGCGTTGGAACGGTGAGTAAAACTGTTGAACATATGTCTCTGTGTGTTGTTAGCTCGGCGCGTTAGCACAGCTAAGCTTCGCCCACACGGCCCGCCCCCAGCCGCTCGTTTTTTTCCGGAAAGACTCGGTACAGCCAACATTCAATTAAAAATATAATAAAACAAAAGACTTTTTGGAGATATGAAGGATGCAATATTACTCTATAGGTACTCAAGATTAACAGGAGATTGAGTGAAAATGAGCATTTCACCCCCCCTTTAAAATGCTCTGCTTTAACGCATTGAAAAGGTTTCAACATGAACCAACTGGGATGTGAAGCAAGCGATGACCCTTTCGCAGGCACATCAGATAAGACATCAGTGTTATCCTGGGGACTCGACCTTCACTGAATGAACTCTTTTGGTGTGCTAGCATGTGTCAGAGAGCTCTGGCTATGAGCAGACATGAATCGCGCTTTTGCTTTCACCACAGTGTTTCACTGCTTCTGAATTTCCTCTCGATCTAGCATTTCACAAAATGACATCCTAATGCAATTAACCCGTCACCCCCTAACCACTGGCATTTATCCTCGAACATGAACACCCGCTGCTCTGGTGATTAGCTCTATATTTCACCTTGTTAGTTTTTCTTGTGTGTAGTGGTTGGCTCTGTTCTTATGACAGACCGTGGGGTGGCTGAATCAGACCTATCGCTTGAATTGTTGGTTTAATTGTTGGGAGTTGGGGGGGCAGAAAAAGTAGCGAAAATGAATTAGGGCTGCTCGATTATGGAAAAAATCATATTCACGATTATTTTGGTCAGTATTGAAATCACGATTATGTAACGATTATTTCACATGACTTTGGGAACGTGTTGCAATTTTTTAAAAAGACACGGTAACACTTTACAATAATGTTAAAGGGATAGTTTGTCCATAAATGATATTTAACCCATGATTTACTCACCCTCAAGCCGTTCGAGATGCATATGTCAATCTTTTTTCAGACGAACACATTTTCAGTTATTTTAGAAAATGTCTTAGATCTTTCAGTGGTTATAATGTGAAGTAATGGGGTCCACTCCTTCAAGTCCCAAAAATGTGCATGTATCCTTCACATCCTCCTTGGGATTTGAAAGACATTATAACCACTGAAAGATCTAAGACGTTTTCTAAAATAACTGAAAATGTGTTCGTCTGAAAAAAGATTGACATAAGCATCTCGAACGGCTTGAGGATGAGTAAATCATGGGTTAAATATTTTTGGGCGAACTATCCCTTTAATTAGTTAATATTAGTTAATGTATTAACTAACATGAACTAACAATGAGAAATACATTATTATACATTATTATACAAATACATGATATAGTATTTATTCATGTTTTTTAATGTTACAGGTAGTTAATAAAAATACAGCTGTTCTTTTTTTGTTCATGTTAGTTCACAGTGCATTAACTAATGTTAACAAATACAACCTTTCATTTAAATAGCATATTAGTAAATGGTGAAATTAATATTAACTAAGATTAATAAATGCTGAAGAAGTATTGTTAATTATCAGTTAATGTTAACTAAGGTAGTTAACTAATGCTAATTAATGAACCTTATTGTAGTGTTACCAAAGACACCTTTCAACAATTCTTAAATCGAAATTTGAACATTGATTGTACTTGTTGAACTATTAAAAAAATATATATAACAGATAATACTTCAATGAGTATTTTAATAATTTCCGCAGGTCTACCACTTAATGGTGCTCTCACATAATGCGGGAAATTCCACCACAAACATTGATTCACTTTAGCATGTAGATTGTATGAGTAGCCTAAATTAATCCACACAGATTATAAAATCAAATCAATCATTTTAAAACTCTCCAAGACGCAATTTCACAAACCGCGTGAGTGTTCAGCGGTGCTGCGTCTTCTCTTTTTCTGTTTTTCAAAATGCACTGGACAAGGCAAGCGTCGAAACTACACTTTCGCGTTTAGGAGTCGGGACATGACGGAATTGTCAGTTGCACAATCAGGCCAGCATTGCATCGTAACTAAAGTTGATAATTTTCACTTCTTTTTAAGTCTTATCAGTTTAAACATTCAAGCTTAGAGAGTTTATGGCATCGGGAGGGGCGGATGTGCACAAGACAAAATTAGAGCGTTCTTTCAAAACAGAACATGGCAAAATAATCGTTTTTACTCGATTGTACTATTTTGGTGATCGTTGGGAGTCGAAATCGAAATTCAATTAATTGCACAGCCCTAAAATGAATACAAAATAAATATACAAATAAAGTTTTTGGGTAGGTCTAACAGTGTTCAGAAATACTACAGAAACTGAATAAAGTAATCAAATGTAAAATAACACTGATAGACTTTTAGTCCTGACTAAATTAAATACATAGGCTATTAATTCTGATTCCTTACAATTAAAGCTATCTTTTGTTGTTTTGACGACAACATTAATGACAGACACATATGGCTGCTGTCACTTTTAGAGCTAGTGCACGGATCCATTACTGTTTCATTATTCTGTCTGTCACACTGTCAGCGTTTTATGCTTAAGATTAAATGGACATCGATTGTGTTTGCGAGTATACTGCCAAGACCAAAATTTTGACACTGTTCTGCGTGTTTTTTCCTGTTAAAGTGAAATAATCGCGAAAAATAACTTTTGTTAGCCGCCCTGATGGGATAAGAGAGTTTTGTTAGAGAGCCCTGATGGGATAAGAGAGTACTCAGTCTACTCGGAGTACAGGATAGTTTAAAATCACTTGAATGTTTAAACTGATAAGACTGGTAAGACTTCACAAGATCCCAACTCCTAAACTCGAGAGTCTAGTATCGTCGCCTGCAGGGCTTGATGCTTGCCTTGTGCAAGCCATTTTGAGAGAGAGAGAGAAGACGCAGCACCACTGAATCTCTCATGCTGTTTGTGAAATTACGTCTCGCAGAAAGTTTTAAAATGATTGATTTGATTTTATAATCTGTGTTGATTAATTTACTCGTACAATCTACATGCTAAAGTGAATCAATGTTTGTGGGGGAATTTCCCGCATTATAAGTGGGAGACCTGCAGGAATTATTAAAATTATGCGCAATACCCGCAATCCCACACCAAAATTCGAGCCCTGTGTTTACTGGGTTTGTGTGGCTGGGTTGTCACTAAAGAGCCTCTGTAGCGTGTTCGTGTTGTCTTGGACTGCATTATCATTGTCAATTAATAGAGGCAGAATTTAATCAAATAACGGACAATAATTCACTGCATTTCAGAAGGTGGCTTTAGAAGTAATTGCATCATCAGATGTTGAGTTATGTCTTCTTCCACATTGGGAAATTATCATTTCCTTGACCTTGCTGCTCTTGCATCATGAGGGCTACGAAAGAACAAATTAAAACTAATTATGAGACTTTGTGTATAAATCTCTTTCTGTAGGAGAATCCATGAAGATGGCCTCAGGAGAGTTTGCAGAGGATCCCTGTTCTTCAGTTAAGAGAGGCAATATGGTCCGTGCTGCACGTGCCCTTCTTTCTGCTGTCACTCATCTTCTTGTACTGGCGGACATGGCTGATGTGTACCAGCTTCTGCTTCAGCTCAAACTGGTGAGACACATGCATACATTTTTACTCCTTGAAGAATTGTTTGACCTAAAAGTGAAACAAAATATCATTGTTTTCTCAATCTCACATACACTACTGTTTAAAAGTTTAGTTTCAGTATGCTTTTTTTTATAAAGAATTTAATATTTTTATTCTGCAAGGATGTAGTGTTTATATACTAGAATTTCTAACTTCGATACGATACCTTGAAAAATATCGATATTCGATACCATTTTCAATACCACAGAGAAAAAAACTGCCACAATATTAAGGGGGTATTTTTATTTATTTAAAGCTAAATATAACAAGTCTAGAACGTGACAATGAGGTATTTTTTACATGAACAAAAATGTCCTGAGGTATTACACTTGTTCAAAAGCATAAATGCTGGTTAATACATTAACGTTATTTGATGAACCGATTTAAATGCAATGCATCACACACGAAAACAATGCTCACTGGATTGACATGAAGTCAAGTCACCTTTATTTATATAGTGCTTTTAACAATACAGATTGTCAAAGCACTTAACAGTATCAAATTGGAGGATAGAGTGTCAGTAATATATGATAAGATTAAACATTCAATTTTCAATTAAAGACATTTCATTATTGAATTCAGAGATGTCATTGTCTAGCTCAGTTTAGTTTAATTAGTATCTGTGTAATCAAATTGATAATCGTTAATGAAGGCAAATTGCAGAATTAAATAATTTTTTGAATAGTTAAATAAGCACAAGTTAATTTTTAGGGCTGACTTCTAATAGTCGAGGATTCGAGGATTCGATTCGGAGAGGTCTGATTCGACTATGAACCTCATAGTCGAATACATGGGCGTCAGTTTGGTTTGAAATGTGCTGGGGACAGAGACGCATTCACATTTTCAGAAGGGCTGGGTACCATTTTTATTTTATTTTTTTCAGGTCATGTTTTGAAAGACGATGTCCTGTAGCTTACTAATGTAAATAAATAAAAATGTATTCAAAAATCTGCTTCACATTTTCAGCAGGGCTGCGGAGCGGCTGTGAGTTGACTCCACACGGTTCTCATGTGCGTTAAAAGCTTTACATGGTTTAATGTACCTAAACAATGATTACCAAATTCCCCTCTCATGTTGCTCCACATAACCACTTAAAATGATAAAAAAAATCGAACCCAGAGTCCAATTATTATGGACGTTATCTGATATTAAGCGTTTCTGCTTCACATTTTCAGCAGGGCAGCGGAGCGGCTGTGAGTTGACTCCACGCGGTTCTCATGGGCGTGAAAAAGCTTTACGTGATTTAATGTACCTAAACAACCATCACCAAATTTCTCTCTCATATTGCTCCTCATGTTTATGAAATGTTATGATATATGTGTGATATATATGTGTTTTTTAGCTCTTTTGTTTGAAATGGAAAAATCTAGCTGCTATCTAAAAAAAAAAAAAAAAAAAAAAAAGGTTCGACTATCAGTCGACTACGGCAAAATCTAACGAATCAGATTCGACTATGAAAATCCTTAGTTGAAAACAGCCCTATTAATTTTACCATCACACAGAACGAGCAGTGCGCTGCATTTATGTTGCTAGGCAACCACTGAAACAGCTGTCCTGTCAATCAAGTAAACGTGAAATCAGCCTTTTATTAACTTTATTTACTTTCTGTTAACATTGTGGTCGTTACGGTTCGTTAAGCTTCTGGTAACCCGCGAGAGCACCACAAGTTTATCCTCCATCGCACTCTCCGGGCGTTCATGCAACTAGCTTTCATCACTAAAACGGAAGACCCGCCTTTCCATTCAGTCGACTGGACAGTGGAAAAAAAACGCGATGACGTCGAGTTGGCTTTTTTTTCAACTTCAAAAACGCGAGGCGCAGCTGGCGCATAAACAGCGCGCAGAACGCTCGCTGCCATAGGAAACCAATTGTAAGTAGGTGCCTCTCACTGCAAAAAACGCGTCAGGTGTGATCGGCCCCATTCACTTTTGCTATTTAACCAGAGCGAATGAGACGAGTGCGCGTGTGGTGTTTGTCAACGCGCCTTTGGAGAGAAGTGAAAGTGACAGCTCGGCTAGTATCGGTGTATCGATACTTCAGGAAATTAGTATTGGGTACGGTTCAGATATTTCAGTATCGATATTTATCGAAATATCAATATTTTTGACAACACTACAAGGATGTATTAAATCGCTCAAAAGTGATAGTAAAGACATTTATAATGATATAATCAATTTCTGTTTCAAATAAATGCTGTCCTTTTTAAAATTCGAAGCTCCGATGCGGAAAATATTAACGAAATCGCAGAATCCAGTCACAAATGGAACTTGCTGTATTTCTTTTTATAGCCCCCTTCATTATCTCTAGCCCTCGTCAGTCTCTGATTCTGAGGAAAAAGCTAAAGCCGAAGGGAGTACCATAGGGAACTGGCTTTGGTCCAGAAGGCTGAGTAAAGGATAAACAAAGACACCCGAGTTTTGTCCTATTTACCCCCTTCATCATCTGTGCTGGTGTCAGTAGTTTTATTGCCCTCAGGCTTTATTGCCTAACTCTTATTGAACTTCCTCCAGCTGTAATTACATGCACAGCAAACACTGTTACTGTGTGTGAATAAAAACACTTCATATAAAAAAGAAAACGCTGCATGTTGCAAGCCTTACTGTAGCCTTCACTTTGTCTCATACGCCTAGATTTTAAATTAGATTTGTTTGCATTTAGTCTATATGTTGTTGGTACAAACTAGATTACATTCACTTTCTGTTTCTGCAAGCAACATGTTATTGAATCGCACTGTGTAGTCCTTTATGCACTGTAGAGAGGTCTTCTCACGTTTGTGAATTAATTTGACCATGCTGGCAGGGCTGTGAAAAACATCCCTCTGAGATTTCATTGGAAATGTATGATAAAGGTGGATTATATATTTATATATATTTTTTTTTAGTGTTACAATTAGATTTTTATTGCAGTGTTTCTCACGTAAGGTTTGCGATGGATGTATGTGCAAGTAGAAGCAGAAGCCTTCTTGTAAAAGAGTAGGCGCTGTTTTTCTTCATTGAATTGTTCTGTAAGTTCAGCTTGAATGATCAAATGAAGCTTTTTGAGTATGCTTGTGTGACCATGAAATTATTTCTTTTGTCTTATTTTGACTAATGTACTAATGATTTGTCTAATGCATTTTGTTGAATTAATTAGAATAAACTATGAAAGGGGAAATCATGATAGAGTTGCACATTATTATTTGCCATTTTTCTTTCGCTTTTACTGTTGTGGTTGAATGAGGTGCAGTGATCACAAATTGAATGTAGGGGGCATTTTCTGGCTCACTGGTTATGTCACTAATCATTTTTTCTGTACAATAATTTCATATTGATGCCTGCCAGTCCTTTCTGTTCTCTTTTAATAAATATTCATGTCACCTAAAGGACCTTAAAATAGTTTTATGATGAGTAACGAATACAAAGCCTGCAGGGTAAACATATATATGAATTTCAGATGTCACACTTAATATATGGTCTAAAATGAAAATGAGACATTAAGGCTTCTTTTCTTTAACGGCATGTTGTACTTGACTCCACAGGTGGAGGAGAGCCTGGTGAAGGTGCGTAATGCCGGCACTGAGCAGGACCTGGGTATTCAGTACAAAGCTCTGAAACCGGAGGTGGACAGACTGAATGTGATGGCGGCCAAGAGGCAGCAGGTAAAATGCAGCCACTCCTTGCACCCAATGTTAAGAGATCTAATTTCATTCAGATGTACTAGGGCTGTGTATCACTAAAAATCTGGCAGTATGATACATATAACGATACGGGAGATCTAATAAAAAAAAACTGTCAAAAGTACACACCACCATATGCATAAAACATGAGCAAAAAAACTATTTAATTGCAGCTGATACTGATTACCATTTTGTCATCATTCAAGTTTTTTATAACTAATAATAAACTCTTTCTGTTGAATGTCAGTTTTTTATTTTCTTCCCCAAATAAGTAATACCACAGACGTTATTTACAGTAATACTGTAGATTGTTTTAAAGGGGACCTATTGTTCAAAATTCACTTTTACATGACAAATCCACCCAGTGCTTTTTTCTTTTTAAAATCCCCATTGATCATAAGCACTGTGTCAGAACAAGCCGTTCGCAGATTCAGGCCCCTCCCACAACTGTTGACGGACACTGCCATTTTAGCATAGACCCGCCCTGACTGAGCTGTACACACTCCGCCATTGTTTCGACACCAGAGCAGGTGTAGACAAGAACTTCTTAGCAATTGAGGATGTTGTTGGATATAAGAATGAACACAGCAGTCGTCATTTACTCCCGACATCTGAGCTGCTGGAGGACACAGTGGATTACTTTTGTTTTTGAAGGGAATGCGCCCCCCCCCAGTATAGTATAGTATAGTATAATATAATATAATTTTTTTTATATTAAACCAGCTTTAAAGGTTCACAGTTTTTATATTACTGAAAGTGTGCATAGTCCTCTTTTTTTATTTAATACTGTAAAGCTGCTTGCTTTAAAGCAATTTATTGTAGAAAGTGCTATAGAAATAAACATGACGTGACTGGAGTGCTGAATTGCTGAGCTTGTGCGAACATATCCACATCGCTATGATCAGATGCTTTCTTAATTGTTTTCTCACTGCAGTCCTTTTTTTTGTTATTAAGAGGAAAGTGTACAGTACATATTTATATAATCTAAGTGAGCTTAGATTCAATGCGTTTCCAGAGTATTATTTTTTAGTGTGGCTTATTTTGCAAACAGCATGACTCTTGTCGATCTAATTAGTGGTTTCTTTAGAGTGGAAGCAGTGGTCCACACTTTCAGCTCTGAACAATGCGGCAGGAGCTGGTTGAATTCTATCATCTTGTGAGCTGGGTTTGCTAATGCTAACGCTAGTGATGCACCCTTGCGCTTCTCTCCGTCACAGTTCATGTTCTGAGATAACACTGCTATCTAGCGGTCTGGTTTAAACCGAACACAAAGCCACTGACAAATACACAAATATTTGTAGAAGTAAACAAATACACATTGATACAGTGTTATTGAGAAATCTATACAGTATCGCCAAACATAATGTGATATTTACGTGTATTGATATTTTCTTACACCCCTAGGATATACTGACTTTAAATATCATCACTTCCTCCGCCCACATGTGGAACAAGGAGCTATGTAGCTCTGGTTGACGATTTTAGGCGTATAACCACCAGTGTTTTGAATAACGGCGTTTAAAAGAACGGCGTTAGGTAACGACGTTATTTTTTCAGTAACGGGGTAATCTAACTAATTACTTTTCACGTCGTTACAATGCCGTTAACATTACTGGACGTTAAGTGCGGTGCGTTACTATGCATTGATTGAATAAACTCTATTCTCTGATAAACTGTAATCCGAACGCACCCCTGGCTCGCACAGCTAGTGAGGAGGTGGGTTAATAACGAGGTAAGCGATTATGATTGGCTAAGGCAGAGTCATGTCTTTCATGGTAGCCAATCAGAGCCAGTGTTTTTACACAAATGCCAGCACACGCGCCACACACACACACACACAAGCTAAACAGAGATTTGATGAAGCAGCAGAGATGGCAAGTCAGGAGCAATCCGATGAAAAGTTGGCATTTTCAAGGTGGAGATATACTACTTCAAATTCATTGAGGTCAAACAAAGGCAAGAACTAGGGGTGGAACAGTACATGTATTCGTATTGAACCGAAACGGTGGGCATCACGGTTCGGTGCATACATTTACACGGAGAATACACGGTATAAAAATAAATAAAACTCGTGTGCAAATTAATTAATGTAATGCGGAACTACTGTTAGATACGCGGGTTCTTTTTCTGTAGCCCCGCCTTAGCTCTGAACATGGCTCTGGAGCAGGCTGCGATGTAAAGATTGGAATGCTGGAATAGAGAGAGAGAGAGGAATGGGCGTGATCGAAAAGTCGCAAAGTGTTTACATTTGTGTGTGTGTGCGAGGCGCGGACGCGATCGAACAGTAAAAACATACTCCGTAATTTTGTTTATACAGGACATTCAAACTGCAAAGTGTTTCCAACTTTGACATAGCAACTTTTTTTGTTTTTAACAGTAACGCAAATAGTTACTTTCCCTGGTAACGAGTTACTTTTATTATAGAGTAATTCAGTTACTAACTCAGTTACTTTTTGGAACAAGTAGTGAGTAACTATAACTAATTACTTTTTTAAAGTAACGTTCCCAACACTGATAACCACAATCAATCATCTTAGTACCGGTCTGGGAGGGGGAAGCACGAGTGGATTGGAGCAGTTAGAGTGACAAAATGCATTTAAATGAAATGAATTGGGTCTTTGGGATTTTTTGGGGATTCTTTTGGGCTTATCAGGTTAAGCGGTAGTCGACAGTGATGGATTTCAGGATGAATTTTCCAGGTGAGCTCACTCGTTAATAGAATGAACAGTGTTTCTCTATTTGAGAGAGATTATAGTATCTTGACAATGCTAATTATTTCTCAGTTTGAATATAGTTTAGCTGTTCATTTTATTTATTCAGTGTGATTTCCCCTCTCATGCTACACTGAGCAAGTTTAAAGTTTTGTGAATCATGTGTGCTGCGATACAACACTTTCACTTGCGTTTTGGGACAGCTGACGGAAAGCTCACTTGCCCACATCTTTTCAAACCTTGCCTATTCAAACATCCAAGCGATTTTATATCATTCAGTAGTATATGGGAGCTCTTCATTCATACCAACATACCAATTGCAGATCTGTGGCAATAGATTTGTTGGTCTTTCTTTTTTTTTTTCTCATTCCGGTGACTTCCCAGACTCTATACAAGCCTGCCATAAAGTGGTTTTTTTGGGGCTGAAACTTGTGTACTGACAGACAGCAATTTGTGTCAACACTGTACACTGACTTTAAGTATGGGGCAACAACAGCAACACTTTAGAGATTAGAGGGCGTTCACGCAGGACGCTTTCCCTTTTCAAACAGCTAGACAGAGTGTGAATGGAGCAGGACATTTATTTTTGACAACTTGACACAATGTCTTAAAAATGTGGCACTAAAGGCATGAAATGCTAAAAATAAAAAGTCCATCTAACTAATTTTTACGTAAACCGAGAATTCAAAATGACCAAAACACCTAATGTCTCCATTTAATGGAAGTGGTCATTTCAATGCTTCTGATTTGCCAAACTGTACGTTCATGATCTGATTATGAGCATGTGTTGGCCTTTGGGGGGTGCTTTGCTCTTTCAGAGTGCTTCAGTGTCCTTAATATGACAGGGCTGTAGCATCACCCCTAATTCTTCTCCTTCCCCCTCTTTGTATGACAGGAGCTCAAGGACGTCCATCACAAAGACCAAATGGCAGCAGCTCGCGGCGTCCTTCAGAGGAATGTTCCCATGCTGTACACAGCTTCACGTGCCTGCCTGCAGCATCCAGACGTGGCCGCGTACAAGGCCAACCGGGACCTCATCTACAAGCAGCTGCAGCACGCTGTCTCCGGCATATCTAATGCAGCCCAGGCTACCAGCAGCGAGGACTCTGGCTTCTCCCAGCCTGCAGGTGGAGGAGAGCTAGCCTACGCCCTCAACAACTTTGATGTAAGTCCATGGGCCATTGGATTTCACATTTTTGGGCCATTTTCTCTGATCCAGGCAGAAATAGCCAGCTAATAAGTGGTATCAGTGGAGAATTGTCATTCAGCATCACAACTGAGGCTAAACTGAGAATTAGCCTCCCTCTAATTGAAGGGATTGTGCTCTGTAAGCGTTGTCATTTAGGAAAAAAAATATTGCCCATTGCGTTGGGACAGTGAAGTACTTTTCTCAAAGACAAAAGGGTAGAATAACAGTGAAAGTTGTGCACTTTTTAGTGAGGGTGCCAGAAGACTGCTCGATAGAGCTTATTATGGGTTATAGATTGTAAAATATTTCGAATTCAAGGAAAAGGTTGCATTGAAGTGTTATGAAACTTTGAGTCCTTTGCAGACTTTAGGCATGGCTTAACTTTTTTAAATATCCTTTAATTGCTGAATCAGTAATTCATCCACCAATGTTTGCCATTGAATTTAACATATTGGCTACAGAAAGGTCAGGCTTTGGCTTAAAATGCATTGGTTTAAAATGCTTGATTTTGAAAATATTGGTAAACTTTTACTCTTGTGTAAAAAGCACACAGTTATTTTGTAGCGAGTGATGAAGAGGAGCATATTTGTGAGTAGGATCAAACAGCAGTTGCATCACCCTCTGCAGCTGCTCCACACAGTTTTATCAACAAAAGCGCGGGAGCAGGAAGTTGTTGACAAATCCGGTGTGTGATTGAACTGTGTCGAGGAGACCGTAATCCACGATTCAATCAGATTATATTTGTATGTCCAAACAAAGCTGAGCTACTGACCTCGGAGAGTCTTTCACAAGTTTGAACTTTTGTTGCAGTGTTGAGTCAGGTCAGCACCAAAAGCTTATGGGAAATATCATGCTGATTTAAATGTCTAAGCAATGCACTTATTTCCTTATGTGACTTGTATTAAATAATTCAGATCAGAGTCTCTAAATATAATTTGAGGTTAAGGGTAGCAAGTGATCATTAGCTATCCTTCATTTATTTGCCCTTTGAACGGTTAGTCTCCTTCCAGAATAGGATGCGAACCATTAGTCTAACTGTTTTTGGTCTGTTGCACTCAACATTTTAAACAATCAGTTGGTGAAATAATAAATTCAAATGATTTGCATGAACTGAAATGTTGCCATAGAGATATTGTAAAAGGGGGAAAAAAAAAAGTAGGATCCAATGGCACCAGCAGTGTTTGAGCACTGGGTGTCCACATTTCTTTTGAATTTGTTTGTGTCTAGCAAATGCAACCTGTACTCTTAAGTAATGGATAGTTTGTTCCTGATGGACAGGGTGGGAAATTAACGTTTTTCCTCCACTTGCCACATTGATTGCTAAATGCAGAATTTTACCAGTTCAATTAGTGATGCACGGCAATGGTTAAACTAATTTTTGAGCAAAATAATCATTAACAATTATAGTGATCGACCGATATATCGGTCGGCCGATAAATCGGGCCGATATTTGCGGGTTTGACGTGTATCGGCATCGGCATCGGCCGATACGCGGCTGTTGCGTTCGCCGATAGTTTTTTCCCGGCATTATTTACAGACAGGCGTCCGCAGGCAGCTCTGTGTTGCTGGAGACGCTGCAGTTCACGCGCAGCCCATGCACTGCCCCTCCCACACTAGCAGAGTGCTGAAAGCCTCTTCAAGACAACGGCAAGTTTTAAACTTTCAAAGCATCTTTTAACTGTTTGACTTAGCTGAAATATTGCCATACCCTTTAAAAGTGGAAACACGTTGCTTTATATGTGCGTGCAACTAAGCAAGTTTGTGGGTCCAAATGGAAAACGCGAATGCCTCATCTATAAAACTGCTTGTCATTGTATTTAAGGAGCTGCAAATAGCTAAGTTTGAGGCTATCCATATGCATATGGCAGCTGTTACGAACACTGGTCATAAGATTAAATAATGCCGGCGTTGTTTCGTGATATTTGTGGGAGTTTTATTCAGCGACCACCTGGCTGAGGTTTGGACGTGTGCTCATAAAAGAAGCGACGCGGTTGCCACACGCATGCGATGCAGCGCGCTCGTTTGTCCAGGCGCTTCTATGCCGTGGTGAGATGGAAACAAATACATTTTTTAGGGCCTGTTCACATCGCGTCTTTTGCGCGCTCAAGTTCGTTATTTCAAATGTAGGCGCGCGGTATGCGCGTTCATAATGGAAGCGACGCGCTTGTTTTTTCCAAGCGCGTCCGCGCCGCATCGAGATAAAAACATCTCAACTTTTCAGAATGCCGCATCCGTGGTGGAATAATACGACAGCATCGAAAACTCGGCCGAACAGCTGATCATAGCTGGACAGGGCGGGTTTTTATTTCTCATCTCCATAAATATATGTAGTCGTAAAGGGCAGGAAATAAATTAATCCTTCCTCCATGTCATCATGGAGAGCGCAGTTCATGGCTGCATAGCAAAGACAGACGTTTATTATGCTGCTTGCTTGTTGCTACTGTGTGCAATAGTGTAATTATTTTATTCATGCTTAAATATTTATTTTCAGAATTTACTTAAAGAATTTGAATTATGCTTAAATATTTATTTTCAGTAATTTTAGCACTGAACTTTTTTTTACTTGTTCTACCTCACATGTTTTTAATATTTGTCAAATATTGTTTTTTTTTTTTTAAGTTCAATAAATGTTCCTTTTTTAAATTGAGACTTGTAACGTTTGTTATCATCATTGTGTCATTTTTATGATTTAAATTGAGTGAGCAAAAGCAGTATCGGCTCCAAATATCGGCCCAAGAAAATCGGCAGCCCGTATCGGTCATCGGCTAAGGCTGATGAAAAAAAATCAGTATCGGCATCGGCACTAAAAAATCCATATCGGTCGATCCCTAAACAATTACAATTATCAATAACGATTAATATCCAGTTTTTCTAAAAAATAAGATACACACACACACACAGACACACAGACACACACACAGGCGCATATATTACATAGTATTATAATTTACTTTTATTATATAATATCAATAGGCATGAGGTAATAAAGGCCATTTCATATTTCACTTCACCTAATTGACCTGTAGGTGGTGCATGACTTTAACCAACTAAGATGGCTTTATCAAATGGAAAATCAATACAAAAACCGTGGCTACTAATCTTAATTCCAAATGTTAAATTTTTACTTTCTAATGTAGCACAGAGGTTGCCTAAGTGCATTTATTCACCAACCTTGATAGCAATAAATGTGGATGAGATTCATGTTTGGATTTAATACAGTTTGTCACAGATTTTTCAATGAAAAGAAATTTCACTCGCAAATTTAGTAGCAGCAAATCGCAGACACGGCCTCATGGAGAAACACAAACTGGCTGTATGACACTTGCATTCGAGCAGAATTTCACAATTGACTTTGCTAAATTTCAAGTTTGTCTGTGCTGTCAGATCATCAGTGCTTTTTTGCAGCACAGAGAGAGTGTGCGCATGGTTACCAGGTTGGAAAGATTAAGTAAAACACTAGACAGAAATTGTGTCCTTTTAAGAGAAAAGCTCCGTTTGGGGGATTTATTCTCTTGTCATCTGGAAACCCCAAGCAGAAAAGATAGCAGAGGCTTGTTACAATGCAAGATAACGGAAATGTCAGATAGTCAAAGCGTTTTCAGGACAAATAAGCAGCGAGCCAATATTGCGTTGTGCTAGGTTTCCTTTCCTCCTCCTCTGTTTTAATGCTTTGAAAAAAAAAAAAAAAAAAAAAAAAAAGATAAATATATAGAAGTAAATATAATTTTTCTATTTTATAATCAATACTATTTGCTGGCTAAAACCAATTAGGTGCCTTTATCAATATGATTTATACCTGAATTTGGCTACTAGTGGGTGTTTTTTTCCCTTCTGATGGACAACAAAAATAAACCTCTTACAACTCTGCTGATCTCTGTGCAATTTGATTATATCTGTAGTTTTTGGGTTGACTGAAGCAGGTGCCTCTAATGAAGCTTGAAGTCGCTAGAGGAGTGTTTACAAACAGTGTTGCTCTTGATGTGCAGAATATACTTTTTTAAAATTTTATTTGCTGCTTTGAAATGGATGCTTTCCGTCATGAAATAATGATGAGAGAAGGCTTTGAGCTTAGCACAGCACTTAATTTAATTTTTAACATTGCTAATTAGAGCATGTCTATTAGTCATATCCACAATTCTTTTATGATTTATCATATACCTTTGTCTGGGCTGCACGTCTCAAAATATAATGTTAAGGTGATGCATCTCCTGTTAAATTTGCAAAAATCAGTCACTGCAGGTATTTCTCTGTCTCTTGTGGCAAGAGGGTTTGTTCATCAAATTCCCTTTGCCTCGATCAGCTGTTGAAAGATTTCTCGTACAAAGGAGTCAGGAGTAGCGTCGCCCTGCTAAAGAGAGAACCAACACATCAGATCAAACCATGTCGTTCGTGTCTCTCACCATTTGATTTCGTTCCTTTTTTTTTTTTTTTTTTTTCTTTTGTTGCAAAAGTGCGTTCTCATCCTCAATTCTGGGGTCTTTTATTTTTGGAGTAATGGATTATTGTTTTGTTTTGACTTTAGAAAGCATTGATATTCCAAATCTGCTGTCTCTGGGGCTCACATGCTCCGTCACCTACAAGGCTTTTTATACATAGATGAGAAAATGGGTGGTCTCCTCAGTCTCTTAGGATGAAATCACCCATTTTTTTCATCTTTCCCCTTGACTGCAAATATATCTGGATGTTGATAGATTAATGCAGAGTTTGTTAGTCATCTGTAGGTGTAGTAGCATGAGTCAGTCTCTCTGTGTTCTTGCTCTTTTGCTCCTCCACCCATCATTCGTTCCCATTTTCCCTATTACACACTGCAATTATTATCAACAATGAACTGACATCCTTTTTTTTTTTTTTTTCTTCCTCTGACTGGATCCCTGAATGCATTGTCACTTTTGTCTATGGACTTCTCAACTGTATCTTTCATCTTTGTTTTACCCCCAGGGTTAGTTCCACAGCATTAGGTCTTTATTATTGGTGCTTGCCTGTAAGGTGAAGCACACTATTCTCAAATGCTTCTGCTGCTTCTTCCATACAAATGTCTGCATGTAACTCGTCCTGCACCTTTGTCGTAGACCCATGAATGAGGTGTCAAATTGTGCAGATTATTGAGGAGAGGTGTGTTATGACTTTTTATGCGATCTGGCATACGATGTTCGCACCAGGGGTGGGAGAAAAAATCGATGCATTTTGATTCTCTCTCCAACAATTCTGGATCGATTCTGAGCTTAGTTTTTAACCAGAGAAGTATGATGACGTAGCCTGGATGCCAGCCGAACTTAGCCCCGCCCACAAAATTTAAGGTCGGGAAATTCGGTCTGGACTTGATCCGCTGTGGAGCAACTATGCTCGAACCATAGCTGTTCGGACCAATCAAATTGTGCGATGATGGACAGATGATCAACAGTAACGTAATCATCCACGTCACCAAAGAACTATTGGGTTGAATTTGTTTACAACAAAGATGCTGCCATCACGTCTGTTATAGAAGATATCGGCAGCACATTCATTTTAAAAGAGGAACAGAGAACCGCGATCAAGGCATTTGTCGATCGGAAAGATGTTTTTGCCGCCCTTCCTGCGGGATTCGGCAAAAGTTTAATTTATCAGCTGGCCCCGATGGTCGCTAAGAAGATGGGGCGCAATGAAAACCCTGTGATCATTGTGGTTTCTCCGCTGCTCTGGTTGGTTGTAGGTAGGCCTGTCACGATTATGAAATTTGGCTGACGATTAATTGTCTAAAAAATAATTGCGGTTATGGCGATTAATTGTCAGTTTTAGGGCTTTGACGATTAATTGTCTGTGTTGGGGCTTTGGCGATTATGCCGATTAATTGTCTGTTTTAGGGCTTTGTGCTTCATTCATTAAATAATTGTGATAAATTTAATCCTTTGTAAGTTATCATTTTGCAGTGTAAGATTACAGTTAACACCTTTAAATATTAAATAAATATATTCAATAGCTATGACAATTTGTTTATTAAACTTAGTGAGTGTATAAATCAGCAGCAAAAAGTAATTTTTGAAAACATCTGCACAGTAATTGAATAAAATCTAAACATGTTAATAAAAACATGTGCACAAACCATGATAATATGATACGCTTCAAAACAGAGCGGAACAAAGCGCGTATGCACATCGCGGGTGCAGAATGATGTGCTTAATGCAACATGGAGTCACAGTGCGCAGCGCTGCACAAGTGCGCATTTAAAAGTTCACGGCACAAAGTGAAGAAATGTCGAGGCGAGGGCACAAATCCTAGTGTATATCAGTCCAACAGTTTATTGATCATTTGTTTCTTCACAGTTTTAAACTCCAGTTATTGCGCGTCTGATGCCCATTCATAGTCCTTGTGCTGTGTAGGCACACGGTAGCAAGCGAGTCGTTAAGAAACAGCAAAAAACTCCAAAATAAAGTCATTTTATGCAAATCCACAGCCCTTTATCTACAGATCAAGCATTATAACGTCAATGTCACATTGGAGAAAGTTTTACCGTGTATCCTGTCGTAACCGGACGACGCACGCTGTTTGAATGCTGAATGGAATGATTGACAGCTGCAGAGTTTGAATGCTGAACGGAATGATTGACAGCTGCAGACGAGTTTGTGAACTTTAATTTAACAATGTAAATATACTACTGTCCCTCACATTAAGCTATGGAATAGCTTCAGATGACTTTGAATATGTTGCTGGAAAACGTAATTAGTGCTTGTCTATTTATTTTGGTCCATGACTCCCCCTTGTGCCGTAGGCCTATAAAAGAGCGCAATAATCGCGGTTGTCTGAAACAATCGCGGTTAGATCAAATAATCGCGATCAGACGGTTATTTAATTATCGCGACAGGCCTACTTGTAGGTCTATCCAATTGAGTGCAGAGGAATTTTCTTACCTGGTTTGGTTGAAACACGCCCCATAATCACAGCCCAATGGAGCAGTATCAGACTCATATCCTGACTAGAATCTGAGTATGGCGACGTCAGGCTAGTGATGACGCTGCGTGCGTTTTAGAAACACCCATATTCTGCTTGCTTCCGCTTCCAATTACACACACACACACACACACACACACACACACACACACACACACACACACACACACACACACACACCCACACCCACACCCACACCCACACCCACACACCCACACCCACACCCACACACACACCACTCTAACAGTCCATGCAATTGATAAACTAATTACAAGCACATTCGCGGGCTTCATTGCACAGGATGGCGCTGTGAGAAACCCGGCACTTTGCTTGATGTTACGCTTGGTGTGTGCGGTCTCGCATGCCGGGATTTTCTTTACAAATTCCCTAGGAAGGCATATATGTCATTTGGAATTCAGTGGGCTTATATATTAAAAATATGAAACTCACTGACAGAAGGCTGCTTTCAATTTCAAATGCTCGTGCACTTTGTGAAGGGCGCTTGTGCATGCCGCTGTGTGACTCTAAGTGGTTAAATGTACTTGCATCTCAAAATGGTTTTATGACGCAAAATTAATGTAAACAGTCAGTTATGTCTTAAGGGAGTAAACGGACAGGACAAACTACATCTTACATTTCAAAAGATATCTGTGCATTAGTGTGAATGCAGCTTCTTCCGCTGTCTATGGTGTCATCTATAATAATGCCAGTAATAATAAACGGTAAAGCCGAGAAAGAGAAAAATCACTCACAGGTCTTGAATGGAAAATGTTCAGATGCTATTAAATACTGAAAGCGCTCTGTTTATTGTGTGTAATGTTTTTTTTATTCACTATTTGCTTTTATGTTTTGAAGCTAAATTAGTTTATATATTTAAAATTCTTAACATAGATTTGTTTGAATTTTTTAATTTGTAATAGGGCTGGGCGATATGGAGCAAAAAATATCTCGATATATTTTGCTATATCTCGGTATACGATATATATCTCGACTTTTACAGGAAAAATAACCCCCCAAAAACTACTGCAAAAACAAATATGCCAAATACCACAAAGTCTTTTTTTATTGACGTGCAAATAGGTAGGCTATTCATGTAGGAACAAAGTGCTTCTGCAACATTTAAAAAAAAAAATAATAATTTAACTGTAAAATAAAGGACGAAATAATACATATTGCACTATTTTTAATAAACCTGTATAGAAATATCATTACTAATTTTGGCAAAAAAAAAAAAAAAAAAAAAAAAAAAGCCATATCCCCCAAAAACTGCACAACTGTAGAGTAAAACATTCATTTAAAAAAAAAGTGATAAATGCACCTAAAATTTGACATGATTGTTACAAAATCACACTGTCTGGGGCCTCTGGGGAACTAAGAACAACTGCTAGCATAAAGTTTAAGGTAAAAATAACTGCCATTAAATTACAGTATCTTACTACTATGCAATTAGATAAACTGTTCATTCATTACATCACTTTACCTCTGTCTTTATCCACCTTTATCCTCTTCTCTTCTTTTTGGCACTGTATATAGCAGAATAGGTAACTTAGGCTAATGCTAATTTATAATGTGTCATGTAAATTCGGCCATCCGTCACAATCAGGAAACTTTCACCATGTCTAGACCTGGCGCGAGCTGCCAGGCCCGTTTCTGCAGGGGAGCATGTTAAGTGTGAGTGCGCCCTCAAACAAAAGCAATGCGGCGAGAGGCGACGCTACACAAAAAATTACCGCGCGCTGATTGCTGTTTCTGACGCACTTCAAGCACTCGCTGGGCGGGGAAAGATTGATGTGCCTGACCGGACTCGGGGGACTTCGTTGAATGAGACAACACGCGAGGGGAGGGGGAACAAAAGCAAGGAGGCGGAGGAGGGCGGGGGCGAGCACAGCACAGAGAAGGCAAACAAGCAAATTGGCGGAATCAGAATTAAATATAAACAATATATCGATATATACGATATGTCAAAATCCATATCGAGTTTAAAAAATATCTCGATATATCGTAAATATAGATATCGCCCACCCCCAATTTGTAATGATTTTAAAAAGTATTTATAATTACATATGTAATTTTTTTTTTTTTTGAAATTTTCAAGTTGGTAAACAACAAATAGTGCATCTAAGTATATCAAGAATCGTTTTGGAATCGGATCGGATCGTGAAGTGCCTAAAGATTCCCAGCCCTAGTTCGCACAGCGGGTGATAGTGATGCGCGGATCACGGTTATATCCGCGGACGCTGCAGACAATCCGCGGGTCAAGTAATAAAAAATAACATTCCAAAAACAAGCTGTAAGCTGTAACTTTTGTGTGTGTGTGATGCGCTTTCATTGTCTTCGTTTAAATCACACACTTTAATCATATTTATTGCTCCTAAAATAAGCTGTGTTAGAATGATTACCTCAAAATGTAGATCTATGTGCAGGTGCGATGTAGGCCTACTTAACATGTTGCTAGTCACATGCTAACACGATTAACTTGTTACCATGATGCTAACATTATTAGAGGTTGCTAACATGTTTTTAACAAGATGCTAATGTTTAACTATGTTAACATTAGTTAGGTAATCGCTGGCTCGTGAGCAAAAGCGAGAGATGCCAATTTAATAATTCAGATTAAATGTGTTGGCATCATGCTCGGAACATGTTAATTGTGTTAGCATGATGCTAGCATATTTTGAATTGAGGCAGTGGTTGTGCACGGCAAGCACCACTCACGTTTTCTGCAGAAAATGTACACGTCTAGCTGTCATTTGCTGTTCTCTTGTCCTTTTCCATTTGAGCTCAAAAGCATTAGGAAGTGATAATTTAATCATGTGAATCCAGACTGCAGGATGCACTGTGAGACAATTTAAAGCTGGCAACAAAATGATGTTCATAGATTTTTTTTTTTTTATCATTGCGTACGGTTCATCAGATTGAGTATCTGCGAGAGGTAATAAATCTGAGCTATTTTAAATGAATTAAGAGATTTCAAAATGATGCATTTGTCCTGACCCAAGTCTAACAATGTAACATGGTTAATTGTAAGTGAAGCAAATGTCCTGATTTTTCTTATTCTTAGCCAATCAATACTCAGCACAGAGCACGTTGAGATTTCTCACAACCTGCAGCTCTATCCGTACCTGCGGCTGCTAGAATTATCGGTACCCTCAGACCTCCATTATATTGATTGTGCTGTGCTGTACTATGTGATTGGCCCAGTTTTTACTCTTGACTTTGAATGCTGCTTTTCTAGGGATTCTGTATAGAGCTCATCTCGCCAGATCGATCAGCGCACAGTTGAATAATTACCTTTTCTTTTAATGACTTCCAGTGATGATAAAACCTCTCATAGTCATGTTTTAGCAGTTTTTAATGATTTAACATCAGCTAACCCTGTGTAGTCATTGCCTTGAATCAGTAATGACATTTGTTTCCGGACTGTTTTTATAATTATTGGATGTACTCTCACTGGTGAATCAAAACAGATGATTGGGGCAGTGGTTGCCAAACTAGTTCTGTTGTAGTTTCAGCGCTCTACTTACATGGAGGTAAGAGGAAAATAAAATGGCATTGAAATGTTTTGGAGTCAGTTACCTTTAGATATACGGTAAATTCATATAAACCCCCATCCCCCAATTCAATAGTTATATTTTTCTTCCTATATTTCAAGCATCACAAACAGTGAGCTTGCTGTGCCTGTTCCGTCTCTGGCCCGTTATTGTCCCATTTACAGACTTTGTAATATTTCCACACTTTACATTTTGGAAAATGATTGTAATGCAGTTAGTTCGGAATAGAGATTGGTCAAAATAGAACGAAAAACATTTCGATTTCGATTTATGCCTGGTCGACCGGTGCATTTTTAATAAAAAGTTTTGTAGCTGTTGTTTTGACTCATGTAACATTGTATTCTGATAAATAAGCCACCAAAATTTTAGATACAGGTGAAATTTCACAATTCTCAATTTTAATACAACAGCAAAAAATACTAACCTAACTAATAAAGTTCAAACATTATTGAAGACAGGTGAGTCTTCAATATTTAAATAAGTGAAATAGTCGGTAATAAAATAAGAACAATTAAACAAATTACAAGCAATACCTGAAATACAACAGACCAAAGATACAAATGAAATAAACAGTGCTTAATTTTTTTTTTTTTTTTTTTTAGGTAAGTCTAACTGTATTCGGGTACAGAAATTGAATAATTAAACATAAAATAAAACTGCACAGTCTCCTCTGTAAATAGATTACTTCTCGTTAAAGCTACAAAAGTTGCTCAGTCTAGAGCACAGAGTGAATATTATCAGGAGTATAACTGTCCTTTTCTTGCAGTTTGCGATGTATCTGCTGTCAGATCCAATACAGCTGACTGGATCATCTGTAAACAGTTTCATTACTAACTGTGCCTCCTTTACAAAACAATCTGTAGTCTCATTCTCCGAACAAACATATATCCTCAACTGTGATCATGACGGCAAAAAAAAAAAAACATTCACTTATTCCTTACACTGGTATCCTTCTGAAGTCTTCACAGAAATTAGCAAGTGAGCTGTTTGAACAGGGCGCATCAAAGTGAACATTCCTTTACTCTTCCCTTTTGCCCTCTCGTCGACAGACTCAAGTGCGTGGGGTATGTCAGAAACTGAATGCACATCTGTACTGTATTCAGTGTAGACTGTATCAGCAATTACAATGGGTTTTATTTACTTTTGATGCAACACTCGCATCAAGTGTAAGCCAGTGCCAGCCAAGTGACTGAAAGCCAGTGGGCGGGGCCTATGGTGCGATGATGTAAATCTATTCGTCAATGTCTTGCTCTGCAGGCAGGTAATTGTATTTGCCCATGTGACGTCACAAATCCAACTATCCAAACGAGCCTTTTTTGGAGCTTGAATAAATAAATTCTTTCTTTAAAATGAGGATGTTTTTTAGCTGGATGTATTTATAGTATAAAAACCTCTTTTTAAAATTCTGTTAAAAGATCAAGGCAAACTTGATCAAACTCATCATGACTCCTTTTACAACGTATATTGTGAAACAGCGTATACTTTATTAAACTATTAGTTAGGCTAGTCGTTTTTTCTGTGGTATCATATTACTGAAACTAATACTTTAATGTTCTTTATAAATGGAAAGCAAAGTTACATTTCTCTCACCGCACCATGCTACTTTGCAGATTAAAAAAAAATTCCGATCCATGACTCAAATTGTAATAATATTTGAACCGTGAGGTTTGTGATCCGTTGCTACACTACATATGGTATTTTTTGCGACGTGCCAATGAGACTTGGTCATTGATTGTTAATGGTGCAGACACCTTTGTATATTAAAACTGTTCAAGCTGGAGATGTAGCTGCTCTATTCTTAGTAGTAGCTGTTTCAGGACACTAGACATCCTCACAAAGGAGAGGCGGTCCTCTTCCCAACCAGATGCCATCTGTTTAAATGGCAAGAAAAAAAGTGGGCGTGAGTGCGTGCGCACACATGAGATGGGGAATGCTCGATACCTCAGATCATGTGTGTCTTTAATTTCCTGGTGACTGTGCAGAAACTACAGCACACATGCACATTTTTTCCACATCACTTCTTGCTGCTTAATTTGAAGCTGGAGCAACTTTGCAGTGAGTCAGAGTGGCTTGTTGCCATGCCAACCTGACACGCAAGCAAAGGAGGTCAAATGAGATGAGGCTAATAAAATCATATTCTTACAACTAAATTGTTGAATATTTTACTGTGTATATGACATCAGATGAAGGGATTATGTTTTTTGAAGACTGATCCGCCTGCTGCTGTTGTCCATTTTCTTTCTTCCTAGGTAGCCATAGCTTTTCTGGCACATTAGTGACTCTTGTCATCACTTTAATTGCACCAGACGTTGACAAGTTTAGTCTTTGAGAGGGGGAGTGTGATGTCCCCAAGTGAATGTACCCAGCAGAGGGTATGTAGGGACATCTAAAATGTCATCCTGGCTCAAAAAGGAAAAATTGCAATGATTTATATGCACAACTGCATTTTGTTGCCCTAGGCTAAATTGCGATTACTCTGCTGTTTAGCCTTAAAGATGCTCTTTTACTAACTACAGTGTTTACCAAAGCAGTTCTCTCCGTTGAAAACTCGACTCGAGATTTACACGGTCCAAGTCTGTGATCTTACATAATGTGCAGTTAAGCTTGATTTTTGTCCCCACTTGTTTAACTTTTTTTTCCTGTTCGGCCCTAGTGGATGGTACAAATGGTTTTTAAGATGCCGTCTGTTACATAGAGTTGATTTAAAAGGCAGCTGAAGTGCACAGGCAAGCTAATGCAGCCTCTGATTGAGCAAAACCCGTTGGCCTGAAATTGCATCAGGAGCCCCAGACCATCATCTCAGATCTTGTGAATTATTGATTCGTCCAGTTAATGAATATCACAGCTTGTGCCTCAGCGTCCAGGGAGATAGATTCCAAAATCCTGTTCAGGCCGCACAGCCAATAATGGCACCCGTTTAACTCTTGTGAAGTTGGACATTTGGTATGTGAAAACATAAATCTCACTTTTTTCCCCATCTCATTTTGCAAAGAAATGTTGAATGGCAGTATTTTAGAGCATACGATTTTTAAAAGTAGAGGGAGCAAGACAGGAAGATTGAGCACTTTTTTCAGTATTAATGTTCTATTCTCTGTGTTTCTCTCCCCCTGCAGAAGCAGATCATCGTGGACCCACTGAATTTCAGTGAGGAGAGATTCCGGCCTTCTCTCGAGGAGCGTCTGGAGAGCATCATAAGTGGCGCCGCCCTCATGGCCGATTCCTCCTGCACGCGTGACGACCGGCGCGAGCGAATCGTGGCTGAATGCAACTCTGTGCGGCAGGCGCTGCAGGATCTGCTCTCCGAGTACATGGGCAATGTAGGTGCACGTCAAATACTATTTTTCCTTCTCGTTTGCTGCTTTTCCCCTTCTGCAGTCCCACATTCCTAAATGATGACGGCAAGTACCCACCTGCTACCAGAGACAGACGGTCTCCTGCAGGGAAGGAGAGGGTAGTTTTATTTCAGGGACAGTGCACACATCACGTTCGCCTGGCGGTGTTGTATAAAGACCTTCAGTCTCAACACAATTTGTCCTGTGCCGTCTGGCTTTTGAAGAGAGGGGTTCAGTGCACACAAGCCCCCTGCTGTGCTACTGATCTGTGCATTGAATTGTTTGACTGCTGTTGTTTTCAAATAATTCTCTTTGTTTGCTCACCAGTATTGGTTTTATTTGTTTTCTCGAATCTTCATTTAATTTGTTTTCTTCATTTATTATCTTGCAGTAACAGATTCATTTTTTTCCCGCTGAAAGTCCTGAGTAGTTTAAAGAAATATTGGTTGAGAGCAACCGCTTTACACCCCTGCGGCATGCAGCTCAGTTGGTGATATGATATGCTTGTGGTCCAGTTGGTAAATTAAGAACTTGTAAGTTCTTTGACACATTTGGTCTGTATTTGCCCCACACAGAGAGAAAATTGGCCACTTTTAGGCCAAGCTGGTGTGGAGTGTTTTATAATTGAAAAACAAACAAATGCAATCATGTTTGTAAATGTAACTTCAATTCCCCACTTTACGCCTACCTCATTTCTCAGAATCCACCTCAGGCTGATTTATTCCTCTGATTTCTTACACGCATTGAATGTCTTGCCTTGTACCATCAATGTTTGTCTGCCCCCCCCTCTACATTCTCTCTATGGCAGATATTTTTTGCAACCAACCTCTTTCACCATCTTAATTTTTAAATGGTGTAGCTTTTTTCTTTCCAACCAGCCAATTAAATTTTGTGGTGATGCATTTCGTTGAAAATGACTACAAATCGATCGCTTTCTAAACATCTAGGAAAGCTCATAATCTGTATTGCAAAGAGTTTTTCATGCTTGATGGCCCTTTTAAAAGTTAAAATAAGCTCTACACCCCAAGCACTCGGGAACATAATTTTTCTGTCACACGTTAATAGTGCTGTGTGGGCAGCCAAAATGGTGTTGTGCCACAAACCGCTGAAGATGATGTTTGGGGAGGCGATGTCTCACAGGTGTCAGTGACTATTTATGTCAGTCTTACAAAACGTCAGCAAGCAGCAGGTCCTCGGCTCTGTCTGGAAACACGGCGATGTTCTCGGCAACCTGAGCTGACGCTCTCCAGATGGCTCATTGCTGGTTCTGTGTTACTCCAGACCAGGATTGTGAGCGAGTACCTCTGTCATTATCGTCCATTTTTAACTCTGCGGCGTGAGAGCCTGAAAATGGCTGTCTGATAACATCTAGCAAAGGGTTTGGCATGGATAAGGTACAACAAGCATTCAATAAAAGTCAAATTACACATTCGATTTCCAGTGCCATTTCAAGTGATCCTTATAAAGAGTGCTCATGCCTGGAATGGAAAAATCATACCAGATGGATTCCAGCAGTGATAGTAATCACTAATATTCAGCTATCTGTGTAATAAGCTTGCCATGTCATCCCATATTAGCTGTGTTACCATGACTACATGAGAAATGCTAATATAATTGGACAGGACCTGTTAAAGCAACCTCATCTTATGTATAGAATTTATGTCCCTGCAAAGATAAATGACATAGAGCCATCCCAAACAGATAAATGATATGGAGCTGTCGTTTTGAATACACAAGCACAGTCCAGGAGACTTTCCTTTGTGATCGCTTTTTTGCTGATCCTAGGTGCTGCCGGTTTATTTTAGCCACAGATTCATCGAAGCTGTGTCCAGGATGTTTCAAAACAGGTTTTCTACTTGACTAGGCCTTTGCAGCGTGTCTGCCCCAACACAAAAAACACTGCTCCTCAGCCCTGAAGCGCAGCTGACATGACAAGGCTTTGGCTGCTCACTCGTTCAGACAGGTGAAACCGATGAGGGAGATTATATGTCCATCCTTCTCGGCTACCTCTGGAGCAAAGCCTTCTTGAGCCTCTGGATACTTTGGCTGACATTTTACCTGGAAATACCCTTCACAAGCTCTACTATATATATATATATATATATATATATATATATATATATATATATATATATATATATATATATATATATATATATATATATATATATATATATATATATATATATATATATATATATATATATATATATATATATATATATATATATATATATATATATATATATATATATATTAGGGATGTGCAAAGCAGCCGGTATTTGTATCTGTATTTGTATTTGTTGAGGGGGGAAAAGTATTTGTATTTGTATTTGTATTCGAGTAAAATTCAAAATAGGTGTAAAAATCCAGTTTTTTTGCGTTACACTTCTAATTTACGTTATAGTGCAAGTATTCTTTAATTATATCCATTATAATAATTATGGATATGTAATATTGGTTGATGTTTTTCCATAAATCCAGCAATGAACATGTAACAAGGAATGTCATTGAAAAGAAAGCCTATTGTCTAAATTACCGAGCTAACAGAGCTACTAGTGTTGTCACGGTACCAAAATTTCAGTATTCGGTACCAATACCAGTGAAAATCCACGATTTTCGGTACCAATTTCGGTATCAAAGCTTAATTTAGATTAAATTTAGATATATTAAAGTTTATATCACGGTTACAAAGATAGAAACTGTAGTATTATTTTATTATCTACATTAGATAAAATGACCTAACAATAAATAAGTTATATACTGTCGCAATTATTCTCCTTGGGGTTAATTTTTAAAATACATTTTTAAAATCGAAAGTTAACATTATTTATGTTAACATTATTTAATGCACAATGACTGAAGTGAACAAACATGACCAGTGTGTTTGTATTAAATAACATTCACAAACATTAATTGATGTTGTAAAATTATATTGTTCACTCAATGTGTTGTTGTAGATATGTTGTAAAATTATATTGTTCACTCAATGTGTTGTTGTAGATAATGCATTAAGTAATGATAATGAATGGTATCTTATTGTAGTGTTACCAAACTATACAGGAGATAAAACGTGTTTTATTTGACTTGACTGTACTTTTATTTAATCCAAAACTGCATTCATATTTAATTTTAAAAGGGCTTAAACCTGCTAAGAGTTATCCAGCCAAGAATAAGCCTAGAACTGCTTTTCTGACGGACTGATATTAATGACGGCTTTTTATTTCATTTCTCATCTCCATAAATATATCTAAAGCTAATGCAAGGGCTAGAAATTAATTAATTCTTTGCTGATACTTCCTCGTCATCATGGAGAGCGCAGTTCGCACCGCTTTCTCCTTTCCACAAGCTCTCTCGTGGCGTCTGTCGTTGCTATGCAACCGTCGACATAGACGCGCCTGGAAAAACACGCGCCTACATTTGAAATCTGCACGCGCAGAAAACGCGCTATGTGAACGGCCCCTTATGACAACGTGACATTAGCCTAATCCAAAATATTTCTTTTCTTATCAACAAGTGGATTTACAGCCACCACATCAGCAGCACCGCCGGTCGCCATGTCTCATGAGGAAACGCAGCTTTTTGATATAAATTTTTTCTTGTTCCCGAATACAAATATTTTTAAAGTATTTGTTCGAAATAAGTATTCGGAAAAAACACATTATTTGTGCCTTTCCGAATACCGTATTCGGGTTCGGCTCCACCCCTAATATATATATATATATATATATATATATATATATATATATATATATATATATATATATATATATATATATATATATATATATATATATATATATATATATATATATATATATATATACATAATACTAAACACAAAATGTATAATCCAGAGTGTGTCTGCGATGTTGCCTTTTTAGGCAGACAAATTCAAAAGAACTACATTTGAAATAGAAATCTTTTGTAACCATAACCAATGTAAAAGTCTGTCACTTTTGATAGTGCATCGCAATACTCTCGTGGTGTGCCGCAAACCGTGGTATGTACCGAACCGTCAGCTTTGTGTACCGTTACACCCCTATTAGTAGTAGTGGTATTATTTTAAGACATTTTTCTTTATAACAATATTTGTGGATGGATTTAAATGTTGATGCAATCTTTTAAATCTCAAGGAGCTTTCTGTGAAGTCCTTTGCCATATTGCTAACATTTTGCATCTCTGGACTTTTAAGGCAGGAAAAGTTTACATCTTTACATCTTTTTGTTATAGTCTTTCAGGATTTCCTTATAAGGTAGCAAAGATATTTCTCCCTCAATCTCTCTAACTCTTCTAAATGGAGGAATGTATTGGGTGCAATAGGCTGGAATTTCGATTTAAGACAGGTGCATCTCCTCCCCCCCTCTGTTAGAATGAATAACTAGTCTCACATCCAATTTGTGCTCTGACTGTGTCGTTAAATGAACTCAAAAGGCCTGCAATAATGTAGAGATTAGATTGGTGTCCTAAATTACATTTTTAGCCATATGATTTTTCTGGAATAAAGGAACTGCCTTGTTTGAAGTTACTTATTTTGATAGAAGGACATATTGGCCAGACAGCATATGGGGTTTCATTCACAGCTGAGACTCTGCAGTTGGAAGTGTTTTGATCTTTTTATCTACCCCATACGTATTACATTTTTCAAATGTGACGCAAAATAAAACTTCAACTTAAAATTTAATTATTCATTTATTGAAGCAAAATTTTGTATTCACACAATAGATTTGTAATAGATCAATAGATCTTAATGTTGTAATTGTTATCCTGATTAAAGGGAACACAAATGAATATCTATTTGATGAATTCTGAAATTCAAAAAGTTCATAAAGAGATCGTAAAACTAATCCATATGAATTGAACGGTTTAGTCCAAATTTTCTGAAGAGACATGATCGCTTTATATAATGAACAGATTTAATTTAGACTTTTATTCTCACATAAACATTCATCAACTCGCACATCAGTTGTGGTAAGTGGAAGCTCAAGCATGTTCGTTTGACGTGCGAGAACCATTGAGGTTCATTCTCGTGTGTTACGCAGGAGGTTTGAGCTTCCACAAGAACCAATGAGGTTTGTTCTCGTGTGTAATGAGGGTGAGTAAATGATTACAGAATTGTTTAATTTTTGATTGAACTAACCCTTTAAGGCAGGAAGCACATTTCATTTCACACTCATCAAATTTCTACAAATTTCACTTTTTAGATGAGGTTTGGTTACACATGTGCATTTCAATAGCCTCCCACAAATCAGCTGCATAAAGCAGACTTTAATATTCTTTAAATTAAATGAGGTCTTGAAAGGTTAATCTGAAACCCAAGTTCTGTAGTTGTAGCCTCAGGCATCAGCTCTGGTTATGAATGTTTATAATTTTTTTTTATAAAATGGCAGTTTACAGCAACTCAGTTTCTAGGCATTGAGTTGACCAAGCTAAGTGTTTAATGCATTGAGGTTTCTGACTTTAGCGCTTGAATGCAAATGCTTTAAAGTTGCTTAAATTGGCATAAATTGTTTTGTTTTTTGTCACCTTATGTTTGTTTAATATCCTCAGTATGATTCTTGCCTCAGTCACACATTTAAAATGAAATTTTAGAGCAGTGCCTCAAAATAATCAAACCTCTATTCATAATTGATGTGATCTTATGATGAATACTAATGTTTTAATCACTGTTATGTGACCTGAATTTCACAGGTTTCATAATCTTTGAGCTGAAATGGTGTATGTAGGCAGAAAACCAAAGAGGCAGATTGAATTATAATGGACTGCAGCATCCTGTTTTTGGCTTAAGTGTTTTTCAGACTGTTCAAAAATAGATTGTAATTAATTGCCGATTAGCTCAGAGATTGATCAGGCTGTTGTTAGTTAGGGAAAGATGTGTAATTGTTATGCAGAACCTTTAACGGAGTGCCTTGATCTGTGCTGTAAACCCAAACTATGTCAGTCAATCAGGTTTCAACTTAAAAGTTCAACCCAGACTGATTATCCGGATGATTAACAATGCCGTGCACAGCTAAACAAACAAGCCTCTTCACTTTACAGAGCACGAGCTCATGGTTTTGAGTGCTGTGGTTCAAGCACGTATTTAATTATTCCACCCTCTCGCGACTACTTCACATACTGTGTCTGTTCTGAGCGTTTCTGCTGCATTTTATTAATACATTTCAGACCCCCCTAGACTCTTGTTGTAGAGATGATTGTACACAAGGCGAGCTAGCAGTAATAAGGTTTGACGTGTCAAGCTTTTGACATTTAAATTCTTAAACTTGAAGGCAAACATCTGAAGAATCTGTGAAAAGACAGATGCGAACTCTTCAAGGCCTTACGGAGGGGGAGATGGAATGGGAGACCCACACACACCCACACCTCTCTCTCCGTCTGTTCTCTTCCTCACGTTTTCCTCTTTGCCATGGGCATTCAGCAAGATTGACACTCACTCTGTTTTTTTAGAAGCCTCTTAACTCGAACTGAACCTTGTTTCTATCGTCCCTCTTGTTCTTTCACCTAACAGTGTGCTTTTGAAATATTTTTTTTCTTACCACCCCAGAATAATTTTTGCTTTTTCATAAATAGTGATAACATTTGAACAGTAAGCGCAGATCATTACCATTTAACCTTTTCTGCTCTACAACATTCAGCATTGGGGCACCTGCTTGATAAATCCGAGCCTTAATGAGTCCTTGTTAACCTTGTTGGCTTCTGGTTCTCCCCAAATATGTACCAAAGTTAATTAAATTTGAGTCAAGACTAGAGATCCTCCAGCTTCTTTAAAACATGTTTAAAAAGCCAGAGCACTTTTAATACATCTTGGTTTTTCTACCTCTGGTTGCAAAAATGCTGTATTGATTTTGTGCATTTCATTGTAACCCTAATCTGAATGCGTAATTAAAGCGAATCACACCACATGCAGTTCATCAGGGGAGCACATTACTGTCCCTGAGGCTTTTGCTAAATTTACAGCTCTCCATAAAAACGCAAATCTGTCACACATGGGCTGTCAGATGGTTTCCTCCATACCTGGTCCTTGATCATTTAGCTGTTAAAATCACATCCCAGTCTTTTCAGAGAGATGGATGATGTACTTTTTTTGCCCAAGCTATTTTAATTGCAGAAAGATTGAGACAGTTTGTCTATTTTAGAGGAAGCTTACTGCACTCAATTTTACTCTCTCGCTTAAAGGGATAGTTCACCCAAAATGCGGTCATCATTTACTCAACCTCATGTCGTTCCAAACCTGAATGACTTATCTTCCTTGTTCCGCAGAAGAAAGTATTTTGAAAAATGGTGAACAAACCCTTGAAGCACTAGCCACTAGGGATAGGCAGTGGTTCTTGTCTGCATGACAGTGGTGGACCATGAAAACTTTCTTTTTCTTCAAAGTAGGGTTGTGCCGATAGACGATAGTATCATGTATCGATGATAGTCAGATATCACTGGGATAATATCACTAAAATTATTTAGGCCTAATAACAGTCTTTAGTTCACGAACACAGCAGACCTCTGCCATCTGTGAAAATCAAAAGCAGCTTCAAACACTTGTTTAACAAGAAATATTCTTCAAGTTTTTTCACTGTCATTGATATACAGTAGGTCCACAAGAGAAATAATAAGCCAGTAAATTAAGATAGTTGCTATGCTGTTATATCCATCGTCGTCTCTAAGAGAATGCAACGCTAATGTAGCGACAGATGCCGAAACTCAGTCCGTTTCTGCTTTAGCTTTCAGGGAATGAGCGCGTTTACATGCACGTTCTTAACCCGATTATGCTGAATTAACTGACAATGCATGTGGTCATGTAAACGCATTAACCCATTTTCCTTTATCGGAGTCAAGTCATAAGTTTAAGTATAAACCAATTGACTCAGCTAGATTTTTGCCCCTTACTCTTGATTTCTCCCGGCATTTAAAACACATTAACCCGCGTTCTTTGGGCTTATCGAAGTGTGCGTTTGTAAAAGTGCAAACGCACACTTTTTTTACCTCACTATACCGGAAAATAACCTGATTTAGCCTAATAATAAACACTCCACCTTTGCTAGCAAAATAAAAAGATTCTCATATATAAAACAAAGTAATAAAACAAGCAAATTAATAAGTAAATAAGTTAATCAAATAAGCAAGCCCCGCCCCCCTCACGATATGTATCGCCGATCTCACAGGCTGACGATCTGAAAATGGAGCATATCGCCCAACACTACTTCAGTTTTTATACATTTCACGCCAAAATCAGATTAAATGACAAAATTGCTCATCACTAGTAGCAGTTATTCCCTGATGCTGACCACAAGATGGGAAAAGTTAACTAGAATTTCACTGGAATATTATTGTACTATGATTAATGAAAAAACAAATCTTTGGTATTATGGTATCAAAAGCCTGTCACATTGGGTATTGCTTTTAAACCGTTATTATCCAGCCATGCAAAACAATCTCTAGTCAAATGGCTTTTAGCGTTTGTCGCTTATGAATTTTTTTTGTGTGTGTGTGATCATGGTGTTTGGCTCTAAATATTAAAAGCACACCTCTGACTGTTATAAATATGACGGAGAAGAGAGAGACTTTGTAATCTGAATGGATCACTTTAGCCAAAGACTTTTAAACCTGGCAAATTATGCCTTATTATTCATAGTTTTAAAGAATGTGGTGTGTGTTTTTTTTTTTTTTTTTCTTTTTTTTTTTCAAAATACTTACACTTACAGTACAGTAAATCATGTTGTATCTGTGTGCGATTTTTAGCACCTGGGTAGGTCTGGAGATGGTCTGACCTCTTATAAAATTTAAATACAAGTCGATAAAATGCAAGCTTGAGCGACGGAGGCGTGGTACTTAGAGGATTTATGCCCCACTCTTTGCAGTCTGTCTCATTGCCCATTACATGCTGGGAGAGGTATGTGTGTGACAGAGAGCACAAACCACTGATGATTCCATTATTTTCATTCATCGTTCTTATCCTCGTGGGTCATAGACCACTGCTGTCAGCTGCTGCAGAGCTGTGGCATCACTCTGTGACTGACAGTTTCTATTAAGGCCCCTTGAAGTCTTAGATGTGTTGTAGAGCATTTAAATGACAGCTCAGACCTGTGTTGTAGGTTATTGTAGAGCCATTTCACCCATTTCTGCTAAATGACCTCTGCTGTGTCTTTTCATTTGCCCTTTTGCATTTTTAACCGCTTTGTTTCATCATGCTTAGAAATAAACATTCTCCTTTGTCTATTCAAAAGAAAGATAAGTGTTTGTGTGCTGTGGCACAGTATATTTAGTGCTGTTTTAATAACTATAATGATAACTAAATTAGTTTCAACTAATTTAGCCAATAAAATTCAGTTTATTATAAGCGCTGTTTATGTCGTCTGCCACTTTAAATCCACAAGCTCTTTAAAGTCAGGGGAATCTGATTGGCTTACAGTGTTTATCATTTATCAGCGGGAAAAACTGTTCTGCGAGTGATTCCAATGATACAGAATGATTAACAATAACTAGAACTATAAAGTTTTTATATAGTTTTTGTCCTTGGTGTATAGTTTTATATTTTATATAGTTACTGCCCTTAACACTTTCTAATAAGGTTTGTTAACTTAAGGTGTTAACTGACAGATTAGCTAACTTGAACTAAAAAATGATTTTTTTTTTATTAATCTTTTGTAAATGTTTATACAAATGTTTATTCATTGTTTGTCCATGTTAGTTCACAGTGCATTAATATTAAAAGATGCAACTTTTGACCTTAATCTATTAGTAAATGTTTAAATTAAAGATTTAGTAAATGCTGCATGAGTATTGTTCATTATTAGTTCATGTTCAGGGCTCCAGACTAACTTTTTTTATTAGGAGCGCTGTAGCCCCTGACTTAAAATTTTAGGAGCGCAAGCAGAAAATTTAGGGGCACACCTTAAATCACCTTGTAATGCAATTATTCACATTTTCCCCCAAAATAACTGTATTACTGACAAATGCTTTAATAATAAATAGCCTTAACATACAGAAATTACAATGTGCAGTTTTATTTTAAGTTCACAGGGCTCCAGACTAACATTTGAGGGCAGCGGCACTAAGTTCTACAGAAAGTATTTGGTAGCACTGTGGGATGACAAAGCACTGAGCTTAATTTGAGGTGTATAGATAAAGTTAACTTTAATTATTATCATTCATAATGTATTAATATTAATTCAAAAGCAAAATGAGTGACAAAATAGATATTAGGGAGTGAAAATAGCCAGTAAGCGTCCTCTGCAGTTATATTTACAATAGTAATTTAATCATTATCTTTTTTTCTACTTCTTGAAACTTTTAGTTTTATAAATAGGTACAATCTTTAAAGGATGAACAAAAAATGTTTTGGTCAACACATTAAAAATAACATTTAAATATGATAATATAGTTTTGAAGTGCTGGAAAAATATGTGTAGGCTACTGTTATAACCACAGTATACCATAGTTACAGTTGTTACTACATTAAATCCAAGGTGAATGTTGCTGATCTGTGGACCTAAAGCCTTCTATAACGCTGTTTGATCTGATATGGTTTATAACAGAATTCTGCGTCAAATCTGAATGTTTCTCACTGGATCTCGCAGCAATGTTATTAATTCTGTCGCGAACTCAATGGATTTCTTCACTGGATCTCCACGATGTAACTGTTCCGCGTGATCGCGATCGGCCCGCGACTGGCGAGAGGAGCTCTGCGCTGTCTATTATTGGTTCGAACTATTAAACGGTCTATGAAGCAGAATGAGTACTGAGTAGCGCAGTTTTTTTCCACTTGCACTGTCTGCAAACTTCGTTTTCCCCGCAGTTCTGGGGTAGCGACTGCAACATTCGCAGCTCATGGAGTTCATCTCCTTACAGTACCTCAACCAGCTGAATTCTCGTAGCCAGTCTTCCCGAAAATAGTGGGTTCAGGCCTTTATCACCTTACAAACCTCTGACTCTGAATCATCATCGTTTACGCGCGCTCGATTATCTCTAGGACCCTCCCCCTCCACACATTAGCCAGTTACAGTGGCCATTCCCTATTCTTCTCACACTCATTGGCCTGCCACACATTCCAGATTCATTGACGCGCCCCTTCCACGTTTAACGTGAAAAAATAAAAAAATAAATTACTGGTCGCACATGTGCGACTGAGTGTAAAATTCAGTCGCACACTCTCAAATTTTGGTCGCAAAATGCGACCATTTGGTCGCAGTCTGGAGCCCTGATGTTAACTAATGAAGTTAAAGGGGTCATATGATGCTTTTTATTTTTATTTTTATTTTTCTTTAGTGTGTAATGTATCTGTTTGTCCATGTATATGATCTGCAAAGTTACAAAGCTCATGGTTTCCTACAAAGGGATATATTCTATCTAACAGAGAACACCGATCCAGACCTGCCTAAATCGAAGTCCAGATATAACTTCCTCAAATGTCTGTTACAATGTGAAATGATACACGCACACGCACACGCACACGCACACGCACACACACACACACACACACACACACACACTTATATATCTATCTTTATGAGGACATTCATTGACACAATGCAATCTCTAGCCGCTTACCCTAAACTTACCCATCACAACTAAGTGCCTAACCCGAACCCTGACCTTAAACCGACCCTTAACCTAATTATAACCTTATCCCTAAAACCAAGTCTTGACCCTCAAATAGGCCTTTAAAGGGCTCTCAGAAAGTGAGGACTGGCCAAAATGTCCTCACTTTACTCTTTGTCCTCACTCCAATGGTCTAAAACTCAAACTGGTCCTCACAAAGATAGTTGGACACAGACACACACCCACACCCACACCCACACCCACACCCACACACACAAACAAATACAAAAAAACAAACACACACATATTGTAAAGGACTCTATTTTGTGAAGTTAGGTGGAAGGCTAGTCCACTACGGAACTCCGGCAAGAAGTTTGACAGGAGACAGAAGATCGTTTAACTGTTTATCTCTTTAGGATGTCAATATACATGTCCAGTATTATACAGCCATTAGCCATAACTGAGGTGGTAAAATGTGGTTTAGTCTGAAATAAACAAATAAATATATCAGAATATATCTGAATACAGTAAACATAAAGATTCACCTCAGTATACATCATCTATACATGTTTATATTGTCCACAGTGTGGCAAATGGCGCTAAACATGTGCACGTGAATTACACTGGCATCACTCGCCTCCAAACACATTAATCACGATATGAACATAACAATCGGATATACAGCTGCTACTGAAAGTGTTAATATATTACAATATAACAGCTAAATATAAAGATAAATGAACTTGCATTCATGCAGGCACATTTGCCACTCGTAGAAGATGGCGGCAGAAACGAAACGGTAAACTGAAACCACTTTGGCGGAATGCACGTCAGCACGCCGTACGTACACAACAGCGTAATACACATTAAAGGGCTACCCATACTATATATGTATAAGGAATTTAGTACACACACACACACACACACACGCACACGCACACGCACACGCACACACACACACACACACACACACACACACACAAAGGCATAACCTATTCTATTATACATAATAAACAAAATAATGAACATCATATGACCTAATAAACAAAATAATGAACATCATATGACCCCTTTAACTAACGATAACAAATCAAACCTTATTATAAAATGTTCTCTTTTTGCAGTGCTGAAGCAAAAATGTCAGATAGCAATTTTTTTGCTGGATTAGTGCTCAGGTATTTTCTGCTCTATTGAAAAAAAAAAAAAAATCTTTCTAATGCAGTTTTGATGAGCTTCAGTCCATACTGTGAACTCTTGACAACCTCTTTTTATTTCCCCTCCTCTCATAATGAAATGTCCACTGACATTTTGTTCCTACTCAAGTCTTAAAGCCTGGCAGAGCTGGTATCATAACATACAATAAAGGGGCGCTTTACTCGCTATCCTCTTTCTCACTGTCTTTTTTTTTTTTTCCACTTTGGCACAGAGAACACTTGAGTGAGTTCTACAGACTTCTGAAACTAGGAGTGATAGCTTGGAATGATGGTTATTTTCAGCTGCTGTCAGTGATTGGAAAAATGTCCCCGTCTTGGTCTTGTACACAATAAATGATTATGCTCACTCAGTTGAATCATGATGTCCCTAATTTACTCCGACTTCTGTTCAATTGAAGGATACATCCTTTAGTTGTAGAATTCTGTACTACAGTAGGGAGACCAGACCCATGCCTGACAGAGATGTGTAAATCGGCAGTGGCTTTGTACTGTGAATTATAGAGCAGATAGTTCCTGTCCTAGGTGCTGATTGATCAATACAACATTACAGTTGTCCTAAAATACACAACATGGTAAGAGCTATTAAGTAGAACACCTATTTAGTTCGCTACTAGGGAAGTTGAGATTTGTTTTTCGAATAAGGTTTAGTTGGTGGGTTGCCTAAACAATTAGCGGACTAATCTGTCTGAACTGAAAGTGTGTATTACACATTTTTTGTGCTCACTAGAAAATATCTACACTGTGCAAAAGAACAGACTTATAAACAAATTTAGGAACAAACGTAAGGTCTCAAAATGAATATTAATTCTTTATACTGTACATGATGAAATTGTGATTCCAAAATTTACTTGACATTTAAAAATGACTGGTTATAGTGATTTATTTATTTTAGACAATTGTTTAGGATTTTAATTTGAATATAGACATGGCTGTATATAGTCCAAAATCCGACCTTCAGTATGTATGTATGTATGTATGCATTTGGGGTGGAGCCGAACCTGAATACGGTATTCGGAAAGGCACAAATAATGTGTTTTTTACGAATACTTATTTCAAACAAATACTTTAAAAAATATTTGTATTCGGGAACAAGAAAAACTTTATATCAAAAAGCTGCGTTTCCTCCGGCTGTAAATCCACTTGTTGAAAATGACACGGAAATATTTTGGATTAGGCTAATGTCACGTTGCCATAAGGGGTCGTTCACACAGCGCGTTTTTTGCGCGTGCAGATTTCAAATGAAGGCGCGCGGCAAGCGTGCTAATAATAATAGAAGCGAACTATTATTAGTTCGCTAGTTTTTCCTCGTTTTTCCAGGCGTGCCTATGTTGGTTGCATAGCAACGACAGACGCTGTGCGAACTGCGCTCTTCATGATGACGAGGAAGTATCAGCAAAGAATTAATTGATTTCTAGCCCTTGCATTAGCTTTAGATATATTTATGGAGATGAGAAATGAAATAAAAAGCCGTCATTAATATCAGTCCATCAGAAAAGCTGTTCTAGGCTTATTCTTGGCTGGATAACTCTTAGCAGGTTTAAAAAGCCCTTTTAAAATTAAATATGAATGCAGTTTTGGATTAAATAAAAGTAGCCTACAGCCAAGTCAAATAAAACACGTTTTATCTCCTGTTTTTGCTAACACTACAATAAGATACCATTCATTAACATTACTTAAAGGAGACATATCATGCTTTTAAATTGTTCCTTTTTACATATAAATCATACATTTGTAGTCTATATAAAGCGGAACTGCAATGCTTGGGTCTGAATTCCTCATTATTATAGCTCCACGGGCCCCTTTTTTACCCCTTTTCTGAGGTGCTTCTGAGATCAACTCGTTTTGGTGCGGTCTCTTTAAATACAATTGAGACACTTCATACCCAGCCCCCTCTCCAGGTTGCAGAGGTTCAACTCCACCCTGTTCGGCCATTTTTGTAGTCTGATAGCAGAGATAGGATTATCTAGCGGCACAGAAACTTTTTATTCACACGTTATTAACAAAATGTCAACAACGGAAGACTTGTCCAGCCAGCCTCAGATGTTCGAGCTAGAGTTGGAGCCGGAGCGAGATGAAAATGAAGACGACGAACCTGCAGAACAACGTCTTCATATGGATGTATCGCAATGGTGTGTTACTGTATTTATACATGAAACTTTGGTCTTCCGACCTTTTACCACTGTGTCGATTTATTTTGATTAATATGTGCGAGGGAGAGAGAGCAAGACAGCGTCTAGTTTGGAGACGGTGATGTCTTGTTTACACTTTCGCCTGGCTCCGAAGCGAGAGAGAGTGTGCGCGTGCGCGAGACCGGGTCTCTCTCTCTCTGCTCGTTCTTTCAGTTAAACATGCGCCACAAGCGCGGCAGTTCATCTACATTAGACGGTGTAATGAAGCGTGTGGGTTACTACATCCAACAACCGATCATTTTAACTTACCCTCTCGTAACTTCTGCATCCTTTAGCTTGGACTACAAAATTGCAGCGAGAAATAATAATGGCGGATCGCTCGAAGTGTTGGGCCGGAAGTCAATGTCCTTATTTGGCAGTTCCGCTGCAAATACTGTGACGTGATAGTTCACAAAACTTCATAGATAACAGAAAAATCGGAACAGGTTGAAAAATATGACCAAAACAGAATATAAAGATATCCGCGAAGCACCTGAAGAGAATAATTTCATCTTTTCTGTACTTCTAAACACTCCAAATATACAACAAAATGCATTTAAGGGCTAAAAAAGTGCATTTAGCATGATATGTCCCCTTTAATGCGCATCTAACATCAACACATTGAGTGAACAATATATTTTTACAACATTAATTAATGTTTGTGAATGTTATTTAATACAAACACTTGATTGGTCATGTTTGTTCACTTCAGTCATTGTGCATTAAATAATGTTAACATAAATAATGTTAACTTTTGATTTTAAAAATGTATTTTTAAATGAACCCCAAGGAGAATAATTGTGACAGTATATAACTATTGTTTATTGTTAGGTCATTTTATCTAATGTTATCTAACAAATTGAATCTTATTGTAAATTGTTTTTAATACTACAGTTTCCATCTTTGTAACCGTGATATACACTTTAATATATGCAAATTTAATCTAAATTAAGCTTTGGTACCGAAATTGGTACAGAGAACCGAGGATTTTCACTGGTATTGGTACCGAATACTGAAATTTTGGTACCGTGACAACACTAGTAGCTCTGTTAGCTCGGTAATTTAGACAATATAGGCTGTTGACAGAGTAACGTTAACGTTGGTAATGACTTATGTTATTTTCTTTTCAATGACGTTCCTTGTTACATGTTCATTGCTGGATTTCAGGAAAAACATCAACCAATATTGCATATCCATTATTATAATGGATATAATTAAAGAATACTTACACTATAACGTAAATTAGAAGTGTAACGCAAAAAAAATGGATTTTTACACCTATTTTGAATTTTAGTCTAATACAAATACAAATACTTTTCCCCCCTCAACAAATACAGATACAAATACCGGCTGCTTTGCACACCCCTAGTGTGTGTGTGTGTGTGTGTGTGTGTGTGTGTGTGTGTGTGTGTATGTAAAAATATATAGAAAAATATGTATATATAAAAGGAAAAACTATGAACTGCAGCTTTGTTTAAAAATGCACAAAATGTTCTTGCAGTGATATGGAATGTGAAATTTAGTCAGTTTTTTTGTATAATTTGTCATCAAACAGGACTTCATTTAAGCATTCAATAAAACATTTTGTACTTGAATGCTTAAATGAAGTCCTGTTTGATGACAAATTATACAAAGAACTGACTAAATTTCACATTCCATATCACTGCAAGAACATTTTTTGCATTTTTAAACTTAAAGCTGCAGTCCGTAGTTTTTCCTTTTTGTTGCTATCTCTGTTCGAAATCTACAATTGCAGTTATTCGCGGAATTGTCAATTTTACGTGGGTTGTGCCTCGGCACGGCACATCGCGGATGAATCCAATGTTTTGAGAATGTGTGGCTGTCAGTCACCGCGCAGTGTGTAGCTGATCAACTAAGGGCAAAAAAAGCATTGCAGTAAATCGTGCTGATTAAATCTAACGGCCGCTTATCATATCACGTCAAACCGTTCAAATTAAACTTTGTTCTCAAATTGTTAATGTTAACAACATCAGCATTGCGTGACTACATTTAATGTCCATTTAAAATCCAGCAGTACCACTGGAGTTAAAAACAGCAGATAGTTTTGAACAGTGGCTGGTTATGTACTTGCTCAAATTTATTTTGTATATTTTTAACCCAAAAAAAGTTACGGACTGCAACTTTAAATTCATCAATCTAGTGCACTTTGGAAGTTCAAAATTAAGATCTCCACCCCATTTGCTCATATTCATTGAGCAAATTGAACAAAGAAAAAGTATGTGCATTGACTTGTACCTGAGCTTTAAAGGGGACTCAAACCTCTTTTTAGTTGTGATTTAGTGTCTGTGTACTACATAATAATAATAATGTTATAATATTATTCCTATGACAGTAATAGCCATATATTGTAAAACAAATGCACTGAAAAATTAATTAAACTTTCATATAGTTTTTTTTCCCCCTCCTTGTTTCTATACATGAGAGATTTTATTTAGGCGTAAAACAATTTTGCAAAGAAGTCTTATTACAAATCTAGTGAAATGCTGAAATCCTCAACTATGCAGATGTGAAAATGTGTAACTGGTGCCCGCTAAGTTCCCAAATCCAATCTAAACTTAGCACATGCATAGATGGAGTTCACTGCATTCATTCGCAAACAGACAGTATTTTGAGAAAAGGTCTATAATGTCATGAGGCTTTGTGTTCTTTGTTATTATGAGAAGTTTAAATATATTTTCGGGCTGCCACAAACCTAATGTATGGGAAACACTGTTTATTGTGAATCAGGTGGGTGAAATTAGCTTTATATTCATTTGGAGGTTAATTCAACTCTGTTGTTACAGGTTTCTGTTTAAGGTGAATGCATTTGATTGGATGATGCATCAAAGCTTTCTGGCCATTTCTTCTCCATGCTGTGAATTTGGCAATTTAACGGGACATAACAAATGTTCTCACGCCACTCACAGCCTAAACTGATAATGGGTGTCTGCGTGTTGTGGGTAAATGACTCCACCCTAAAATCTTTCTCTCTGTGTCCTCCTCAAATATTTTTAATCCAGGTTTCCTTAAGTATATGAACTGATTTTTTTTTGTCTGGCAAATACTGTTGCACATTCACGCTGGCCATAATTTGCCTTTTGCTCAGTAAGCATGTCACTGTCTGAGTCGCCTTTCTTGTCATGGTGATGTGCATCTTTTCTAGCTCTCGTGGTGTTGGCTGCTTGCAGGGTAGAGAGAGTGTAATTTAAACAATGGGTTGAAGAAACCAAGACATTGAAATTCATGAAGGATGTTCCCTTTTGTTTTATTTCGTATAAAGATTAAATGACTCTCCTGCTTAAGAGTGATTGCGTGTTAAAGCTGCCCTCGGCAACATTTTTTTGATCATATTCAGTGAAATCGACACTATAATCTGACAGAACAACATAAATAAGGTGGTTTTAGAAAAAAACCCGAGCTTCTAACTCCACCTGGAGCGTGTTATTTGTTTTGCAAAAATCCACCGCTCCCGTCTCATCGGGTCCAATCAGCGCAGGGGGGTGTGAGATCTGACTGTCAATCACATGTCGTGCACACGCCACAGTCACAGATCCCCTCGCGGCTCGCGCACGTTGCAACATCACATGCACAGGACACGCCTGAAGAAGTTCGCCTGAGATTTTACGAAGCGTGATGGCGGAGAGAAAATCTACTAACAAGCTTCCAATTCCTCTGTTATTGCTATCTATGGATAGATTAGCCAGGGCAGCCTACCTCCGAGTCCATGGTGTTGATCGATGCTGAAGAGACGCGCGCGTTCACAGAAAATCAGATACACATGCACTGACGAACACGACGTCTATGGGAGGGTGCTCGTTGGTAGTGGGGGAGGGGCATGAGAGTTGTAAACATTCAAAATTTTGTCTAAGTCAACCAATCTGCCAGACTTGCCGACTGCAGCTTTAACACGACTGTGACCTTGAGCTGCTTATTTTCTCTGATGATTGAAGTATGTTTTTTCTTTTACTCCAAGTACATTGTGTGCTGGACTTTTAAATGATAGTCCATGATGCAAGCCCAGCAATGCTTTGGGAAAGAGAATGATATATGTATATGTGTATATGTATATATGTGTATATATATATGTATGCATGTACATTAGGGATGGCTCGATACCATAATTTTGGTTTCGTTACGGTACCAGAACCTAATACCTCGGTATCGATACTAAATCGATACCACAGGTGACAAATAACCAGCCTCAAAATTTAAGTGAATTGAAACAATTTTATTAAAAAACACTGCTTGAAACTAATAAATAAATAAATAAAAAACAGTCAGGGAACTTACAGTAGATTAAATTTTGGATTTTGAAAAAAAAGAAAGAAAGAAACCTGAAATGATACAATTAAAATAGGTTAATATCTATAATAATTGATTAATATAGAATAATAATAGAATAATGAAATGAGTCATTTTTAGCTGTCATGCATTAACAGAGAATTATCAACATTTATAGCATTTATTCATCTTGGTTTGATTACTGTTTGGTTTGTGTTTGGGTTCATATTAGTTTAATGCATTGCATATAAAGTAATGTTAACATGCTAAACATGTATTAGTATAAATAATAATTACTGATTGATCTAGATTAATAAATGCTATAATACGGTTAGGTCAGGTTACCTAATGAATGTTGACAAATGTAGCTTAAATGTAAAGTGTTACTCTAACATTCATATTAGTAATATCCATATTACTACTATTACTCTAGATTCCTTAGATTCCTCTAGGGGTCGCACTCGCCACAGCAGCAGTGATATGCCATTCATTTTACTATCACTAATACTAAAATTAATATCACTAATCTCTTTATTCATTCAAATTCAATTAATATATGATTGTTTGAAAGTGCAAAAATTATGAGACCTAAACTTCATTGGTTCTAGCGTGTCATGCAAGCACATTTGAGCTTTCGTGTTAACCGTGTCATATTTAATTGATAAGCTTTTATGTATGTGCGCTATGAATAAAAGTCTAAATTAAAACAGTTGAATGATGGACTCACCTGTCGATCTCTGAACTCTTTGAACAAGTCAGGATGATCAAGTGTCAAGTGCTCAACGTTAGCCAGATTTGATGTGTTGCCTCCCGTCGCAAATTTAAAGCAGTGTTTGTAGAGTGGTGCATTGAGGTCTGTTGCTTCACCTTTCTCATTACTTTTGTAGGCAAAGTAATGCTATATTTCACTCCTACTGCTCTCTTTATTTATTAATTTCGGGCGTGTAGAATGAGCTTCATCTGTTTGATCCATCGTGTTCCTCCGTTGTCACCGTTTGCCGGTTGTGCGTGACCCGCGTCAGTTTGGGTAGCGCACTGCCGCCTAGCGGTGAACTTCGAAACAGCAGCGCATTAAATACCGAATTGAGCAAAATTATGATATTGTACCGTTTGAAATATAATATATACCGGTATTTTTTGCAGTACCGGTATACCGCGCATCCCTAATGTACATATACATATACTAGGGGTTTCACAACTACTGATTTTTGCTAGTCGACTAGTTTTGCATAACAGTTGACGACTAGTTGTTAAATTATTTATTCATTAAATTGACGCATTAACACATTGAGCATTGTTAAGGAAGACACAGAGGAAGGAGTTCTGGTGAATCATTGGAAATGTATTTTTGAAATTCAGAAATAACATAAATTCATTATTTTCATCAACATGTGTTAATACAAAAACAGCAGCATTCATTTAAAACATTCTTGTAATTAAAACATTCTTGTTATGAACCGCGCCACACCACGCGCATCAGCGAACGTTGCAGATAAACATTGCCACATGGCTAGCCTCAGACAATAATATTATCAACATCACAACTCTGAGTTTTGCGTATAGTTTTAACTACATTTTTCATTGCATCTTTAAGCAAATATCATTTAAACATGTATAGGCCAATATTTTACCTAACGTAACCTCGGTTCTCTCTAGAAGAGGGAACGAGTATTGCGTAACCTGCCGTGCTCGCGCCCGCGCCCCGAGCTGGTCTCGCTTCAGACGATGAAAACCAGCGTCATTGCCACGAATGGTTGCTGTTGGCAGTGGGTGTTTCATCCTAAGATGATTATCCATTGCAGACGTATTGCTTTTGTATTTTAGCACTGCTTTACATAACATACAGGCAACGGTGGATGTGTCTACATTTTCTGTGAAGTATTTCCACACATAGGATGACCTTGACCGTTTTGGACGAATAGGTACCTCAACGCCTGACGTCATTTTGTTTCCGACTAGTCGATTAGGGCCAACAGCGCCGACTAGTGGTTGTGACAGTCGACTAGTCAACTAGTCGACTAGTTGATGAAACCCCTAACATATACATAAACATATACATATACGTATACATATTCATATTACTTTAAATGCAAGCTGAGCGTGTTTAATGCATTGTCTCTTTCTGGGGAAATGGGATGAATCATTGAGTGCTCCTCAAGCACAAAGACGTAGTTGCTATTTGAAATGGTTTCTGTTCCTCTCGGGACTTCATTTGCGGTTCATGGTTTAAAGCCACATTTTTAGACCTACGTTTAGACTTAATCTAGGAGAGGTGGTCCTGGGAATTTGCATTACACACTTCCTGAATTGTCTTGTAATTGCATTTAATAAATATCCAGAGGAGCCAAATAAATTGTTTTCTAGCAGATAAATGAGGTTAGGCCAAGATTAATTGCCTCTGAACCACCCAAAACAAATATTTCAATTAGTTTGACCCAAACACAAATGGTGCTACATGCTTTCAAAACCCACCAAGCCCCATGCACCAGGGTGATTTATCTTTAGTGTAAATGCTTGACTTTTTCATTTTTAATGACTTCTTCTGAAGTACTTTCCCACCTAATATGTTTTGTATAATTTTTTATAAATGTCCATAATGATTTGTGAGTTTTTTTTTTTAAAGTTTGAACTTTGAAGCAGCTAAGAGGATAGATATATCAAATGTTTGTTTTTGTATTGTTCATTTTACCAGATATTGCCGTGTAAGCTAAGCTGTTTATGAAATGCACGCAGACAGCAAGCCTTTGAATGATTCGAAAAGCAGAATCAATGGCTTGCTCAAGCTTCAAAGGCAAGCGTGGCTCTTTCGGTTTAGTTTTGATCTAGTGAGCATTTGTTAGAACTAGATAACTTTTTTTATTTTATTTTGCTGGAAAACAATGTTAAAGAAGTGTCCTAGATCCTTCCCTTCACATCCACCACAAAATGGAAATATTTTATATTTTTCCGATGGTAGAGTAGTAGTTATTAAATATCACTGTCATGGATAATGGCATTTGCCCACATTCACTTTGGTGATGTAGCATTTCTGACTCCAATTTGAGTTACCCTCAGAAGAGGCTTAGGACTTTGCCATTGTGATTGTCAAGGGCATCATCGGCTTTATAGGTAATATAGAAAAACACATTTCCCCCTGATATATTGTCAAGATCCAAGGAGAAATGGTTCCTTAATGGTCCCACTGGTTTGATTCTTGTCACACTGGCTCTTTTACAGTCTTCTGTAAAATTGCATTGTTTCTTAGAGAGCAGTTATGTCCATTTAGCTCATGGGTTATATAGATACATGCTCAAGCTCTTGTTGTTCTTTCCATTCGGATAAAAAAACTTGTAAGCTGCTTGTTTTATGAGACATTTAAAGCCATTGACATTGTAGGATTGTTTTGCAAATGGCATATTAAAAGTTAATAGCCTGTGCTGGTCTATGTGCGTCTTGAACACATCACAGACGTGTCGTGATGTGTGGCTCACTTTCAAGGGTGACCATTTTATATTGGGTTCAGCCCAAGGTAGGTATTATTAGCAGAGGTTTACAGTATCATTGAAGCGTTTTTTTTTTTTTTTTTTTTTTCTGAAATAAGCTTTGAAATTAGCACAAAGCTGTATCTGTGCAGCTGAATAATGTTGTTTGGTTAGTGCATGATAAATTCTATTTTGTCAACAAATTAGCAGTTTCTTTAGTTGTATAAAATGGTCATAGAAAATGGTTTCTTAGTGATTTAATTAGAGATACCTCTGTCTAGCTGGGTAATTCCTTTAATATATGGAGAGATGTTAGGCTTTTGCGTGTAGTTTTTTTTTGTGTGGCCAGAATGGCCTCTAAGGAGCAGTCATAGCATGAATATTAATGAATTAAAAATTGAAAGGGTAGAAGGGTGAACATTTTAATAAATTAGATTTCACCTTGCACCGCAGAACTTTCTCTGTATAAGATTTAATAATGATTGAAACATTAAGTCATGCACGTGTCTTCTCTCATCGTCGTCCTGCATATACTAAAAACTCTTGCAAGGGTGCCACAGTGTCACAGATATGCTCTGGTAGTTTGACATATGGGCTTGTATTCTAAGTAGCCAAGGATCATCTTTGAGCTGGGAAGGTAATTGGGGCGCATGGACTGTTGCATAAATGTGTGTTTAACATTCTTAATAAACCAAAAGATCTTGTCACTTTTTCCTGGTGACTCTGCTTTTTTATTTTTATTGATCATCTGAGCAGACTGTGTGAATGACAAGAAAAGATCCCCACCGTGAACTAGTGGTGCAACGGATCATCATTGATCCGTGATCCGTTCGGATCAATATCTTCGGTTCGGCACACACGTGATTCGCGGATTGATTTATGAAAAAAAAAGAAAGAAGTTGTGTGCATGTTCAGTCCACACACAGCGTGGTCATGGCGAGCGGAGGAACGGAGGAGCTTGAACGCCCCGCGTCATTTAAATCCCTTGTATGGGAGCATTTTGGCTTCCCTGGAACACGCGTCTATTTCTCTTCAAAAGCTCGCTTTATCATTATACGCGCGCGGCGCGTCCTATTCGCTTTGGACGCGCGAAAGGATTCAAACTGTTCAAGCATCGAACTAAACGCGAACTTGACGCTCTATTCGCGTTTCGTGTGAACGCAGCAAAATGAACAGGCTGCGATGTCAAGATTGCAATGCGACGCGCGCGTGTGTGTGTGTGTGTGTGTGTGTGTGAGAGAGAGAGAGAGAGAGAGAGAGAGCGAGAGAGAGAGCGAGAGAGAGAGGCACGGGCGCGATCGAACAGTGGAAACGTGGAACAGTCAAACTGTAAACTACAACTGTCACCCAAACACGCACACACACTCACACACACACACACACGCTGTTTAAAAGCAAAAATTATCTCATCTTTTGGACATTCATCATATTGCATTGGTTTTCATTTCTTGTCCTCAAACAGAGTAATCTGTTTATTTTGAAGTTACACATTCTACATTGATTAAAAAAGAAAATCAAATGTGTTTTTAATGGTAGTATTATTTTATACAGAAATAAATTATTTATAATTCAGATGAGAATAACGTTAAAGTTCTATTTTAATTTTAAATTCATTCAGGTACAATTACCAAACATATCTCAAGGCCTTTTGAATAAAGGGTGGCAGTCTTTCATTATCAACTGTGGTTGTGGACTATACTCTGGAGAAGTATTTGTTCTCCATTTGAGTGAGATGTTTTTATGTGGCTAATTGAGCAAAGTGCATACATATATTTTATTATTAGTAGTATTAGTTCAAGAATAAAATAAAAATATCGGATTGATATCAGTATCGGCAAATAGCCAAAGCTGCGGCATCGGTATCGTATCGGAAGTGAAAAAGTGGTATCGGGACATGGGTGGAAACACATCAAGCATGGCCACGTTACGTCATCCCGTCGCGCACCCACTGTTGATTTTATATATTTTAATGTAATATTTTAAAAGTGTTAATAAACAAAAAGACAAAACTTATGTTTATTTATCTTGTCTTTTTTTTTTTTTTTTTTTTTCTGATCCGAAAAATGATCCGATCCGTGACTCTGATCCGAGAAACGATCCGAACCGTGAGTTTTTTGATCCGTTGCACCCCTACCGTGAACAAGAGCATTGGTATTCAAACCCTCAAGGTTCAATAACCCACCTTAGAATCGGCCTCATGGCAGGCGTCAGCCTTAAGTTGACAGTATGAAGACAGATAGCATGCCATGTTTATTAACTGCTCTGTACGATTTGCCAACAGCGACGGGATGCCAAAACTGATTTCTCTGTGAAGACAGATGAACGTTGCAAAGCTTGACATGCCCCATTCTCTGCCCCTCAATCTTGAGCCGAGGCTTGGTAACTAGATGTTGTCCAGTTTTGCAGACTACTTTCTGTTTTTAGTATCCTGGGGAATGACTACAATGCACCTCCTCTGGTGCCCGCTGCAGGTGTCTTCATAAGACCTTTGAGGTTTCAGCAGTCGCACTCTAGATGTTGTTCTTTGCCTGCGACAGGTAGGCGTATGAAATGAAAAGGTCACCCTCGTATGCATAATGTACTGAGCTGTTTCTAGTGACAAGTCACTTTTGGAAAGTCATGTTTCTAAATAAACTGTAGTGCTATCAGTTTGTTCAATTGAATCTAAGGAGAAATTAACAAGGCTCATTTATGCTTTCAAAAATATCTTAAATTTAGTCTTTCATTTCACATCCATAAATTTAGGTCACTTTTACTCTAAAATGGCATGTAGTTTTAGACAATGAAATAACATTTTAAATTACAAGCGTGCAAAATTAAACCAACTATTCAAGCATCTTATGCATTAATTTAAACTCGCCATTTTGACTTGATTTGATTGTCATATTCTAGATATTACTTAAATTTATCGCCATGTTTTTAGCGCAATTTTCCACCGGACAAAATTGCGCTTGTTAACTCATGATTTCTGTTCTGTGCGTCTGTGCGCACCAATCTTGCACTTCTATCTACTCCTCAACCAGACCACCTAGAGACTTCGGGTTTTCGGCATTGTTAAGGAAGGTCTAATCTTGGGAACGCACAAAAAAAAAAAACAGGAAAAGATTTACTATCTCTTAGTGTTGTGATCCCATGACGTGAGAAAATTGCGCTAAAACACACACTGAGTTTTTATTACTTGTTTTGCTTTTTAATTACACCTGCAATTTTGTTGACAAAATTAACCCTGATTAGCTATCCAAATGGACCTTTTTCAGTCCCTCCAGGATTTCACGATTTTTTTGTGTGATTTTTGCGATCAAAATGACTGATTTTGTGGTGGTAATTTCCAGAAATTTGTGAAAAAATTTGCGATTTTTATATTTTATAATTAGGACATCACATTTACCATAAAAGTATTATGTCAGATGCACAATCGTCATACATGACACAAATCACAAACAAAATGCATAAAGCTTGTTTATTTTGGTATAATCAAATTCTCATCAAATTAGCTTTTAAAACAACCTATGGGCACAACCAGGAACATCCAAGAAATTATTTAAATAATCAAGTAAACACTCAGTAATGAAATAAGAACAAAGGAACAAATAACAAAAAGAAACAAAACAGGACAAATAAATACAAGGATACAGTTACAAACAGTGGATAATTTACGTTTTTTTGTTGTTGTTTTTTTTGTGCTGTAGCTATTGTTGTTGCTTGATTAACATTAACAACACTGACAACAGCAGGTAAATTAGGTTACTGTCACTTTAAGACCTACTACAGTAATGACAAACGTCCCAATCAGTTATTACTGATAGTTTTGCGTAAATACTCGCCAAGATGAATATTTTGAAGTAATTGTTGCTATGTGTATTTGTTCAAGCGCTATAAAGAGAATTTACGCTGACAGGCAGTGACACAGTCAGTCAGTCACACGCACACGCACGCGCACACACACACACACACACACACACACACACACACACACACACACACACTGCAGTCAGGCAGTCACTCGGTCAACACAAAACAATTTACCCCCACTCTCGTGCATGCTCTTGTGCAATATATCAGGATATTGCGTAGCCCACTCCTTGGCGCTTATGTGAGAGGGCAGGTGAGACAAATTTTCTTTCGCCATGTTTCTGACAGACCGCTCACAGACATCACGCGTGCGCAACATCTGTATCCACGTAAAATGCATTGAAACTTTTAATTAAACTAGAGATATTTCAATTGGGTGATTATAATTTAATGTTTTGTGAGGTCTTTTTCATTTTTGTGATTATTTTGCGGTTAAATTAGGAATTATGCAGGATCGCAAAAAAATGCGACAATTTGTTGATTTTGCGTTGTATTCAGCGATCGCGGAATCGCGAAAAACTGGAGGGACTGCTTTTTATACACGTGATTTTTGGTTTATCACTTAAAGATTTTGATGTGGTTATGATGTTACACTACACTGGTTTCACAGACAGGGATTAGATTAAGTCTGGATTAGGCTTTGGTTCAATTAGGAGATTTAAGTAGCTTTTATAAACATGCCTTAGAAAAAAAACATTACTCAACCGTCTTTAGTGCGAGTGAATCACTTGCATTTGCGACTAAATCTTCAGCCGGGGCGACTATATGTCTATCATTAGCCATTGGCTAATAAATTCTTATACACACACTGGTGAGTAAAATCTAAGTTGAGTATAGATGTATTTTCACTCGCTTACACTGAGCGCTTGAGTTTTGCTCTCTGCCAAGCGATCTGTAGTATTTCAATTGAACTCAATAGATGTGCAACGTACCTGTATTTGACGCACCGTAAACTCTAGAGTAAAGGCGCACAATGTGCCACCACTTTGCTGAGAGCACAGTGTTTCTCGCACATGCAAAGAGAGAGTGAGTCTTTCAAACCACGCAGAATCGACGAGCTACATGTAAGCTATATTCTTTGTTGTATTTTATACTATATCTCTATCTATCAGTTTGGCGAGTAAACAAAAAAAAAAATGTACTAGCCAATGACGATACTATTGCCAAGGTGTGCGTAGAGGGTTGTTACTAGTGTGCATCTTAAAACATCTTAAGACAAAACAATGGCACTGACATATTTTAAGATGTGGCAGTGCAAGTTGCTTTCAGTTAAAACAGCTCAAACATGCATTTTAATCTGGGACTAGACTGAAGCCTTGTCTAGAATTGTTTCTTAATCTTATACAGTAAACTATATATGATGACTAAAGAAACTAGTTTGGCCGGACTCAAGACAGGGTTTTTGCACTTCCCTCCACTTATATATTTGCTTGTTATGGGTATCTGACTGAGTTTAATTGATTTTGTCTGGTCTCCAGTCCAATATGTGTGTTTGGATTCCAGGGAAGAGAAACTTTAAAATGTGGAAAGCAGTAAATGTTGTGGAGGAATTTGCTGACGAGAATCCAGATTGATCCGTCCTACCTGGTAAGTGTTTTTGAGAATAATTGGAAGCTCATAATAAATGCTTCAAACATACACCGCTCTTGAGTCCTTGAACCCTGTGGGTTGTTGCGTTTCCCAGTAGTTTCTCTCCTGCCTGCAAATGGCAGTCTTATTGCTTCTGGCCTGGTTGCAAAAGCTTGTTTTGATCAAATAGACATGTAGTGGTACTAGGAGAAATGGGCTATAGTCACAGTATCTGGTTGGTATTTCCTCCAAGATCTTGATGTAATTTGCCCTTCGATATATCTGATTGCTTTTCAAGAGCACCTCTCCAGGAGGTTCGAGGCATTACTTGGATTTCCTTAAATTGTGCACATTGTCTCTTGACTGTATTCAGCGAGTCAATAAGTGCGATGCAGATGTTTCACCTGTGGCACTAAGACATAATAGGCAAACGTGATGAAATCCAGAGAGGCTTAATTATAGCACGCTTGCATCACATTTGATTATGAAGACTGTGTGGGTGACTGTGGCAAGCCTTCTCTGTGCCACATCACAGTGCTGTTTTCAGCTCGACTCTGACTATTTCTGATTGTGTGGTGTTTTAGAGAAGAAAATGCTTTTCTATTCAGTTGTGTGACTGCTTTTGTCACCAAGCTCTGTAGTATGAAGGTCACCTCTATTGACAAGTCAAAGAACAGTTATGTCAGTGTTATTGGGGGCCTTTTCTTAACCTGCTGCTGTGAATTAGCTCTGACTCATTGCATTAGCTCTGCATGCACCTTGATATCTGGTATTGTTTCCCTCTGATGCTTAGATGTCAGACATTCTCATGAATAGGGCTGCATAAAGTTACTTCTGGTCAGAACAAGGATAATGAATGTCTTTGTTCGTCACACCCTAGATGGTAATGAACACGAATTCAGTTTGGCAGAACACTGTTTCCTTGGCAACCATGTGAGAGATAAATGGAGCGTTTTGTCATTTAAATCCTGCGTGTCCACATCTAGTGATGGTCATCATTATTAACAATGTTGAAAGCATGTGTAATGGTTTATTCTTTCTTTTCTTTCTGATACTCTTATAGCAGGTACATTTAAAATGTGGATCAAACTGGTAAAACTTATCTTTTCTGCATCTGTTGCCATGCATTGCATCATATTTTATAAAGTCCTTAGTTAACTGTGTACACATTCCTAGATCTGTTAGCTTTCCTTTAGTATTTTTTTCCCCTTTTAGTTGCTTTTTTTAACCAAGGTATCAACTAGGGCTGCACGATATGAGGAAAAGCTGCCATGTGCGATAACATTGTTTAATATTGCGATGACGATATGACTTGCGTTAAATATTCAAATGTGAATGTTAGTTATACTGTTCCCATGTCTTAGTGCTTTAATAGGTTCTTTGCGTGATAGGTCAAACGTTTATTACCTGCCTGGTTCAGATTACATGATTTTAGCGCGATTTTGGCACGATCCATTTGACGTAGTGTTGTGGAGATTCGTAAACGACAACGGGCATCGGGTGCAAGATTCGATCGTTTCATCTCGTGTATATATAGTGTGTCATAGTGGGCGACAACCTACTTCGCGTCTGCGATGCTTCACGACATCAAAACAGAAAGACGTTTTATTTTTTAACGGCCCTGAGTGAGCGAGCGATGACTGGTCGGAAAGCAAGGTGTAGTCTGACACGTTTCTTGTCCATGACAAGACAAGATTTTAGGAGTCAAAATCGTGTAATCTGACACCGTGACTATCGTAACAGACACAAAAATCTTGTAATCTGAACCAGGCATTATTCATCGCGTCAGGCTGTCTGTTGCGATGTTTTCATATCATGATGACGATCGATGAAAATTCGATGTATCGTTCAGCCCTAGTATCAACTAATATATCACACAACACCGTTACATTATGTATAGATGTCCAGTGTAGGGCTGGGTATCGATACAAATTGTCTCGAATCCGTTTCACAAGATATCGATTTGATTTGAGATTTTGATTATTAATTCAATGATACAATTTTCACTGGCCCCACCACAATAAAAACTAATAAATTGATGAAATAGTTGTTTTTGACCCATGTATCCTTGTATCGTAATAAGGTTATGACACCAACATTTTAGATTCCAGTGAAATTGAACAGTTCTCAATTCCAATTTCGAAACCACAGCTTCAGGTAGGGCAAACAGTAGAAATTGTCAGTTATAGAAATTGAATAAAGTAATTAAATGTAAAAATAACACTGCATATAAGCATATACACTGAACTTCACTTTGTACATTAAATAAAGACTGTTTCTTATTAAAGTTACAAAAGTTATTCGGTGAAGAGCAGCGAGTGATTTCTTTTTTAATGTTAATCAAAGTCAAAAATACACTGACAGCAGCAAGAATTTTAGGCTGCTGTCACTTTAAGACTAATGCACGGATCCAATATGCTGATATACATGCGTTATCTTATTTACCATAAATGACTACGTTTATAATTGCCAAGGCAGACATTTTGAGATTTGTGAATTATCCATTCAAGCGTAAGGAGACTTGAAAGAGAAAAGCTGTCTGAGATGAGCAGCTTTCTGTGCGCTTAGGATGAAACATCTCACACAGCATGCGCAAGTTCTCTTGACTTACTCTTGACTTTGTGTGGCAAGGCTTGAAAATGCATGTAAATAATAAATTTTCGTGACCATGCAGCACCTGCCCGATTGGGACAGTGACTTCCTTCAACTGTCTGAAATGTCTTTCACGCCGAAAGACGCACCTGTATCCGCCATATTAAGCACTGAATGTATGACGGGCTGCGTCAGAGATTGCATACTCTGAGTTGCTACTTATTTTGAATAAGTAATTACTTCACGACCACTAAAAAAGGATGATCTATATAGTATGAATGTGCATAGTGTGAATATAATCCAGATGTACTACATTCACCATGTTGTCATCATGTGACCTACCAGCGTCAGTTGCGTCGCTTCACTGCTATTCACAAATCCTCTCCCGTGGCCTCATAGGATAATTAAGTGTCCATCATATATGCATACTTCAGAATCTCGCTAGAAGTAGTGGGTCATCCGGGTACATGCCTAATCTTTTATGAATACTGTGAACATATTACTTTTATCACATACTGTTTTTCACCCACTATATAATATCGAAGTATTCGGTTTCGGATGCAGCCATGGTCCCCATTGTAACATCGCTCTCTAGGTAAATAAGAAAAAAGTATTTATCTTTTTACCTTTGCAGAATAGAGGTTGTGCATTTGACTTTTTTCATGCACAGCTAGTAATTAGTACTACAACATTTGGTATCATCTTATCATCCGGGGCAAAAGTGCTTCAGCTGAATCTAACGAAAAAATGCTTTTATTTTTCGCTAGCTGGTTCATTGAGCCGCATTGCGCCTCTCTCTATCATTTCCTTTTTGTTGACTACTTTGATCAGGGAGTGGATGAGGGATGACTACCCTTGGTGGCTAATGGAGCTTCGGCCCTTTGCTTTAATATAGTTCATTTTGAGAGACTTGTTTTGAAGAGAGGTGTCCATTCATCCTCTGTGGTCCCTGAGAGCTCAGAGCTCTAAGGAAATGATGCAGAGAGAATATAAGACCCTTTTCTGTAGACTTAAAAACAAAGGGAGCGAATTAACGGTTGGAGCGACTGTCGTGATACAATAAGAAATCCTCAAAGTATTAGCCTGTTTTCATCTGGTTTCGGAGTTGCCTTTTCATTTGTGTGTGTTCAGTGACTTCATGCAGGGTTTAAACGAGCTTTCGTAATTGGGTACACACCGTACAGTTCGAGCACAAAGTTGAGACGCACAATATTCTCTCACTTTCTTATGTTCATCTTAGTGTACTTAAATCCAGAGTTAATTCACTTCTGTTTTCATTTCCTCAGATGGGGACAGACCTCTGCCATGCAGGGGCTGCAAACAAATTAAAAATGACCTTTGGAGTTAATGGCTTTTCGCAGTGAGTGAAAAGCCTTAGAATGCCGCTGCATCTGAAGCCTCTGTAAGAAGGCTTCAGAAACGGCTGTCCTCTATAAATCATATTCAGCTTCAGCCATTCTGCCTGCCCCCCATTCCCCAACAACTTTTCTTTTTTATCTGGGAAAAAATGCATAGGTACATCTATGAACCAGTGGTCAACAGCTGCCCGGAGGTAGTCGACCAATTGCTTCTCTTGTTTACCTTACTCTTGCAGTAAAATCATCATTAAAAACAATTCTATTGTCTGGGTTATTCAATCTCGATTTACAAATGATTTAAAATCTATAAACTGTCAGGCAGAAATCATGGATGACACACACAATGTCATTGTTGTTGAAGTGGCTGGGTAGCTGAATGTATTATTTATAGAAAAAGCATTTTAAATGGCTTTATTTTAAAAGCTGATATTCACAGTGCCTGATATATTAGACTCCCAAGGTTAGGCATACAGTAACAGTCGGCGTATTATTTATGTTTTTGGTCCCCTATATTCTGCACTGTAAATTGGTTTTCTTCCAGCTTGCCCTGCAGTACTTGTGCATTGCACAGTATATAACACAGGCGTGTAGCTACTGTGGCATATTCTTGCTGCCACCCTCACTCACCCTCATTGAAACCTCCACAGAGGCTGCAGATGCAGTTTTGAGGAAATCACTGGTTTCACTCATGGCTTTATAATATACCTACATTTGTATTTACTTCATATTTTATATATTGCAAAAAAAAAGGGCAAAAGCTCAGATTTTACAATGCACAGTTTTGGATGAAAATCAGTGATGTGGGTTCAGAGTGACTAACTTTCATTTTCTTTTCATTTTATATTTGGAACAGTATTTCTAGAGCATCTGAGACCTCAGTAATTTCCCACCGGTAGTGTCATGCATCAGCACCATTTTACGTTCTCTGCTTACTGAAGAATCTCAGAGGAATAGAGAAGAAAAAACCTGTCCAGACAGAAATATTTGGCACCTCACATGAGAGAAGTAATGGTCCCATAATTCTCCTGTAAAACTTTTGATCTGCTTTTCTGCCAATGTCCTCCTACCTACCACTATTTAGATCATATTTAAATCAAGAATTAGTGGGCTAGATAATCGTTTTTAACCAATGTCAATCATCTCATGTTTATAATAGCATTTTTAAGCTGATTAAAACATTATTCTTCCCTGGGCTAGAGTGGAATCTCTGTTGTGTTGCATTTGATACCAGTCATTCAGGCAGGTTGTTATCTCGGTATAGAAGGGCAGGTGTGTGCAGGGTTATGATAATGTTAATGATATCAGAAGCCATTTACTTCAGAAGGGCACCTTGCCTGAAGCTTAGACCGAATACCCTGAGTGCATCGTTCTTAAAAGGCTTTCAGCCATCTCTGTATTCAGCACGTTTAATACATGATAACGTTTCTACAATCCTTTGTGTAGAAGATATTTTAAAGGAACCAACAGTATATACAGGCAAGTATGACCTTATGTACCTAAAGAGCATATTAGACCAAAACATTTATAAATTGTAACATTTTTATTTAAAAATATACGTCTTAAGGAAAAAAAGATCTTTTCAGTTGGCCACATCTTTACCCACTATACAGATATGAAATAGTACATATTACAATACAAAAGGAAAAAGCGGGGTTTTGGGAAGAGGAGGGTGAAAAGCATTCATTTTTGCACAAAGAAGTTTCTGGATTGTGATTTGAAGGGACTGTTTTGGCCAGAGTGAGCAGCAGGACTTCAGCGTATGGAAAGATCCCCCTCAAAAACAAGTTTACAGGAGTGCAAATGGATTCATGTTCAGTGGTTTCAGTGATTGCTTATAAGCTGATAGTTTAAACAGTTTGTCAGAATTTCATTAGAAGGTCGTTCTTCCCCGTCACAAACGCCTAAACTATCAGATCAGGATAATGAGGGTTTTTGGCCTTTTTTTTTTTTTTTTTTTTTTTTTTTTTTTTTTAATGGTGCTAGTGTGCGTGGCAGGTAATCTGTTTTCTTTAAACATGCAAGGATTTTTGAGGAACGCACAAAGCAAAGCTTGGCTAAATCCAAAACAAAGCAACACCATTGGTGGATGTTCTTGGCTTAGTAAATGTTAGCTGATTTGAATCTTTTAGTGAAACAGCATTTGAAAAAAAACATTTTGGAATGCAAGAGCCCAGCTACACCTCTGGATGCACAGAAAAGATCAGCCGCACAGACCTGCATTCCCTTTCTATTTGTTTTTACCAACATAAAGTTGTCTTTTACAGGGTTGGAGTTAGAGAAAATAAGTTTTGCAGTCATTTCTCATTCATGGTATTTTACAGCACCCTCTAGAGGACAACTTTAACCAATCTCTTCGGCATACTTAATTTCATTTTTTTCTACTACCATTAGGTAGGTGACCAGAAAAGCTTTGATATAGATGCCAATTTTCTGATTTTGAGCTTTACACCAAAACCTTCTGCCAGGATATGACTAAAGCAGTTTTCTCTTAAGATAAATAGCTTGATGATTAATATTTTTTTCTGTATTGAGGCAGTAATTGTGGCTTGACTAGTGTGGCATTCAGTGCTTTCCAGATCTTGCCCAGGGTGTTGTCATTCACTGTTTTGTCATGCAGTTATTTTTTCCTCTAATGGTTTATGTACCCTGATTCAGCCTCACTCGGTGGCCTCTAAGATGCTCATTGACTTAAATTAGATGCTAACTGGTGTTTGTGCTTCCTTTACCCCCCTATGCATCCCTGCCCTCAACTCTTGATTTCAACACAAAGAGCTAAGTTACTGCAGCAGCAGCTTCTTTAGTTTGATGCTAATGCCTGTCCTCTCAGTGCTGCATACAAATGTTTCCTGACCCAGCCTCCTGCTGTCTTCTGCATGCTCTCCTGAGAGCTGCGCTACGCTTTACTTCAGCTTTTCTCTCTGTTTCGGTTTATTTTGTGTCCTTGGTATGAACCTCTGGAATTTCTTGTGCAGACACAAAAAAAAGGCTTTTTTGTATTCATAGACTAAAAGGAGCAAGGCTATGAAGTAATAACGCTCTTATTTCCATGAAGGCAGCAGATCTCATGCACTGATTTTGTACTGGCCGAGGAGGCTGAAACATTCAGGGCAGAGGATTTGGGTGACAGAACATTAGATTTGTTTTCCCAGGGCTTAATTGACTCAATGTTGAAGCTGTTAGGTATGAGTATGGTCTTTGCTGCATTTGAACAGTGCGACACAAAGCATGCACATTTATTTTTAGGAGACAATTGTCAGTGTCCTCTGCATTCCTTCTTTTCCCTACCCTTCTCACTAGGAAATTATTCTCGCTGGTGTTTGCTTCATCTAGCTTTCTTTGATGATCTCTACCATTTAATTAATGATGCAGTGATCTAAGCAGCATTGTTCTGTCACAGTGAGGATGTCAGTGTTTTAAGCAATCTTATGTAAGAATATATGCACAATGAAAATTGAGCAATCGCCTCTGTTTAACATTGAGTAAATCCCTGCTTAAGTTGTAATAGAGGGAGCTTGTTTGGACATTTTGTTAGAGCCATATTGGACATTAACCTTTTCGCACAAAGTGCAAGGCTTTAAGATTTCAAGGAACTGAAAAGAGTTTATTGAATTTAACCAAATACAGAAACAAGAAGGCTGTTAAGTGTTCTCATTAGTTTGAATTTAAGACCCGAAAGTGAAAGGATCATTTCTGCCACATGAGAAAGCCAAGTAACGTGAGTGGGTTGAATTCCCTGTTCAAATCTAAATTTCATTATGTGGCTCAATTTATAACAGTATTTGTTCTCAATTTAGAAAAGGTGTTAAAAATGATGCTTTGTATCCATCTGATTGTGTATGTTTTGTTTCCTCTCCCCAAAAGTGAATATGTGAGTGAGATCTATAGTGTTGCTAATGTGCACAAAATCTTTTTTTTTTATCCTTTTAAATTTGCAATGCTCAGCATATGTAACTATTTTCCCATGTAATAAAATTTCACCATTTATCAGAAGATATGTCATTTTATAAACTGTTTTCTGGAGCACAGGGTTCCAGGCGGTTTGGCTATAGATTTCTCATCTCCTCTGTGCTGCAAAATACATAGTACACAAACTGGTGATGTAGTGATGCATCCAACCTTCCTCTGTTGAGATTGATTGCCCCAGCTAGATATGAACCTTTGCATTTGTATTACAAAAATAAACTTGTGGATTTCTCTATATTTCTGCTTTTCAAATTCATCCCAGTCATCTCAAGCTTTCATAGTTTTCCAAAGCTAACAATTTCAAAGAAACTGTCTTCATACAAACTGAAAAGGGAACAAAAAATGTCCAAAAGCAAACCCTGTATCTTTTGAAATGGACGAATGGTTAAACCCATAAACAGCAAGAATAAATAGTTTATACTTCACACTCTTTGTAAGGCAGTTGCTGACATTTGCACTGCCCATAGCCATTGATGATCACAAGTGCACCCTCCTCGTGACTGGGATCGTACTCGTTATAGGGCACCTGTGTAGCCAGGTCCGCCATTGGCTGCCTCTGCTGGGTCCTCATCTGTCGCCGGTTCTGAATGGCCGAGCAATGGCGGATCCGCCTCAGAGTGGGAGGACAGCATTTTCGCGATATGTACACTACAAAAATAATGAGAAAGAATGAAAACAACAGAGCCATGGTGCCAATGATGACCCTCTGGGTCAGCACCGTGTTGTCCAAAACAGAGTAGTCCTCTGTAACATCTGCCCCCTCCACCGTCATGGTAGTAGCAAGGGCAGTGCGTGGGGGTTGGGTGGTGGTGGTAGTAGTAGTGACAATCGTAAAGCTCCCAAAATCCTCTGCGTAGAAGTCTTGCGTAGGGGTCTGCATATTTCCAAACAGGGAGCTTGTGATCTCTGGGAGCATGGCATCCGTACTGGTACTGGTCAGTATGACCGGGGCCGAGAAATTTTGGCAAAGTTGGAATCCGTAAACGGCATCCAGTATTTCCTCGCCCTGTGAGTACTCGGGACTGTGGCAGAGGATAGAATGTTCCCATCGTCCCTTAAAGGTGCTCAGCCAAGTGGCCAAATTGCAGATCCGTTTGGTACATTCCCAAAGGTTGCTTGACAACCCGATCACAGTTAGGGACTTCCACATATCCATGGTTTGGGTATCGAGGCTGGTCAGTTTGTTGTTATCCAGCAGCAAGATCTTGAGGCTGGGCAAAGTCTCGAACACGTCGGGGGTGAGTACACGTATCTCGTTCCCAGTGAGATCCAGTTTCTCCAGAGTTGTCCATTTCCATTCCATGGTGCATGTTAAATTGTTGATCTTGTTCCATTGTAGATAAAGGAACTGGAGGGCAACCAGACGAGGGAAGTGTGCCAAGTTAATCTTGGTCAAGTGATTGTGTTCCAAATGGAGCTCCCTGAGCTTAATTAACCCGGCAAAGCCGTTCCGGGCCAGGCTACGGAGCCGGTTGTTGCTCAGGCCAAGGTATTCCAGGCTCCGGCAGTCCCAGAAGGCCCGCACGGGCGTCGTGCGCAGGGAGTTTGACCGCAGATGAAGGATCTGAAGTTTCCTTAGCCCGTGAAAAAGCTCAGGCTCCAGAGCCATCATCTGGTTGAAGGAGAGATCCAAGATCTGCAGGTTGATGAGGTGGATGAAGGTTGTGTTTGGCAGCTTGGTGATGCGGTTTGAGCTCAGGTTAAGGTCCTTGAGCTTGTACAGCCCCTGGAAGGCATCTTCATGCACTGTGGTTATTTGGTTGTGGTCCAGATGAAGCCAAGTAAGCTGGGTGAAGCCAAAGAACTGGTCTGAGCTGAGCTCGCTGATGCTGTTGTGTCTAAGCGAAAGTCCAAGGGCCCCTTTATCCACACCGTCTGGGGGCGCCAGGAGCCCCTGTGTGTCGCAGTAAAACTGCAGGTCTTCACATCGGCATTTCTGGGGGCAGGTTGTGCATGACACAGGAGGGAGGCACAGTAGCATGCTGATCACACAAAGTGCCGCTGGTGCTTGTCCCACCAATGGCCACCTTGAATGGAAACCTGGGTGGGTTTAAAGATAAGAAAATAAACTGGGGGGAGGGAAGTCTAATCTCTGCAGTACACAGAAACATTTTTCTTGCACGATCTATCTGTATTTGTCAACAGCCAAAGCAATCTGCTTGTTGATCCAAGAATCTTAAATTAACATTTAAAATGAATGTTCAATGAATTGCACTAATAGTTATGCTTAAGTCATTTTGATGCAGAAATGATCCATCCATGTGTTTGGATTGCAGTATTGCAATATTACAATTTATTTGCGAGTCCTTTAGTTTTTTTAGTCTCTTTTTTTTTCTTTTTTTTTTTTTCTCTTCTTTCAGGATGTTTTATCTCCCCCCACCCCAACTGAATATGCCTTTTATTTTCCATTTTAATTATTTTTTTTTTGCAGTAATTTAAGTGGCTTGTAAGTCGTCTTTTTTCCCTCTGCTGGAAAGGACCACTTATTAAATATTACAAGCGTATGGGAAAGAAAAGGAAAGCAGAATTTTAAGTATATAGATGTTTCTAGAGACCCTGACAGCCACTGTCCCCCCTCCTATTCACTACATTGCCTATTCAGGTCCAGACTCTGTGAATAAAAGGGCTAACTTACCCATTCTTTTGTGTACATCGGAGGCTGCATTCAACTGTCTTTTTCCGCAGACTTTTGGAGCAGCCAGATGGAAGAGAAATCCAAAGGGAAAAAAACCTTTTGGGTAAATACAAGAGGAATCAAGCTCTTCAGAAATAAAGAAGTGCTGAGCCCCCCCAGTTGAACCAAATTCAGGAATTCCATGTCCTGGGATGCGGTTTTCTCTTTTTTGGGTCTCTCCTTTTTTTCAGTCCTGCTATTCAATTCCCAGATTAAGAAAAGATGAGCATTATTTGCCTTCCAAGAATCCTTAAATTTAAAGTTGATGATTTGCATCCAAAGCAGCACCGCTGAGCAGATCCCTCCGTCCCTTAGCTGCCTCTTTCCTTTTCCACCGCAATGATGTCAGCTCAATTGGTTAATTGAAGATCACGCATTCCTCTTTCAGTACTCAATGTCCTTTATCCCTAACTTGTTGATGGCAGGCAGAGGCTGCACTTGCGACGGCGGTTCCGTGTGGCTCTGCTGCTGTGGAGTTCTCGGCACCGAGGAAGGGAGATGCAGTGAGGGGAGAAGCAGAGGAGAGGAGCTGAGATGTTATTCTGTGCTTTTGTTGCAGCCACTCACTGCTACAGAGTGGTGGCAGGCTGGCGTCGATCATCAGTGCAGTTTCTCTCTCTCTCCCTCTCCCTCTCTCATGCATGCTTTGGTTCGCTCCCTGGCTCGCTCACTTTCCGCCTTGCACACTTGCACAGTGCTTTGGCGTTTGATTCTCCCCCTCCCTTACTTTTTTTCCTCTGGTTCGTCACAGTCAGAATATGATAACTGCAACGTGTTGCGGCAGTTCACAGCCGAAATTAACAATTACAGTTAAATCTCTTCGTCTCTTTCCTGTCTGCTCAGGTTGTATATTTTGTATGAGTTTATATACATGTATATGTGTGTGTTAGTGCTTTGCTTTTGTTGAGTGTTTCACCCCTTTGTAGCTGTAAATTGAAACAAGAGATTTCAAATTATTTAGTTTGTTTTTGGTTTTTACTTCAATTAGGTGTTGATGAATGCATTTACAATATAATTAAGTTGGCTCAGGAAGCTGATATTTAATTTGATATATGATGACTTGCAATCAGATTGGCCCTTCCCTTCTCTCTCACTTTCGTTCGTTCGTTCAGGTTTTCTGCACAAAACGCGTCACTAGCAAACCGACGTCACAGAGACCTTTTATACTCCTGTCGATCTGCAGTGGTGGGGACAGAATCTGAATGCTGGACTTAATAGAGCATTCATACTGCAAAACCCCACTGGAGATTTTACTAAACATAAGGCATGCACAACTTAGCTGTTGTCTGCATTTTTCTCAGCTCTTCTGTCATTTGGCTGATTTTTCTTCATGTGGGTTTGCTGTTCCTCCTTATGAATCAGAGCCTTGTTTGATGACAGCCTATCGAGCTTACTGGCTAAATGTGGATGAGAGTGGAAATGGATAATGTGCATTTAATATTCTATCTATGTATGTATGTGTGTGTGTATATTTATATACACGCGCGCACACACACTGCTTTTCTGTAGTATGCATTATTAGTATGGCGTTTACTGACTGAGTTTGATAATATCATTTATTTCATTTAATATCAGTCTAATGCATTAAGCCATGTTAACGTTTCAGAACGTCCCCAAAGATGTGGGTTTCGTGATATTGCGTACAATACACATTTTACACATTTGTGACTACTTGTCTGCAGCTTCAAATTCAGAATACAGGTTTGTGACTATTGTCTGCGAGTGCAAATTTCAACATTCAACTTCAGCTTTTTATTTTACAGGTTTTCACATTGGAGCTGTGATTGTAAATGTTTGTGTACAAGTACGCATAATTATTGTACAAGTTCTCAAATTCACATCGACGTGCTTTCGAGTTTTGCTACTCTTTTACCTTCATATTCTATTGGGTGCACCCTCAGTTGAAACTAATAACAGCATATTGGCCAAACAGATTTTGAAAAGCGGCAGTGCGTATTTGTGTGCACTCTGGAGAACGTGATGAGAAAACGAGTGTTTGAGCAATGCAGCCAATCACAGGGATATCTGTTGATTTCTTGAGACACAATGGCTAATCAGAGGTGTCTGGGTTAAAATCCACCCACCGCTTTCAACTCTGGAGTTTGTTCAATGCTGAGTCATGCAGGTTTACGAATCCTCTCATTACAACAAAGTACTGACACATTGTAAATAAGAGATTCATTGTGCAGTGTAGACAACTTTGTTGATTATAAGGGAAGTTTGTGAGATCGATGAACTAAGACGAGTGACAGCTTTTTTACTGATTAAAAAGGAAGTTTGCAAATGTAATATTGATTTTATACAACAATTACAATAAACATGAATTTAATATTAAATGACTTAAATTTTAGCAACAGTATTGTCTGATTTTTTTCTATTTTCTCAACGAAAATAGTTTCTGCCTTTTCAAACTAATCTAGTGAGTCAATGATTCAATGACCCATTCATAAAGACAATCGCTTGCTATGTTCCTGAATGAATCGGCTGTTTGAACGAATCGAATGATTCCGTGACAAAGACAGTGACTTGCCGGCCCCTACTGGCGGTTTTAGTTTCATTTTTAAAGTATAATTTATTTAAACCATTTAATGTTTATATATACAAAACCTTATATTTAAAACATTCATATAATAACATTATCATGAATTTAATGCATTCATGCCACTTCTGAGCCTCATTAAACAGTCTGTAAATATGCCTAAAATGTTTTTTTTTTGTTTTTCTATGCCACCTCTGATTTCATTTGATTGGTAACTTATTCTTCCTGATTATGCTTATTATTCTAACTCAATTTATAAATCTAAATGTATGAATTTGACATAAAAGAGGACACATTAATAAGGTTAAAACAATGCCCTTACAAAGGTAAAAAAAACCCCGGAAAGTCATTTTAAAGAGTCAAATATCGCCTCATAATGGGAAGGTTCATTTCTGTCATTGATCACAAGGTGCTCCTAAGTTCTTGACTGTGCTCCTATATTTTTGAATTTAGATACTTATATAATAAATACTTTTTTAATGGCATCTTTTTATGAATGAAGGCCAGTGTCACTGATATTAATACATAATAAAGGGGGGGTGAAATGCTAATTTTCACTAAATCTCCTGTTAATCTTGAGTACCTATAGAATAGTATTGCATCCTTCATCTCTAAAAAGTCTTTAGTTTTATTATATTTATAAAAGAAAGATAGGCTGTACCGAGTCTTTCCGGAAAAAAAACGAGCGGCTGGAGGCGGGCCGTGTGGGCGAAGCTAAAGCTGTGCTAACACGTAGGGATGCAACGATTATAGATTTTGTTGGTAAGATTATAGTCTGAGGAATAATCATGGTTTCACGGTTATCACGATTATTTTGCATTCATTAATTTCACAACACTATTAGTTTATAAAATCACACGAAAACTCCTTATATTTTAAAGTGTTATTTATTGCTGCTCAGCAACCAAATAATACACCACAAAATAATAATACAAACAAACAAGTCCATTTCTCTCTTTGGAATTAAAGAAAAGTGAAAAAAAAAAAGATTTTTGACTTACTTTAACACTGAAAATAAATAACAATAAAAATAAAAATAGCCTTTTGAACTAGTTCATAGTTCTTTTTTTTCCATGCTTTTTTTTTTTTCATTTTTCAAAATGATTGCCACAGCCCATATTGAACCACAGACAATTATTTTATCAGTTTTAACACTGAAACTATGCGTCAGATGTTTTTTTCCCATCCTCACCGACCTTGTCATAAAACTGGTTTAAATACGACGACTCCTTGCTGCTTTTTGTTTTGATTTAACGTAAGTGATGAGTCGTTCATGAACGATCCATTCATTGCGCCTGTCACGTGACAAATGAACGAAAGACTCTGAAGTTAAAGTAATTATTGATGTTTCCTGTAAACGATTTTTGACGGCATTATAATGATTTCTTAATTCAGAATATGATAAAGATTGCAGAGGTGGATATGTTCTGGGAATTTTGCAGTTAATAGTATAACATTTAAAGCCCCTTAAATGAACGAAATGACTCGAAAAAAGATTTGTTCATTTTGATGAACGAGATCGAACAAGAGAATCAGTAGTGGCTGGTGTTGCCAGATTGGGTGTTTTTTCCCGCTACATATTAAGGCCGGTTTATGGTGTGTTTTAGCTGTGTTTTCGCCTGGAAGGCTCTTTAGAAATCTGGCACTCTATTGAAGGAAGTTAAACTGAGAGCGCGGCGTTCACAGACCAGAATGGACGAGTTCACAGTAACGTTCATCAGGCAGTAATACAGTACGTTCAGTTCACGTTCGCCCAAAATATGAACTAGTTCCGTGCTCCGTGTCTCATAAGCTCTTATAATGTTTTCATTTTGCGCAAGATGCAACATTTCCGTTCCGTGAAAAACAAACGCGGTGTTGTGGAGCCTTTACGATTAATTAACCGTGACGAATTAAAGCGCGGTTAATAGTGAAATCGGTTAATCGTTGCATCCCTACTAACACGCCGAGCTAACAACACACAGAGACATTTGAAGCAGTTTTACTCACCGTCCGGTTCCAACGCACGACCGCAAACCTTTTTAATTGTGACTGCTCGATCCTTAAGCATTAGACGATCTGCAAATCCGTCGATCTGGGCTTTGTTTATAAAACAATCATCGTCGAAATGCAGGGAACAAACAGTCTTACACAACTCCGTTGATGATGCTCTGAAAAAACAAACTCCATCCACTGGTCCCTTAACGCTGGGTTCTTTGGGAATTTGTGCAGGGTTGTCTTGCCCTGGCAACCAAAAACACACTTCTTTGGTGACATTGACTTCCCTAAAGCCGAGCAGAGCGCTTGGATGAGGTACTGCTTTCGCTCTCTTGCTCTGGTCTACGGATGTGCTTTCCGGCACAAGTGCCCTTAGGACCCATATAAGGAAATTCTGCCCCATCTTACGTCACGCAGACCCATACTCGAAAAAAACTTTCAGAAACTTGTGACAAACCGGAAAGGACAATTTTTGGCACAGAAATACTCCTTCAAACGTACAATTTAATTTTTGAAACTTTGTCCATGTTTAGCATGGGAATCCAACTCTTTAACAGTGTAAAAAACTCAGTATGCATGAAATAGCATTTCACCCCACCTTTAATAATTTATTCCCCCCCCCCAAATTTTAAACATTAGTTATAGCCATTCAGCATTATAGTGTAATTGAAAGCTATCAATTTTTTACATTTACTTAAACAATCCTCACATAAACCCATCGTAAATGTCATATTTACCTGTCTACTTAGAGTATGTAGGAAAGGTAAATATGACAGGTAGGACATATAGCCTACAGAAATTGAATAAAGTTATCAAACAGTCTGCACTGCATAAATTATAAAATAAATAAATTATAAAATATTGCATAAATCTTTACTGACAGACAGAATTAATGGCTGCTGTCACTTTAAGACCAGCAGCTGCTGACGGAGACGCAGATCTCAAACGCGCTTCATTTTCTCTTAACTCTTTACGTTCATTCAAGACTAACTAATGACATTTTGTCATAATTGTGTAGTGGTGTTCATTCAAGTGCTAAAGAGAACTCTGTTCTGGCGCGCAGTCTCTTGTCTTGTCGCACTTGAATGGTTTAACAGCATTTGCATGAAGAAGAGCGTGATCATATAATGTAACACTAGCCAATGGATGACAGAAAAATGGATGCTGCGTTAATTGTTAAATATTTTTAACTCGTTAAACTGGAAAAAATTTATTGCATGCGTTAACGTTGACAGCCCTAACATACACATATATAAATATATATGCGTGCGCACACACACAACTGCTCAAAAGTTTGGAAACATTACGTGTTTTTATAATTTTGAAAGTATTCTCTTAATCTCACCAAGGCTGCATTTATTTCATCAAAAATACAGTAAAAACAGTAATACTGTGAAATATTATTTAACTTTAAATGAACTGATCTCTGTTGTAATATATTTTTAAATGTAATTTATTTCTGTCAAGTTCAGTATCAATTTTTTTTTTTAGAAATCATTCTAAGATAATTTCTTATTAGCTAGATATTCGATATTCTTAATATCGAATTAAATACTTTTATTTAGCAAAGGCACATTAAATGATAAAGACATTAAATACGTTTATGAAATTAATACATATTACAACAAAGTTCAATTTATAGTAAATGTTGTTCTTTTGAACATTTCCTATTCATCAAAGAATCCTGAAAAACAAAATCAGTTTCCACAAAAATATTAGGCAGCACAATTGTTAAACACTATGTGACACTGGGGTAACGGCTGCTGAAAATTCAGCTTTGCCATCACAGGAATAAATTACATTTTAAATGTATTACAACAGAAAACATTTAATTTAAATTGCAATAATACTTCAGTTTAACTGTTTTTACTATATTTTTGATCAAATAAATTCAGCCTTGTTGAGACTGAGACTACTTTCTAAAAAAAAAAAAAAAAAAAGATACAAAAAACCTTGTTTCCAAGCTTTTGTACTGTGTGTACACAGTTTTTATACTGTTTGTACACAGTTTTTGTACTGTGTGTGTATATTAGGGGTGTAAGTTTAACTATATATTTTCATATATTGCGATATGTATCGAATAGTGACATGTGAAGGGTATTGTTACACCCCTAGTGTGTGTGTGTGTGTGTGTGTGTGTGTGTGTGTGTGTGTGTGTGTGTGTGTGTGTGTGTTGCTGACAAACTCAAGACATTGCCCAGAAATGTTCTAAACATGTCTCCTTTACCCTTTAAAATGACGCCGACACAGCCATCAGTGCACTGCTTTTGTAACACATTCTCCGCTTTCAGTACATTTCAAGACAATTATTGCCAGATGTCAAATCGCCTGCTGTGAAAAATAATTCCTGTTATGTGTAATTGTTGGTCTGTTGTAGTTGGAGTTTTTGCATTACACATTGCATAAGTTTGTTTTCTCAGAATCTCACTGTATGAGTGTTGTATTCAGGACCTAATTTCAAGCTAGAAAGTTAAACTTTTTTTTCTAATTGCTTAATGTATTCTATATGCCATAGATATCTAGTGAACGTGTCTAAACCAGCCCATTTATACAAAGCTTTCTTGATTCAGATAAGCCACTGACTAGTTAATTTTGCGACTGTGTAGTTTGGAACATCCCCAGTTATTTTTTTTATTTCTCCTGTGCACACGGTGAGAATAGGTCGAGCTAAAATAGCTTTCTGCCATTTTACCTACTGTGCTTAATTTGAACATCTGTGTTTCTTTTTTTGGGGTGGTCACTTTCTAAAATGACCTGGAGAATTGTTTTTTTTGTGTATGATTTATTTGTTTGTCGTTTTTCTCCATAGTTCATATGACTTTTTTACAGATATGTCCCTGCTGGTGTGTAATCTGCCCTTAAGGAATGTATCTGCTGAGGAGGATGTTTTTTTTTTATCTTTTTTTCTTTCACCAATCTGTGGGGAGATTTGTTCATGCTGCAAGCACGGCTCTACCTGACCATCATTAACTATATGTGAAAACACCACGTAAACTAGTGTGAGGAATCAAATGACTGCCCAATTAAGTGGTGCTGCTCAAAAGAAAAATCAATATTGAGCGATCAAAGTCATTTCACCCTTTGGGCGGAAACATGCGATCATATAGCTAATATCCGTTGAGTTTTCTTAGTTATGCTGTGGATGAAAGTACTATCCACACTAATGTAGGAAATTTTTGTTCTACTCCATTACCAACTCACCTGCAGGTTAGAGATTTTGAATTGACAGTCCCTCACCATTACAGGCTACAGTCTATGTTGTTCTAAAGTGCTTTTATCTGACTGCACAAAATCAGGAGGGGATTAAGTCCAATGGCGTTCTTTTGCCTCCTACCGTGTACCACCCAATGAGGTGAGGGTAAATGGGGGCTGAACTGCCAGTGACACTGCCATATTTCATTGACTGTCATGCTTTTGCTGCTTGTGCCCCTGTGACGGCCTTCCCCCAGGCTTTTCCCTGTGCTGGAGATTTACCTACCCACCGCACATGAGCAATTTGTCTGGGGCATGTGAGTGAGATCCGCTCTCCCATACTAGCCGACTTGACTGGGAGCGCTGGAGAAGAGAACGCCTTCTAAAGTGTGGAAATTGCTCAGATTTATCTCCGACATCAATTGCCTATCATTGTGTTGGCTAACTTGTGAACTCTACTTGATCAGGTTTACTCATCCTGCTTACCTTCTGTTGAACTTTGTGTATTGTTAAAGGCTGTCTGTCCCATCACATAATGGGTTTTATTTGAAGATGTAAGTGCCTTGCTTACATTTTAATCCTTGATGTTTGGGGCTGGAATAATCGGACACCAGTTCAAAAGCATCTGTCGCATTTTAACTAATCTTTAAGTGTGTCTTCCCCTCAATCCTTTTTTTTGTACTTGTACTGCAGGAGAGCTATTTGTGTCATGAATTATTTCACGGACTACTTAAGCCCAGCTCAAGAAAGAGACAGGCAAATCTCTGGATTTTTTAGATGAAAAATGTATCTGTGAAAGAACGTTGGCGGGTTCCTCCTGACAGTAACTCAAGTCATGTTAGTCATACGGAACAATCGCCAAAGGGGGGTAAAGGAACCAAAACCCCTACAAAGTTTTCAAGAATGAAATGTTTGCCATAGGGGGTAATGACCATTCAAATGACTTGTGCTGTTCTACTTTTTTTCTCCCTCTCTGTAAAATGAATCTGTAAAATGCATCTTATCCATCATATCTTATAAGTTTGTCTTGTCCTTTCAGTTCTCAGCTCACCCCCCCTTTAAATGAGGCTCTCTAAGTATATTTTCTCTTGTTTGTTTTTATCACAGGCTGGACATAAAGAGAAGAGTGATGCCCTCAACGTGGCCATCGACAGGATGACTAAGAAGACCCGTGACCTACGCAGACAGGTCTGTTCACCATGAAGCAGTGCTCAAAATCTGCATTCTCAATAATGTATCATGACTGTCCCTCTTTAGATGCATGTTGTTTACATTGCATATTAAAAAATAATAAACCAAACCCAGGTGCTCTGAATGGTCATATTCTAGCTACGGATTTGTGTGTTTGTGTATTCATAATTTTAGCTGCGAAAGGCTGTGATGGACCACGTGTCTGACTCTTTTCTGGAGACCAATGTTCCACTGCTGGTATTGATCGAGGCTGCCAAGAATGGTAATGAAAAGGAGGTGAAGGAATATGCCCAAGTTTTCCGTGAGCACGCCAACAAACTGATTGAGGTAGGCACCTGTTTTCTGCTCTATAAAGTGCCAATTACTGTCCCTCATCTATTGCAGATTTTAAATTCTGGAATATTTTCAAAACAAACGATGGAACATTATTTGTACTCATCCAGACTAGCTATTCTTTTGTTCAACATGGCATCTTGAAGAGAGCACACATGAACTGTGATTTGTAGGTCTGTTGTCTTTGGTTAAGATGGTTTTTGACATTTTTGTAGTTTTTTTTAATCCCTCAGATAAGCCTTTGGGGGATTTATCGTGGCCTAATTATAAGAGGTGTCTGTTGAAATGCAAATCCCAGTCCTGACCCAAAGTTGAATTTTGGCACACGATGTTAAAACTTTGGGGATCTGACTTAGTATTTGACTGTAGACTGTAGTATTTGTAACTTAAATGAAACGAAACTAAGTGTGAGTGAGGTGTTCTGCCAGACTAGATTAAAATTAGAGATGAATCTGAATAGACAGCCTAACCGATTAGGCTGGTCGACCACTGAGTTTATCAGAATTTTTTTTTTTGGCTTTCATATTTTAGGATGCTGTGCTTGAAAGGGGATGATTTAAGAGACTCTTCTTCTCTGAGAGGGTTTTTAGTATTCTGACAGCATGCTTGAACGTGCTGCAGAGAAGTTGCATCTCAAATCATCCCCATCAAAGCATGGCTTTTGTAACACATTTGCTGCCTTCAACTGATTTCTAGACAATTACTGTCAGACTTCAAATTGCTTGCTGTGAGCAACTTTCCCAGTATTATGCCTAATCTGTAGATCTTGAGGACTATGATAGTTTTGTGCAATAGAAGTTTTTTTTAAATATTTAGTCTTATATGTTAGATCATTAGATGTTTGTAGGATGTTTGTCATTTACCCCATTGACAAGTTGCGCCCTTCAACATGAGCCTAAAATGCCTGAATTATACAAGATACTAGATGATTTTGAGAATATACAGCTTTCTAAATGGCTAATTAAAAGTGGCTTATGCAACCCTCGAAGCAGAAGAAATTGAAGCTGTCACTTCCATAAGTAGTTAGTACACTCTTGAAAGAGAGAAACTTTCCATTCTGATTTCAACATGCAAGCTGATGTAAAAACAGAATATATTAATCGATAGCCAGCGCCATCACTATTTATGCGGGAATGCGACGGAAGTCTCTGTCATGGCTCCTTGATCCGAGCGAGTTGTCTCACAGCCCTTTTATCTTTTATGCTTCATATTTTTGTGTGAAGTGTCAGACAGGAGTCAACAAACATATTTTTATACCATGGGACAAATGCAGCAAGGCTGCTGGATTTACAATGCCGCAACCGAAGAATCACTGCATTTGTATGGGCAGTCACAACTGTGAATCACATTTTAAGTTCAGCCAAAGAGTGAAACTCCTCAGAGCCCAAGGTTAAGTGCTGCCTCGGTGGGGGAAATGTGAAACAGCTGGATATCCGGTGTCTTATTGATGGACTTTGAGAAATCTGCATTGTTGTGTCTGTTTGCGGTGACCGTATTCATGACCGATAAATAGGCCGTGTCTCTTGAGACATTTATTTTCCGGATAGATGTTTTTCATGCACAATCACTGGGGGTTTTATATCTCATGCTCACATTGGCAGGGCTAACGACAAGCTGACAAAAATGTTAGCTATCCTCATTAGTTTTTTAAATCTGTTCATCTTAGTCCCTCTGGTAACACGTCATCTACCAACATTTCAGACTGACCTCTCCCCACAGGGGGCAGGCCCGTCCCTCGTGTGACACGCTCATACAGGGGAAGGACTGGGAAAGGACTGGTGAAGGAAATCAAAGTGAAGGGAAGGGAAAAGGAGGGGTAATGAGTAAAAGTCTCAGTCTCACCGGGGGCTAAAGATAGTCAAAGCACAACACATCTCCAAAAGTCACATTCGTATTCTTCTCTGCCTCTTTTCTCCCTTCTTCCCCTCTCACATTGTTGAGATGTGATTTTACACCAGTCAGTGGTCGCACCATATGGATCCCAACCTTAATCCGAACACAGATTACATGAACAAAACATGGGCTCATTTTGATAATTCCATTTGAGAGGCATTTACAAATGATTGTGGTTTGTGTACTTTCCTCACTTATGCAGAGGCAAGGTCTGATTTTGCCCTTGCAAATGTTAAATGCAAGCTGTTGTTTATTAATAATAATAAAAAATGTGAATTATTGGATATTTGAAAATCAAAGTTATTATTAAAACAAATTATTATAAATGTAACCATTGAACATTGGTGTCTTATTGGTTTTGCTGCCGAAAATTTAACCTAAAACATCCGTTACTGGTAAGACAACTGTAATACACAGCTTCTCATGGGTTATTTAGTATAAAGCAAATTACACCCATATTCCAGCAACGTTGAGGGTCAGCTGATGCTTGACCTTGTGTTCTCTGCTTTGTGTGGTAGAGGGGTTTTGAAAAATGTAGGTTGTGGGGAAAAAAAGAACTGCATTGTCTGGAATAGCTGGAGCATCTCACTCCTGGTTAGTATCCAATCTGTTGGCAAGGAAATGTATTCAAGGAAATGTATTCTTGTGCATTAGGGATTTTTCCTGCATTCATGTAGCTGCCTTCTGTTACAAAAGGAACAGTGGGTTGAAAACGATGTGCCATATATGGGAATTCCTCTGTTTGCTGATTGGCTTTCATCACTAAGGACGGTCTAATATATTTTTGACCGGCATTGAAGACTTGCCTCGCAGCCAGAGATGGTTGAGGAGGGGAATTTATTTTAACCTCTTAACTCCTCACTCTTGCCCTTCAATATGGTTAAATAATAACCCCAAACTTTTATTCTGCTGAGCATAATAAAAATAAATGAAATGTCTAGAAATGAAGGAATGTACTTAAAGTTTTTCAGTTCTTGAAGAGAGTCCAAGGAGTGTCCCACAGATTTGATTAAGCGTTTTATAAAGCTGTGTGTTTAATTTGTAATAAATGTATACAATTATTAAAATTATGAATTATTAACTTTAATACAAATGATAACCTGTAAAGCACAAACGCATACACACACACAAAACAAAATGTAATTTACTACAGTACTTGTGTGATATTTTGAATTATTATAACAGAAAAATTATACTGTGTCATTAAAGACTGTTTGTGAAGCTGTTTCATACCTATACATCAGGGGCAGTTTGAGGATTTCATCCTCAGGGGGGCTTAGCCCTCAGTGAGAATCTGTTGCAAGAGACCATTGTATCTTTAAATCGTCACCACTATATTACTGAATAGTAAGTCAAAAGTAGCCTACTGGTACTTAAATTGGTATAAGTCAATACAGAATTTTACTTATGAAAACTGTATTACTGTATGAAGCAAATATACACAGATTCTATTAAAGCTACAGAAGTTTTGTTAAGAGCAGAGAGTGATTATCTCTTTCTTTTGTTGCTTGATTAACATTATTAAAACAGAAGGTATATGATTCTGCTGTCACTTTAACACCTAATGATGTCACCTTATATTGATACACATCCAATATTTTCTTAACTGTTTACGTCCACTTAAGACGGTTTACGCGGATACTCAATTTTGTGTGTTTTTGCTCAAGACACGAAATAACTCAATTTGGTACTCGCATGCTGTCTGAGAGGCAACTTTTTGTGTGCGCACTTCAGGTGTGTGTGAGCACAGTAACGTATCACAGGTAGCCAGTACCGCACTGTTCTTTCACAGCTTCTTGCGCTTGAATGACTTCAAAGTTTAAACTGACAAGAATCAAAAACTGAAAATGATCAACCTTCTTTTGAAGGCACCACTGGCCCACTTATTCTGATGTCAAGTATAGGGATTGTCGTTGATCCATACAAACCAAGCACCACGGTTCGAAATTCATGTGATTCGACAATTAATTGCAAAGTGTAACCATCATAGAGCCAAAGTTCAGAATTTGCACGTGTCAGTTTGAACATTCAAGCGATTATAAACCATTCTAGCGCAAGAAGATGCAAAAATCTCAGTTCAGAACTTGTGCACTTTTTGTGCACACAGACAGCACGTGAACACAGAATTCCGTTTTCTTCTGCATCTATGTGTGCTTGAACGTACACGCGTATGCAAAATTGTCAAAATGCCCGTCTTGGCGTGTATCCTCATGAACATTCGCCTTATGGCTTACGTGAACGTAAACAATGGAGAAAGAATAAGGATGCGTTTGATTATACTGGATCCCTGCATCCGGCCTTAAAGTGACTGACACCGACAGCAGCAGGAATATTAGGCTGCTATGTTAAACAAACAGCAAAAATAAAAAATGTCAGAGAACCAGTTGTTTAGCTTTAACTAATTAATTATATTTAATTTATACAGTGAAATTATTTATTCAATTTCTGTTACTGAAAACTGTTATTTCTTTGATCACAATTGTCAAAGGTTTACTAGACAGACAAATTGCTGTCATTTTAGGAATAAGATTGCATGGGTTTTGAATCGAGATTTGTGCCGTTTTAGCGATTTGAAAATCTACATTCTCTGAATATCCTGCTTTTACAAATGTGACCCATGTTCCACAAACAAGTTAGGAAATTTGTAGTGTAATGCTATTTTTTGGTCCCACTTTATATTAAGTGGCTTTAAATACTATGTACTTACATTGAAATTAATAATTTGACACAATGACACAATTTAAAAACATGTACTTATATTCTGAAAATACCTGCATGTATTTACAGCTGTAATTATGTAATTACTTTTGTAATTACACTGTTGACCCTTCCCTTACACCTTAACCCACCCGTAAACCCACCCATATCACCACACCTGTCCCTAACCTTACCCGTATCACACCCCAATAGCAGCACAAGTGTTTTACAATACAACCTGAACACAATAAGTACATTGTACTTATTTTTTATGTAAGTGCAGTACTTAAAGCCACTTATTATAAAGTGGGACCTTGCTGAACAATGAAGCATCCATGGATACGACAGGGATGGAACTGCAGCCAACACTTCCCTCCCCTCACAATCTTTTTACTCCTGCAGAAGGCACGAAGTCGACACTCTCCGGGGGCTGTAAAAACTGCCAGCTACATATCGCCTTATCTCTCTGTCTCTCTCTCGCTCTCAATAGCGTTCTCAGACACCACCATTCATTCAAATAGTTTCTTTTGTATAGGCCTTTACGCTGTAGTGAGTGCTGGTTGTGGAGACCCTCCTGGCAACCTTCATACATCACAAGAGTACTCCACCGTTACCTTTTTGTTAATTTCCTTTTTTTACCCCATTCTGAAAGCCACTTACATTGACTTTGAACTTCTCAGCTTGCAGCTTGGCTCTGAGTGTCAGTTCTTGGTCGCAGAAACACAGTGGCGGTTCAGTTTTTATACCGTGAAATGCATCATTCCTGAAGAGGGATAAAAATAGAACCAGCTTAGTTTTATTGCCTCAAGGCCTTGTTCTCAGAGGTTCCTGGCTGCTCAAGGAACACGGAGATATTGCAGGGACTAAACTACCAATGCAATTCAATGCAAAATGAATACATTGTTAAATGTTATAAGGGCAGTTCACACCAAATAAGTAAAATTAGAAAAACTAAACATAGTGCCACAAAATTGAAAAGCGGTATTTTAAAACTGCTTTTAACTCGACACTGTTCATATTGGAGCTGTACGATTAATCGTTAAAATATCGCGATTCAAGCGTATACAAAATCTCATTCCTAAATGAAAACATTTCGGCCATGTCTAGTAAAACTTTGACAAAATCACAAAGGAACATTCAAATCTGTTTTGGCACTGCCACTGACCCAGAGAAAGCAGTTAGGCTATCTAGGTATGAAACCGCTTCACAAACAATAATTTCAACGATTCATCGTTCTTGTGAACGAATTCACAAGAATTCAGATTATCACAGAAGTACTGGGATAAAAGTTTATACTTCATATATAAACAGTCTACGCAATTGATCAAAATGGTGCAAATCACCTTTTGAAAGTGATTTGCCGCTTCAAATAGCGATTGTATCGCTTAACATCGTTACACCACTAGCTGGTGACTTTTAGGTTTGGTGTTTTTTAACTAGGTTAAATTTTTTTTATGACATAGTATCATTTCTGATATCATAGTATCAGAGTTTCGTTCAGTAATGCTGATTCATCCAGTAATGAAACAAGTGTAATCAGTCATTAAATCATTCATTTAATTTTTTTTAAATAAATTAAACATTTTAAATGCACTACAGCAATTGACATTTTGTCAGAAGCTCAAGTAAATTACATTTTATTTTGTTTAGATGTCTTTTCAGAATTGTGCAAGAATCGCGAGGTCTCTCTTTGAAAAAACGTGATTCTGAATTTATCCAGAATCGTGAAGCTGTTTCATATTTCAAATTTGACCCCATTTGCAGCCAATATTTTGAAGGGATTACCGCACAATCTGATCATTACAGTGTCTAAAGATCTAAAACAAGATGGAAGCGAAACTGATCGTGTGATTATGATAGACATATTGAGTTGAACAACTTAAAAGGCGTATTAGTGCAATAAATATACATTCCATGCGGTGACAAAATATATTGAGGCACCGAACTCATTACGTGTGCCATGCAAATGGAAATATATATTCTATATATAAAGACTGATTTTTGTTTTTAGGAACCTAAATAAATTGCTGTTGTCATGATTTTGCTTGATGTTTAGCTGCAAGTGAAACCTGCAGAACTCATCAGTGAAGTTGTTCTTCAGTTCTTCATTTTGAGCTTTTGCAACACCGGTCTGTGCATCCTGTCTGCTGTATGTGTACAAGCTCACCTCTCCATTGACACAGCGGTGCCACAGAACGGTGAAAACCAGCTGCACTGATAGGATGTTGCTGTTAGAAAGAAATACTTCAGGAAGGGGATCAGTACTTGAATGAAAATTACTTTAAAATTATGCAGAGCTGCAGTTATTGATTGACATTTTGATTGTTGCAGGTCAAGCTAGTTAGTGTTAGACTTTCTTAAATCAGAGATGCTATTAAAATGCCTTTGTCATAACACACTCATTAGCTTGAGCTTAATAAAGAGTGGAAACTGGTCTAAGGCTTCTTTATTACAGAATGAGGCGGACAGTATTATTTTGAAGTTTTCTATACTGTAATTAATGCTATGTCGATTAGCATTGCATTATAAATATACTTTATTCTTCTGAAAATACACAAGATGGCTGGAAGAACAGATAAACCATATATTGATAAACAGATAAACCATATTGTCGCAGTCGTCTGTTTATTGTCTTAAATAAAGTCATTGAATAAGTCAAAGCGTTTCCATCTTTTAATTTAGCTACAACGATAGCTGTATTAGGGATTTCCAAAAATGTCAGAAGTTATATGATATATTTTCACATTTTGAAGAAAAAAATATTGGCTACAAGATAGTTCTCAAAAGTCCTGTGAACAAATGTTCTGTATTGGTTTTATGGCCTTGTTTCAGTGACTTACTTTTTTTTCCACTAACCACGCATAAACATAAAACAGGCATTATTTCTCAACTATAAACTTTGACATACATGATGCTCAGATATTATGGTAGCAGTGTTTAGGCTGAATACAGCCAGTGTAATCAGATTTTTGCCACTTTTAAAATTTAAAAGTAGAAGAAAAAAACGCAAATGTTAGGACAAGTCAAAACACCCCGAGGGCCCATAAATCACCTTTGTTTGTGAATCTTGTCAGAGCAAATGATATAGAACATTTTGCTCAACTTATTTACTTCAGTGATAATGTGCCACCACCAAAACAAGATGATTGTAGACATTAATGTAGCAAACCATTAACAATGGTTGGGCATGGACACTATGAAACTGTCATGACTTTATTAAAATAAACTTTGCTACTGTAGCTGTTGATCACTATTAATCTGTCCACACATCCGTGCAGAAAAAATCATGAAGATTCTTTCACAGAACTTTAACTAGATTTTTCTCAAAATTGACTGCTGACTCCATCTTTTTTTTTTTTTTTTTTTGTCTGAATCCAACATTTTTGAAAATTTGTTCATTCTGACTCATTTGCCAGGACGGGTCACATTTCCATCAGATGATTGTCGAGCTGAGTGTGTATCATGGTGACCCTATTAGGTGTGCTTTAGATTCTCGCTTGGCCATTGGAGACCCCCTTGCCCCAGGTACTGTGGAATCTTGTCGGATGAGATTTTAGCCACTAAACACTATTGCACATAATGAAGTGCTATTTGTTCAAACTGTTGGCATGTCTGCATGTTTTTTTAATGCTTGACTAGTGTGTTTGCTAATGGCACCCTGCTGCTCGAGAGATTCCCAGTATGGTGCTTAAGGGAGGGGGAGAGAGCGACTGTGGTACTCCTGTAGTCAGTGGGGCGTTTTCTGTGACTACGCTGAGCTCTGTTCACATTTACACTTCACTTGGGTTCTGGCTTTCCCATTCCTGGCACAGCCAATTCTCGCACATTACAATAAGGTAGAGTAACTCCAAGCAGCCCCACTAAACAAATAAGTGAAACTCTTTGGTAACATTTAATTAAAACGACTCTCGCCTCAAGTAATGAAGCTACTTTACAACGTGCTGTGCTTATTTCACTTTATACTGGTGCTTGCGCAGCCAGAGCTAGGTAGCAGAACCCTAAAAAACTAATTTATTGGCTCAAAAATTTGCCCGCAAATAACATTTGTTTGCAGAGAATGTTGGTAAGGAGGGAGATTTGTGGGTCAAAATGACAATTTACTCTATTACACTATTAGCTCTGGCAACAGTCAGTGGGTTTGCTTATCTCAGCACTCCGGATTTCAGCAGCTTGTGGAGTTTCTGAAAGTGTCAGGAATATTTGCGTCTCTCACTTTCCTGAGGTAACAGCATCCTGGCAGACTGGTGATTTAATCATCTCCAGGAACCACTCCCTGATGCTGTCAGCCATCATCTTGTGAATTATATGAAATATATTCCCCATGTGGAGAGACGACCAGACCTCAATTTCAGGCTTTGCTTTTGTTTTGCCTTAATCCTCTGGGGTGCTTTTTTCCTGCTGTATTATTTTACCATTTTATCAAATAATCAGATCAACAGCTGACAGCAGGTGTTTTAAATTAAAATTTGTTTGTTTGAGGGAAGAGAATCTTTTTTTTTTTTCGTTTGCTGTTCATTTATCATGTCATAAAAAGCTGCATTATTTTCTGTTGTAGGTGGCTAACCTCGCATGCTCCATCTCCAACAACGAGGAGGGAGTGAAGTTGGTGCGGATGGCTGCTTCCCAGCTGGAAATACTGTGCCCTCAGGTACGGCAGCATTTCGCCAAGGCCCCTGTAGCACGTCCAGTTCCCCCTTTCTCAACTGCTTCGACATCTTTTTAATGCGAGCTCCAATGACACTTCCTTCATCCTGAGGCTTTGACCTCACATATCTTTTAATCCAAATGAACATGGCTTAATCTCGGTCATAATCTTAAACAATTGTACTGTTTTCTCGAGGGTGGAGGAGGGCTCAGATAATCAGTCTGCATATGTGCAGCCATGTTTGTGGTTAAAAGCGGATTAATGGGATGTTTATGGTAATTGCAGGTGATTAATGCAGCCTTGGCCCTGGCTGCCAAGCCTAACAGCAAGGTTGCCCAGGATAACATGGATTTGTTTAAGGACCAGTGGGAGAAACAGGTGCGAGTGCTTACTGACGCAGTGGATGACATCACTTCCATTGACGACTTCCTCTGCGTGTCTGGTAAGCCCACGTTACAAAGTGTAGTGCTAGATCTTGGTTCTTAGACATTGTGTTAAATGGTTAGTTCACCTAAAAATGACAATTCTTTCATCATTTACTCGCCCTCATGTCATTTCAACCCCATAAGACTTTTGTTCATCTTTGAGAAACAAATTAAGATCTTTTAATGTAATTGAGAGATTTCTGTCCACGCACTGACAGTCCATGCAACTACTGCTTTGACGGTTTAAAAAGTTTATAAAGAGATCGTAAAACGAATCCATTTGATTTTAATCTGTTCTCGTGTGTTACACAGCACGTTTGAGCTTTCGCAAGAACCAGTGAGGTTTTTTCTTGTGCGTCAAGCAAATACACGATTAGTATGATTTTGCTGATCAATGTTTGTGTGAATGAAAAGACTAAATTTAGTCTTATATAAAATAAAGCAATCCAGTTTTTTTTTGACTAAATCACTTGATTCATATGGATTAGTATCTTTTTGAACTATGAAGCGACAAAGTGGAAGATTGCATAAACTGTCATCGTAGGGACTATTAATTCTTTGATCCCTTTCTGTATGTTATTTAATCACAATTCAAATGTTTAATTTCATTTATTTAGAGAAACAATCTGAAGTTGATTGTTTAGTCACTGGCTTGATTTAATGATGCATAAACGGCAATAAACGATTTTGAGACAAATAACGTCTGACTACCTCAATCATTACAAATCAGAAATCACTGATCACGGATCAGGCATTAGAATTTAACACGGTTACTTACATGTTGTGGTATCACTGTTGGGTCCATATCTTGCAGTAAAAGCAAGATTTTACAGTTTGCAAAGCCTGCACCGATTTAGGTAGGTAGATTTTATTAATCCCACACTGGGGAAGTTCACTTATTACAGCAGGTCCACAAAAAAAGTATGGAAAACACATTAAATTTGCCAAAGGAAATGTACCGAACAAACAATGCTCTATTGAGACATTCACATAGTTGGAAATAAATAACCACTTTCCTAGCATTAGGGTCATTTGGAAGGTAATAATATTTTTAGTATCTCTCTTCTCTCCTTCTCATCTCACTAACGTGCCAGTGGGCAGGGCCAAAGACGCATTGATGTAGGGCATTGATTTGATTTTGAAGAGGCGGCCTTTCGTTGCGTTATTACATCACAAATTGACAATTCCAAACAAGACGTTTTCTGAGCTTGGATTCAATAAAAGCTGTTTTTGAACTAACAAGGAAGTTTTTAGTTTTGAAGTGACCACTAACATGTAAAAATTCATGACCCCTTTAAGAGTTCTTGTTGAGATGTAGGATGACTGACTGCCTTCACCTCCTCTCAAGGACACATTACAGTTTACCATGTTGATTTGCAATTCCCAGACACCCATTACTAAACTGCCTGTGTGTGTTTAATCTTTTTTTCATCCGCCCATGGTTCCCGTTAATGTTCTTAAGTCAGGGACAATGTAAATACAGCATGAAGGATGAGGATTTCCTGTCTTCATGCTTGCATTGTGGTTAGCTCTCTGTAGATTCTCCAGCACTGTCTCCTTATTTATTTTAAACATTGTCTTCTCTTTTGAAAATTTCTTTCTTTTTGCTTCAGAAAATCACATTCTGGAGGATGTTAACAAGTGTGTCATCGCCCTGCAAGAGAAGGATGTCGATGGGCTTGATCGCACTGCTGGAGCCATTCGAGGTAGAGCTGCCCGTGTGGTCCATGTGGTCACATCTGAGATGGACAACTATGAACCCGGGGTCTACACGGAGAAGGTTTTGGAAGCCACCAAGCTTCTCACTGATACAGGTATAAACCAGAACATTATATATCTGAAATCATTTGTGTTTCACGATAAATGTCTGTAGCTGCAACAGATTTTTATATGTAAAATAAACCAAAATCTGTTGTTTTGTATTAATGGTTTTAGTTTAGCCCTTAGTGTTTTTTACAGTGTGTAACGTGTTATTGGGCACAAGTGAGTTTTTCTTTTATACAACGGCGCAAAAGGCAATATGTATTAACATTTCATTCAACTAAATTAATGCAACTAAAATATCCCTAATTGTAGGCCGTTTACGATTGCGTTATTATTTGGTGCAATAGTATAAATGTTCATTTATCAGTGTCTAACAGCTGCTGAAAATATGCTACATCCAATCTAAAATTAATCAGAACTATCCATTTGAAATTATTTTTGGTGATTGCACTTGTGTACATGTGATTAATTTCTATTTTAAATCCATTGTTCTTGTTTAATATCTGAAAATGCTGCACAGGCATCCAAAAATAGCACTGCTGCCATCTGGGCCAGAATTTCCTTGAGTGGGTTTGTAGGGTGTTTGTATGGGAGTGCTGATTTTAAAAGAAAAGTAACTTTGTCTACCTTTCTCACAAGGTTGCATAACATTAGAGCTGGGACGGTTACCGCATTACCGCAATACCGCGGTCACGTGACACCTACCACGGGTCTGAGCTAGTCACCGTCATCACCGCAAACATTTTTTTTTTTAAATAAACAATGGCCTTCACATGTGTTCACGTTGTGTCTAATGACATGGATCCATTGATTCTAATGACATGTGTCTATTAACATTGAATCTTACATGGATTCAAGGTTTTCTAAACAAAACTTATCAAAAGATGGAGCAAATCCGACCTTTCGCAAGTTGGGCAGCGCAATGTTCCATGACACATAATAACATGACGTGGCTGCCGGAGCTGATCTCGCCCACTCTAGTCAATTCTTGTGTTTACACCAGCCACGACACGGCGCGTTTCAGAAGCGTCTCTCCGCGCCGCTTCGCTAAAGATAGGCGCCTAGTCTATTTTTGACGGACGCTGCGTCCAAGCCAAGTAAATACAAAAAAAAAAAAAAGTCTATCAAAATAAACACCCTTTGCAGACTCCCAATTATATTGCAAATGTCTTATAGCCTATAATTTGAAGCCCCAAAAGCAGGACCTCAGCTTTTAATTGCACGTGCTTATTTAACACAATTCTCTCACGTGAAGACCGCTTTTGTCAACCCTCACGGAGTCGCGGCAAGTGCACAGCACCAGAGAGTAATCTTGACGGCACTTGCAAGAAAATGGATAAGCAGCTACATAATCAAATTCACAAATATTACACCATTTAAACATTATTAAAAATACATAGGCTACTGAGTTACAAAAACAATCTTTGTCAAAGAATACACTTGTATGTTCACAGTTTGAACGTTCTTATTTCCATTTGTTTAATTTCAAGATCTGAGGTGAATTATCCATTGTTGCTTTTACAGCCTCAAAGCTGGAGCACTAAACGATATTCAAAGTCACATTGCATGCTTTTAACATTAAATAAAGCACATAAACAGTACCTGCGATTATCATTGCCACACTTTGTTTGTTCCAGCCGCGACGTCGCAGAAAAAAAAAACGTGGGGAGGGGGGTTGAGGTTTAAAGCGGTTTACCGCAATAGAAAAAAATCCATACCGTCCCAGCCCTACATAACATGGCCGTGCCTGTGATGGCCAAAAAACGCTGTCTAGATAGGCAGTTCTCACTAGGTTTTGAGACAAAGCCTGAGACCAGTATCTGCACCCTAGCTTTATTAGGAAGATAAAACATTAAAAAATTTTCTGGTAGATAGATAAAACGTTATGTTGCTTTCATGTGCTGTTACATAATAGCATTCGAATGCCTTCAGGAACCTTTTTAAGACTAAAATCACAGAGATGGTACGTTCCTCTGTGACACAGAATACGATTTTCCCATCCATTTGAGGCCTTTCTATTGGGAAATGCTGTCACATTTTGTGTACTCTGTTCAGCTTTGCACTAAAACAAATAGCTGGGCCATATTGGCAAAGAAACAATGTTATGTCATTAACGATTACTTAAATTACTGTAAGACCTAACGTCCATAAGCCTATAGGCTTACCGAAAACCTTTTGCTCATGCAAATTTCCAAATCCAAATATTCTTTTTTTCCCAGCTAACTTTCCATTCAATCTCATCTTTATGGTCCTGTCACTGTACTCCCCAGTGCAGTCTTAAATTGTGAATGAGAATAAGTATTAATGTAGATGTGTTCAGCTCCTATAGGGGAGGTGCCATTACTTGATAGCTGAGAGGTAGTGTAGCTGGTGGGCCGGCTTCATGAAGTGGTTGAGCAAATCGCTATAGATCATACTGATTCGGGTGAGTCGGTCAATCAAATTTCATGAGGGTTTGGTCTCAGATGGCCTAGTATGACTATTTATCCCCAGCTCTTGTTCAGCCCAAAATTTAGCAGTAAATGCAGTCGAGATAATCTAGCAGCAGGAACGATATTCTAGCCATGAAAGCTTTTTGCAAACACCACCAGAATCCAGTTAAATTTTTACATTTTTTAAAAAAACAAACATTTAATTTGGTTCCTTCAGCAATAACTCACTAAAGCTCTAACTGCGGCCTCCATGCTGAATGGTATTAGTTTGTGTTGGTCACACTCAATGTCATTAAATACCTTCTGGGTGTAAATGAGTCAATGCCATCCACAAAACGAAGGAAGCATCCCTCAAAAGGTCTCCGGTTTTTACCTTCTGCTGTCTCATTGTATGAGGACATGAATGCATGAACTTCATCTCCAGAGCTTTTCTTAGTCACTTCACCAGCAATTTTATTTGAGAATAACTTTCATCATATCATAAACACACAAACTCAATGGTCTTCACGTCAGCCCCAGCATTTTACCATTTTATTTGAGGAAAAACTATCATCATATCATAAACACACAAACTCAAAGGTCTTCACGGCAACCTGTCAAAGAAAAAGTTCAGTTCAACAAAGAAATTGTGACTGAAATGTATTACTGTTGTACAGTAGAATTTAGCTACGTCTCAATATAATAATAATAATAATAATACGAGCAATAATAATAATAATAATAATAATAATAATAAAATATTATTAAAACTGTTTTTAAGGAATGATCAATTTTTCTTCCATGTTTTACCACATGTTAACAGTAAAGCTATATTGTGCAGCACTTTGTTTGACAAAAAAAGTTTTAATTTCATTTGATTAAAAGATACATACATTTTTCATGCTGCCTTTTGATTGCCAGAATATTTAAAAACAGAATTTCTGAATAAAATCCCAAAATTTCATTAAAAAAATTATTCATTTTGTTTTATGAATTCACTTAATTAGACATGCTTTTTGATTATAAAAATTTAACTAAACCCATTCAAGTGGAATCCAGAAAAATTAAAGAAAACAGAATTTGGTGAAAAATAAAATGGAATTTGAAAAAATTAAATAACTTATTTCACAGGGCCCTTTTAATAAAACTTTTAACAAATTGCTGTTAAGTTGTAAAAGTGTTTATTTCAATTAATTGGACATTCTTTGATTTACTTAAGTTATTTAACCATAAAAATGGACAAAAAAATAAAAAACAAAAAAAACCCTGATTTCATAGGGACCTGCCTTTGAATGCAGAGAGCATTTGCGTGGCTTTGAGGTCTTGCTGCCACCTGTCTTGTGATTGATTCGTTTAAGGGTGCCTCTGGATTAAGCCGTTCTTGCAGTCAAGTAAAGCCTGATTAAAAGTTGCCCTGAGCAGTCATTAAAAACCAGTGACACATCACCATGATTTTCTGCATTTGCTCAGCTCTGTTTCAGGCGTTCTAAGTTCGATTGAGGGGAAAGTGTCAATTCAATTCAAATCTAGTTTGAATTATATATTTCTACAGGCACAATGTCTTGATTGAATTGTAATTCAGCTCTCTCATATTTGCTATGTTGAAAGGGATTTTTTTTCTTGCAAAATTAATAATTTTTTTCTTTGTTATGTGCTACGAAGTGTTTTTTACCTTTCTGTTTGTCCTTTCTGTCTGTGTGTGTACTTTTACAGTGATGCCACGTTTCACTGAGCAGGTAGAGGCAGCCGTGGAGGCTCTCAGCGCCAACCCTGGCCAGCCAATGGATGAGAACGAGTTCATTGATGCTTCGCGTCTGGTATATGATGGCGTGAGGGACATTAGGAAGGCAGTGCTTATGATCAGGGTGAGTGAAACCTTTAAATGGAAAAAGAACATTTATTTTTAAATGATTAAGTTTTATCCAGAACAATTATCATCCTCCTATTGTTGTAAAATCATTGTTTTCTTTCTTTAGTCAAACACTAAAATAGATAGTAGGTAGAAAATCTAAGCCATTCTTTTCTATATCATAAAAGGGCAGATTATGAAATAACTGCAACAAAAATGCACAAAATTGGTCAACATGACTGAATTTAATAGTTATTCATTCTTATTCTTTTGAAGCTTGACAGTATGTTTGCCATTTACATTTTTTACTATATGGAAAAGATAAGCTTGGACCTTCTGCCTAACCTCTTTTCATTGAAGGAATACAATGTTATAATGATATGATCATTGAGAATTTAAATGAGAATTTCTGGATGCATTTTTCAACTATTCATTTATGAGCGCAGTTAAAGAGTTTTTTTTATTACCTTATTTAGCTATGTTATTAGCTAAACTTATTACCCACTAGTGATGTGCATATCACGGTTATATCCGCGGGTGCTGCGGATAATCCACGGATCGGGTGGGTCAAGTAATAAAATTAACATTCTGATTAATTTCGGTTGGGTCGCGGGTGGTTATGATAAATCATTATTAACGAAAATGTCCAGGCAGACAAGCACTAATGTGCACTCTCTTTAAGATATACGCTGTGTGGGGTCTGCTTTTTAAGCAGGCCTGAGAGTGAAGTAAAAAAAGAATAATTTAAAAACAAAACCAAAGGAAGGAAACAAAAGTACCGCGTGGGAGCGTTTTAGCGAAGTGGTTGACGAGGATGAATCAAGTGCTGCGTACGTAAAATGCATGTGAAGTGTTTGTGTGCGCGCGTGTTCGCCTGTTAGTGAATTCGCAGCGACAGAAGCCATTTAGAAAATGAAAATTGTCAAATAAATTTTGTTTTAAGGCGAGACACGGCAGGCAAAACATTGTTTTTATTTTTTTTTACTGGTCAATTTTGAGATTTTTGGATATTTGTCTTCAATAACATGTCGTCTTTCAGACTGTGGTGAAAAAAAGTCAGAAATACACATTTAGGTCTTTATTTTATTACACTTTGTCTGTTTGCGTCTGTAGATTTCACGTAAATTCAACAAAAGCTGGCGTTGTAAATCATCCCGCCGATCCGCGATCTCCGTCTGCTCTGTCATCACAGGCACCGCTGGAAAGCTCTCTCTTCACTGTACAATGCTGTCGGATCCAAATATGGTCATTTCCTTTTTATCAGCAACCAATCGCGAAAGTAAAAGGGCTGAATGCCTAATCTCATTGGCTGATGATAAATCTTTTAAGCCCGTTTTCTCAAAATGACCTTTCTCTTATACTCCAAGTCCGAAATCTCCACTTCAGTAGCACCTATATACACCAAACTTTCCAGTCTTGTACCTAGTTATATTATGAAGACATTTACAGAGGGATTTGTAAATATATTATTCCTAGCCTGATTTATATAACATTTTATTCCAAAAAGCATGGCGAAAATAAATTTAAGGCTATTGACAGTATATTCTGATTTACAGGATAACAAAAGTAGATATCCATAAATCCCTCTAATTTTTTCCCCATCTAATATGTGAACACAATAAAAAAAGAATTTTTAATCTGGCTTTATCCAATACTCAGATTTCGTTTTTTAAAATATATACAAATTAGCGCATATTTAATATTAAGATATTGCCTAATTTGCATATTTAAACATTAAATTACAGAAAACTTGTAATACATGTTTTTCTCATCTTAATGTAGGTAATCAACTGGGAAAGTTTCATGGTGATATCTGCCACTTAAAAATGTTACCCTGTTCACCTGTAGTGTCTCGCCTTAAAGAAAAGCAACGTTCATTCATCAGTGTATTATGTTACCATTAGAGATGCGCGCATCAACCGTCGCCAAGTCCGCTATTGAAGGTGGTGATAATCCATTTATCATTATGCGTAAAAACACCTAAGAATAATTGTAATTTGACCATCGGGTGCGGGTCGGGTGCGGATACTTAAATCAGAGAGAATTATTGGTGCGGGTGGATGGTTTATTTTTGGCTGAGGATTCGGGTGACGTTGGAGCTCATACGCGCATCTCTACTACCCACACAGGTTTCCGGTGCACTCTGAAGTTTGACCTTCCATGTTCTTTTCAGCACTTTAGTTTTTTTTCCCCTTGTGAGAGCTTGTAATATTGAGGTAAACTCCAATTAGGTATATCAAAATGCGTTCAGAATTAGAGAGAAGAGGAGGGCAGGGTTAATTAGCGATTTGCTCTGTGAGGATATATATAACTCAGAATAATACTGCACTTAGACTGTGTGTGTGTGTGTGTGTGAGAGAGAGAGAGAAACTGAAAAGCCTGGTGCGCATATATGTGCCGCCTTATTAGAAACTAATGGTGAATTTGTTTTGGGCTAATGGTAACCTAATTTAACTAATTTCCCTCTCCATGTGCACTATTTTCCAGAGCTGTAGTTGTCTGAGGGTTAATGGTCTTTCCCTGAGCTGAACTGTAACATTGGACATATGGTTGCTAGCTTGCAGTGAAGCGTTAGCTAACAGTCTGACAATGAGCAGACAACAGTCCACTCCCGCCGTGCAGGGAAACACACAGACCCTCAACTCCACTTCGCCAGAGCGCGGAGCAACTAGGTTAAAGCCATTAATTGAGGCAAATTTCGTCTTTCGTAGTTTCAGATTAACGACTTTTCAATTAATCGTGAAGATAATGTACACTGAATTTAAATAATTGGCTCATGAGGAATTGTGTTAGAATGTATTAATGCCTGAAGTTAAAGCGAAGAGAGCGGTCATGACCCAGATAATGAAGCCGGAGTAGCATACGATTAAAAGGCCTCTAGAAGTTAGGCATAGACCGCACATACTCACTTGTATATTTGCTGTTGATGATTGTGATTGGATCGTATTTCTTTGTAGCCATTGTACTTGCACACTTTATTTGAATACATCAGCCAATGCTCTCTTTTCAAATGTCAAGTAGCAAAACGATTCGCATTGACTCACTAGTTTGATGCAGACGAAACTCTGACTTGTACTGAAATTTTCATTAATAACAGTGGGTTTAAATTAGAATACACATACAATTAGATGGGGGATCCATTATGCTGTATTTGCATTATAATACGTAATTGATTTTTTTTAAATTAGCATTTTCCCCTTTATTTTCAAATCCCAGGAGAGCTGTTTTGCCTAATTCATTTTCCATTCCAGGCATCTTTCTCTAGTTATCTAGATTGATTCAATGGTTAAAACAAAAGTCCCTCTGGCAGACAGGATCTGCTTGTTTGTTGTTGGTTTAACATGAGTGTTGAACATGTCCCCGACACTGAAACGCTTTCGAAAAGAGAGGTGTGACCTTTGCTATCTCATTTTGTTCCTTTCTGACTGTATAGTATTTTTTTAAACGCTTCAGGGCCCTTGTTCTAAGACAAGTCGTCCGAACCGATAAGAAACCCACCCAAAGGCCTGGCGATCACAGAGGTTTTTTAGAGAGCACTGTTTTCATGCACCCTGCAGACATTGAGATAGCAAGGAAGAAAAATTTGTACTTTGTTTCACTTTCAAGTTGCTTCCCTCTACAAGCGCGCCATGTCAAGCTCACATGTTTAGACAAAGCTCGAGCGTAGCAATCAGCCAACACTAGTGCCCAGTGGGCATCAACCTCTGCCACATGAGAACTCTTCGATCGGAAGAGACAAGTGTGCAACTTGGGCTACTTAAGATGGACAGAGTCTTTAACCTCAGTAAGTACTGCACTTGCAGTACTCGCCGGCCGACCGTCACCTAAGATTTGACTGGCTGGCAGCCCTCGACTCCACTGTTGAGGGGATGTCACTGGTACTAATAGCCCTTCCATAGCACAGATCCTCATAGCTGCCGAGTGGTTACTGTAGCCTGCAATGGCACCTTACCTACACTGCTTCAGGCGTCTCAGGCTGTTTATTCAAATGCCTGCTCACTACTGCCCTAGTTTATAGAGGTGATGCATTCTCTTGGATGGCAAGGTAGATATATTTGACCTGTATGCGGCTCCTATCACTTGGTACGTTGTAGATCTACACTAGTGACCAGGGTTGAGCAAAATGTAGAAATTCCCAGAATTGCCTCCCTTTGTTCATATTGGGATTTTAATTTAATATCTGGCATCACGCGTGAAGATGAATTGGAATTGACAGAGGAATTTTCTGAATTGCAATTCAACACTGGTAATGCATTCTTGGAAATGAAGTGTTCTTCTATAATGTCATAAAATATATAAACTAAATACAAATTTCAATAGAAGAGTCTAAACTAAAATTAAAAGGTTGATCAAAATATAGTAAAATAGCAATGTTGTGAAATATGATTATAATTTAAAATAACATTTCTATTCTAATGTTCTAAAACCCAAAGCTGGATTTTTAGCATTACTCGAGTCTTCAGTGTCACGATTCATTAGAAATCCTTCTAATAAACTGATTTGGTGCTCAAGAAACGGTTATGCTGTTTAAATTGAGATACTTTTTCCAGAATTCTTTGAATAGATCTTTTGTAACATTATAAACCTTGACCATAACTTTTGATTACATTTAATGCATCCTTGCTGTAAACGGTTTTCTTTTTAACAAAACCCCAATTTTTTTTAAAGGTAGTTTCTCCTACTATTTGTCAATCTTTATTCTATCTTTCACTGTATGTGTCGTTTTATCGTTCTCTGTTCTAAAGGCCAACAAACCTTCTAACAAACATAAAAATGTTTAAATCAAGGGTTTCTCAAACTGTTATTCAATTTTGTCCTGCTTTTCTAGTTAAATTAGTTAAATCAATTTGAATTAATTTCCATTCATCATCCTTACATTTAAATTCATGAATTGAATAGAAATTTAAAAGGCATTTTCAATTCCATTTTGAATGGTGCACAAACCTGCTAGTGACAAGAAGTCATTTAAAATTTTTGCATTGTTAACCTAAAATCCATTTTGTGCTTCAGTGTGATTCTCCAGATACAGTGTTTTTATGAAATGAACCTGGGCACTTCCAAACTGTCGTCCACACCTTGACTGACTTTGTGTGGCCTGTTTGTTGTTTTGATGTCATCTTCAGCAGGCAGAGTTTTGGAATGTTTGAGGTGTCTATTATTGGAGCAGCTGCATCGTGAGCCAGTCAGATTCTCCTCACAAATGGATTGTACAGACAGTCGGATAAGGGCGGCTTGCAGCACTGGCGAAATAATACATCCGTATCTTCTCACATCTCGTCCTTTTTCCTATCAAGCTGAAATGCATTTTCTTGTCAGTGAGGGTTCTGCCACCCCTCCCCATTCTCCACCATTTCCCTCTGCAAACAGGTCCCTCTGCTCGCAAGTGCATACTAATAGAGCAGTAGAGTTATAAGAGGCATGTTTGGCATTCAGTGCAGGGATTAGAGAGAAAGAGTTAGTTTAGTTCAGTACAGGGAAAACGTGGCTTACCCGCTGCATTGGTGCACCAGATCATTCCGTTTCTCTTTAGAGACATTCTTCTCTAGTAGAGCCGTTTTACTGTTAAAACTTTCAGCGTTAAACATGTATAGGCTACTTGCTAAGGAAAGTGTCACTATTACTATTGTTCAAACTTGGGGGTTGGGGTTTATTCAAATCCCTTAAGTATTAAACTTCTACACATCAATTTTTGATGCATTGAAGGACATACTATCAGGCCACATATCAGTGTACTAAAAACCACTAAAGCAACCTCTTAGCAAAGGCAATCATCCACAACTTGCTAGTATTAAGTGGCATCACAACTGTTTGTAACATTTTATTTGTTTGTGTGTATTTTACCAATTTTTTTGATATCGTAAGAGAGGTATTAGGGCAGGAAATAATGTGAAGCACATGGCTAAGCTAATCAGATCATATGCGTTAACCAATAGACCATGGCCCTGATGGGCAGCAATTCTTATTACAAATGTATTAGAGTTTCTACTTTCCCAGGGAAGACTACTATTGACGAGTTTGCCATAGATCATAAGGGTCTCGAGTTGTTGAAAGAGCTTGCTAACGTTCCATATCTCTCCCCATCCCTACACTTTTCTTCTCCCCCGGCAGACCCCAGAGGAACTGGACGACTCGGACTTTGAGACAGATGACTTTGATTCTCGCAGCAGGACCAGCGTGCAGACGGAAGACGATCAGCTCATCGCTGGACAGAGCGCTCGGGTGAGAAATGGAGCTTTGGTTTTATGACACTCCAGTTTATGAAGCCACTTAGGGATGTCAGAAGGTGTCAAACTTGATTCTAAAATTACCTGAGGATTAGATCCCTTTGTAGATATTTTTGGATGGAATCTGACCAGGGACATACTGATTTCCATATTTTTCAGTGTTTCTATAATAAAACTTTATCACAGTCAATTTACAGAGTCATAGACAGCATTGCGAGGTGCTAAACTTTCTACAGGGTTTTTCCTGCATTGAATTTTAATTTTTTTGGTGGCCGTCAAAGTGAATTTTTGTCCCGCCAAAGCCTTACTTGATCGGTGAGTGATGTAGATGATTGCTGCGCTTGTGGTGCATGTTACTGAAAGAACGAGCAGAGAGCGCCACGGCCGCGCCCGTAATTTCACCATTTACTAGCAAAGCCTACACTATTGAAATCAAAAGTTGTATTTGTTTACATTAGTTAGCCTAATACACTGTGAAGTAACATGAACAAACAATGAACAGCTGTATTTTTACTAAGATTAACAAAGATTAATAAATACAGTAACAAATGTATTGCCCATGGTTCATGTTAGTTAGCCTAATACATTAAACTAATGTAAACAAATCACACCACATTTACTCAGAACACCTCTTAAAATGAGAATGTAAGTGTGCTTACCCCATTTTTTTTTTAGCAAGATTTAACCTTAATAAATACAGTATTTTCAGGTTATTTATATGACAATGTGTAGAACAATTACCAAAAAAGTCTTTTAGTTTAGACTGGAGTGAGATGAAACCAGAAAAAAAGTGCAAAGCAAGTTGTTGTTAGCTAGCTGCTAAATGTATTCAATTGTATATGGTAGAAAATTAGACTATTAGTTAAAATAAACTTTTTAATGCTACTTTTTGAAACTGATATGATTATATACCAAAATAATTATTAGGTCTAGTAAAGAAGGATTTTATCTTCCAGAGCTATGAAATCCAGTGGTAAAATAACAGCTTAAAAAAAAAAAGAAAAAAAAAAGAGGGCGAGAAAGTATGACAGTGTCTGTCGGCCACCACTAAAGACCAATTTTGACCCAGGAAAAACCCTGTTCTACTCGCATCTCAGATTTGCAGTGTCATGGCTAAATCCACTTTTGCTTCACTGTTTAGCTCCAATAGCACAGGAACTGTGAATCAGTGTTTTTTAGATTCTGTACTGATTTCATGTCAATAGCACTCCCGATGTTGCCACCAGCGAAACAGACATCAAACCTCGCCCCCTCTCTACCTCCATTCTCTCTCTCTCTCTCTCTCTCTCTCTCTCTCTCTCTCTCTCTCTCTCTCTCTCTCTCTCTCTCTCTCTCTCTCTCTATCTCTCTCTCTCTCTCTCTCTCTCTCTCCCCCCCCCCTCCCCTCTCTCCCCCCCCCCTCCCCTCTCTCCCCCCCTCTCCCTTCACATCCTCCTCTGTTGCCTTGGTAATGCTTATGAAAATCCATCCTGACATAGCTGGAAGAAACAGTGAATATATATATATATATAAGTTTGAATATTTTCTGTAGTCCACAGCTGTGGTGATGGTAGTCACTGCAGATGATGGGCATCCTGTTTTCATTTTTAAATTCAGCATTGTGAGAGAGATAACGGGAACCAAGTTGTGTTTGGGGATCTTGTTAGTCAATGTGCCAGCTTTTCCTGTGAGCACTTCTTTTGAGTTCCTGATAACTATGTGTAACAGTACAAATGTAAGAGCAATATGAGCATATTTACATCTGTTGTGCCGGTCGCATATTCTTTGTTCCCCAAGCTCGAGCGAATATAATTACAGACCTCTCACCCTCCTGCTCCATATAGTAATGTAAGCATGCTGATGAAAACTAAAAAGTACCAGAAAAATATTCAGCCCTAATTGTCTAGGGGATGGCAGAAGACTTTAAGAGCTCAAGACCTGAACAGAAAGCTCTTGTTAAAGATAAAAGAGTTGCAGAAGAATTACAATTTTCATTGAATCTTGTTGCTGGGGAAGCAAGTTGTATTTTTGTTTTGAGAGTTGTAGAAAACGGGGCAGTGGAGGTTGTGCTTGAGTGAGAATGTGATTATATAAATCTGTAATCACTGTCCAGCCTCCTGTTTCACCCCCCCCAGAGGCTTTTGATTTAGTTCCCAGCTCCAGTGGGAATCCCAGCACACCAATGTGTGCCATGTGTGTGCCGGTGCTCCAAAATTAAGGAGAAAATTGAGTTTACGAGGCAGAAAAATATAATTCTTATTGAGAACTTGCAAGAAAAGAAAGGTTTATCTCAATTAAGGTGGTCTGATTTTTTTTTTTCATAATCAGTTTAGCCTGTCCTAACCAGGTGTGATGCAGCATGTATCCAATATATATATTTTTTTATCTATACACGCATACATAAATGTGTATATTCATTAATGTATATATACATGAACCTTTTCATTTTGTATACACTAACGGTCTAAAGTTTAATGGTTAAATAAAGTTTAATGGTTAAAGTTAAATTTAAATGGTTTTGCAATAGGCCTGTCCCCTAATAGTCAGTTAAAAGAAGATGCTTAGTCAACCAAAATGTTGTTATTTGGTTAGTCACAGGAAAAAAACTCTGTGAGGTGTATACAGCGGGTTAATATACCGTTAACAGTTGGTCCTTGTGGTAATTACAGTATGTCGGGCAGGAAATCCAAAAGTTCGCCTATCATCCACCGACCTCAACTGTTGGCTTATCATTTGAAACGTGTAGGTAGCAACTTTACATGGCTGCTCACTCTAAAGTCTAACGTTAATTGTGCACTATTATTAGACTCATATCCAAAAGTTTGTGTGGAGCGTGGAAGCTAATATAGTGCACTATAGTGCACTTCATGACATTGAGACGCAGGCATGATCACTTGTATTTTTTCCTGACAACAGTGGAAAGAACTTAAAATGCTCTGTCATTTTTGTTCATGTTGCTGTTGCTGAATAAAATTATATATATATACGTATATATATATATGTATGTATATATATATATATATATATATATATATATATATATATATATATGCATACATACATACATACGAGTGTGATGGCTCAAATTGAAACAATTTCCTCTTGTGGCTTATGGAAAAATGACAGAACTACATTAACAAAAAAAACTTGTTGCTTTATAGGATCACACCTGGTTAGCACACTGTTATTTAATGAAAAATATATTTTAACAGGTTATCATGCTCTTTTTCAGTTGATCCTTGTGCTGAATGCAGTGGCATATATTCAATAGACAGCATTGCTCAGCATAGTTCTAAAAGGTTGCGAACCTTTTACAGAATTAGAGGAATGTTTCATAGCCCATACGCCATCAGCCAAAGCTGTAAAATCTCTCCTGCTCTGCCGGGCTGGGCCGGTCATGCAAGAAATAAGAGAGAGAGAGAGAGAGACAGAGAAATCAAGAGAGGAGGGAAGGACAAAGGAAGGTGTAAGGGAGAGGCAAAGAAACTAGCAGGAAGGGGGATTGAATATCAATTTTCTTTAATTGCATATCCTTTGTCATCTCTTTTCCTCATTAACAGTTGTAGATCAGCATATTGTGAGCAAATTTATGTATGGTTTGTTATATATAAACTTCTCTGTGGAATTGGCAGGCCATCATGGCACAGCTACCCCAGGAGCAGAAGGCGAAGATTGCTGAGCAGGTGGCCAGTTTCCAGGAGGAGAAGAGCAAGCTGGACGCTGAGGTGTCCAAGTGGGATGACAGCGGAAATGACATCATCGTTTTGGCCAAGCAGATGTGCATGATCATGATGGAGATGACGGACTTCACCAGGTGAGCGCAAACCACCTTCTACCCTGCTCAACTGCCTGTCAAAAACCACACAAACACACACACATCTCTTTTAGACTCTACTCAATAGACCTTTCTGGCCATGCACTGCTGCTCCGGTTTCACTGCGTCCCGGCTCAGTGCTTCAGCTTTATATTGGTTTGTATGGCAGTTTGCATTGGCAATGAAATGTGCTCTAGCGTTTTAAAAGGGAAAACTTTTCTAATATTGAAAGAGAGACTGGCGAAATCAGATTTTTTACCTAATTTCCCCTGTCATTTACCTAAATCGACCATCAATTAGTAAGGTCTAATATTAACTGAGACAAGCACTCTGTTCCATCTCATGAATTCTTTTTTCCCTCTCGGTGGAAGCAAATGAGCTGTGGATTTTTTTTCTTGGGCTTTTTACCTGCCTCATTTGCCTGCCTCTTTTTCTTTTCATCATATGTGATCCCAAAAGAAATGGGATCACGAATGATGGAAAGAAAAAGAAGCAGGTCTTAAAAATTTGGTTTAAAAACAAAGGGCAGGAGACGCTAGCGCAAGAAAAGGTCACCTGAATTCCTCCCCTTTATGCTGACAGTATCAGGGAAAGGGTCATTTTAGGTGTGACAGCACACTCGTGGGCCGCACACCTGAGAGTGACTGCCATCTGCTCTCCCAGAGGAGACACTGTGTGTGACAGAGTGATAGAAAATGTCTTGGTCTATCACTTCTCCCTGCCTATGCTAACCAAGACTCCTTTTTTAAAAATGGATCATGCTGAGGACACCATTTGCCAATATTGCACATGTTTTAATGACTGTAGGATGGCTGTTACTCAACCGTATCTCAAAAACCTGGGAAAAAACAGCTTTGTTTGCCTCTTCCTCCTGTTCAGAAACATGTCTCCATTCCTCCCCAGATCAATTTTTTTTATTATTATTATAATCATTACAATGTAAAACTATTTGCATCATTATTTTTTAATTTATTGTTTTGCTCCCTAAACATGTCTATTTATTGGATGTCTTCCGTTTTAGGCAGGAGAATGGTATCATTTCTGTACAAGGTGATATGGAGACACTCATACCTCTTGTTGAAGGCCCCCAGAAATCTGTCATTGTCTCGAGTAAAAAGCAACAAGGCTGTAGTACATCTGTCAGATTTGGTGGCATTTGCATGAAAAATGGCAATCTGTGCTGATGTGTCACCTGCAGAAATGTGCTGAGTGAAGGTCTCGGCAAGTTAATTCAGTCCACGCCCAAATTATTGCCCCTCGACCTTGAATGGGTACACAGTCCCATGAAGGTTAATGCTATAAAGAGGAAATTGATTTCGGGAGCCTTTATCCGGCCTCAATATCTGCAGAGAAGCTTCTTGCTACCAATTCTGCTTATGTCCCTTTCTGCTCATGAATAAAGCATGCGTCGCCTGGATTCGTGTCACATTTTTTGGAGCCACCTGTCTGTGCATGCTGTGGTCCAGTGCTTGAGCTGCAGCCACACATACACACACACACGCACTACCCCCATCTGGAACCAGTATCAGTGGCTAATTCATGGGCACTCAGTCAGATTTGCATATCTAAGTGTGGGATTGTCATGTGAGATGAAGTCACCGTTGCTCGACAGTCACCTTGTAGTGGCCACACTTTCACCTAGGGCGGCTTATGGGTGGGCCACCACCAAAGCAACATCAAAATAACCTGTTCTTTGTGTTTCAAAATGTTAGAAATATTGGTTGCTCTTTGTGGGGTGCATTTTCTTTTTGAGACACTGTCTCTGGTGAATTCCGGTAACCGTTTTGATGGATGCAGTGCTGCCAGGAGGACCCTGTCTGAATGGCATAGAAAAAGAGAGAGAACTGCAATGGGGAGGGGTGAGTGTAGAGAAAGAGCAAAAACACAAAATTCCATCTGTTGTGGGTTGGATTGTTCAGTTTAGCCTGAAGAGAGCAGCTTTGAATCCAGGTTGTGCCACTTGCCAACTGTGCCCCGCTGTCCCTTGTGGGCACACAGAACTGGCAAATGACTGGCCAGATCGTAGCCGGGGAGCTGCGGGGGGTGGGCTGAGATGGGACACTGGGATGGATGAGGCCAGAACTATTAAATGAACTGAAGTGGCATTGACCCCAGGAAGCTGACCAGTCATCACAGAAGTGGGTGGGAGCTGCTGCTAGCTCACTTCATCTGTCTGTCTGTTCGCTTCTCGTTCATTCTCACCCCCCCTCGAAGTCTTTAGGCTACTAGTGAATGGCAGCGTGTTGGAGGGGGATGTTCCTCCTTAATGAGATTAATCAATTGGAAGCGAACTGATCTTGTCTTGACTCCTTCCCAAAAAGCCTTGTTCATGCTGCACTATGTTCCCGAGCGTGAGGCAGTCAAGTCACATTTATTAATATAGCGCTTTTAACAATACAGATTTTTTTCAAAACAGCTTTACAGAGATAAAAGGAAAATAATGCAAAAACAAGTTTGTTTCCAGAAGAAAATAGCATCACAGTCCAACTTAAGTTCAGTGAGGTTTCATTTTTTATTTAAAAAAAAATATTAATTTAGTTCATTTATATATAGCCGCTCTGGATTAAACTGTGATGTCATCGTCCAGCTCAGTTCAGTTCTTGTATAATAGTGTCAATGCAGACAGATCAATATTATTGTTGAATATTAAATTAAAAGTTAAATTTTATGTCCCCAACTAAGCAAGCCAAGCCAATGACAAGAAAGGTGACAGTGGCAAGGAACCAAAACTCCATCAGGTGGCAGAATGGAGAAAAAACCTTGGGAGAACCCAGGCTCAGTCTGTGAAACGAGAGTTGTTGTTTTTCTTCAACCTTGTCAATATGACCAGCCCTTCTTATGTCAAACGTGTTGACGTCTTGACATGTATCATCCATGCTCACACATACTCGCTAGAACTGTCACATGAGGCTGCACACAGAACAGTTACTGTGAATGAAACTGCTATATTTTTTCCTCAGGGGGAAAGGACCACTTAAAAACACCTCCGATGTGATTAGTGCAGCGAAGAAAATTGCTGAAGCTGGATCAAGAATGGACAAGCTGGGCCGCGCTATTGCAGATCAAGTAAGTTAACTCTCATAAGTCTTTTGCAGGAAAAAACTTGATCATCTTTTGGTGAATTATCCATGCTCTTGTGTTTTACCTAAATATCCTAATCCTTGTCATGCACTACAGTGAAACGCAACAGTGCATAATTTATCTCCCAGCCAACCCATATTCCTGGCTTTTTTCCAGCACCTTTTAAAAATTGCGACACAGACCGTGATGATAAAGACAGCACTATGGGGCTGTAAATTCAGTCCCCACAGTCCAACACTTATTTTCCTGGAAAGCTCCTCTTATTCCTTAAGCTGAGTGACAATGACAGGTTCACAGGCTTCGTGAAAATAATATGGGAACATTTCCAGTAAACATCAAACCGCCGCATGTGCTACAAGGGTTCTTTAAGATTTTTCTTGTCTTTTCAATAGAGCTGTTGAAAGGGATATTGTGAGCTCAGGAAGGGGGTTTTGCATAGCAGAATCATCACCTATCATTCATCCCTCCTCGAAGGCCTCTCCTCTCAGTTTGTCATTTAATTAAAAGAGTGTGTCACGCTGTGCTAACATCATTGTGCTGCATGCAGACTACCAGTTTACGGACCAATAGCACTTGTAGTGTTTTTAAGAACTACACGGCATTTTTACACTTTGCACTGTTACGCTCAAGGGTTAGCACCGCAAACTTGTAAAGCTTTGTATCATGCTAAATGCTAATTTCTTAAGTTCTTGCATTTGTGGCAAGCATGTTTCGAGCACGTGCAGAGCAGTGCAGCACCTAGGGAGGGAGTGTAAAGATATGCACCGTTATCCTATTTGCCGCATGGCTATTAGCCATTCCTATGAACATCTGCAGTGTGCTTTCAAAAAGATTCCTTTAACATAATCTCGCATAATAATGAGCCTTCATACAAACTAAAGCTCTGCACTTTTGATATTTTATTTAGATTGCACTTTGATCAAACTTGAAGCAGCTCCACTTTTCAAATCTGTAGTCATGCTACCTGCGCTGACCCATTTGGAGAAGAATACTAAATGTCCAGTTCGGATACTGTTAAAGCTTTCATAGACGGCCACGTCCCGCAATGTCTTTGCTTATTCAGTGCTGTGAATACAATGATATGTCCTGCAGAAAACAGATAGGTACTGTGCATGTGCTTGTGTGTCTGTGGATGTGTTTGCTTTTCTGCACACACTGGCACATAAAATGCATTATGTATTGTAAATGTCCATTATATTGAACCCACTAATTTGTTGAGTAATAGGATTGATTTGAGTGTAGGACGCATTTAAAATAAACTTAGCTAAATGTGCCAATGCCAGGCATGATAAGAATTCACCATGCCATTTTTTTTTCTCCTTATTTGTTTTTTACTTTTAATATGCTGAATAAATTGTATTACTGCTTCTAATAATAACGATAATGACAGATTTTATTACACATTGTTATATTATATTTAATTTTACTATAATGTATCATTTAATTATTAAATAATAATAATAACAATAATTTTGTTACTTAAAAAAAATCTGAATTTAGATTTTCTTTGCATATTTGTGAAACAAGCTAGTCTTCATCTCTCTACACAAAAGTGAATAGATTTTTTTGTTCATTTTGGTACTTGGCAAACATTAATTTTGTATGCTGTGCGAGTGTATTTAGGAATTTGAATGGTGTGAATTACTGTGTGCATTAATAAACTAAGTACATTGATTGTGGGAGGAAATGTCTGTCCGAGTGCGACCCCTCCTGCTTTTAAACAGGTGTGAGCAACTCCAGACGGCTGGAGCCAGCCCAGCCCATTTCCAAATGGTCCGCCCTCCTCTTGTCCTGCCTACGAATAAAGGAATTTAGGGCAGTAGGTGAAGAAAAAGTGAAAGGAAAGAGTGATGTGAAGCCCCATGTGAGACCTGAATCCATTAAGTGTGATTCGTCTTTAATTAGTAGCATAATTACCAGGTGGCAGGTTGTTTTTTGTTTGTATGTATGTATGCATGTGTGTGTATAGATTTACACATATATATATATATATATATATATATATATATATATATATATATATATATATATATATATATATTAGGGGTGCACGATATATCGGCCGCCGATATAATATCGGCCGATATGGTAATTTTTTTTCACATCGGTATCGGTCCGATGTCAAAATAGGGCCGATGTGAACAGGCCGATATTTGACGTGTGAAGTTGAAGATTAAGTTACTAATGCTGACTCGTGCAGTGAACGCGCCTGAGAGAAATACACATTTCATACAGATGACATAAGCAGAGAACAGTCTGTTTTCTTTCATTTTGAATTGTTCTGTTTAAAAATAGATGTTTCAAGCTTTCTATATAGGCTATGTCTCAGGTCTGTGAGGCAGGTAGGTTTCGGTTCATTTGAGACGCGCTTCAGTTCACGCGCTTTCGCCTCCATGTCCTGATTAAATATTTTCTAATATTTACTTTGTTTATTTTTGATGAAACATTGATCAAAATTAAGATACAATTAATACAAAACGAAATTAAATTTAAAGACAGGCTTTGTGCTTTCTGTTTGAGGTCTCTGTGAAAGTTTTAAAGCAGTCTTTGGACGTGCGTTACAGAGAACTGTCCCGTCAGTAACATTGTTAACGCAGTCCAGTGCGACTTATGATTTTTCCCTCATGACACATTTTTGATTGATCGTTTTTTGACTCGTAGATATTTGAATATTGCTTGATATTTGATACCCGTTCGAATTTGATTTTTTCTCAAAAGTGACCGCACGTGTGATTTGTGGATTACTGATAAGCGCGAGTGGAGAAACAGGCGTTTATTATTCATTCTGTGTTGAGAAACGTACCTTCATGTGTTACGTTATTGTGTTGATAATAACTAAAGTAGCCTACCTAATTATGTTACATATTTATTTTGTATGAAAACTAGCGCGTTCGTTACTTATGGATTAAAAAGTAGGCTACCGATGTATCAGTGCTGCGCGAGCTGTCCCTCACAAACACGGACGCGCGCACACAGAGAGAGAGAGAAGATAATTGTAAAATGAAAAATTGACGGGCTAAGTTTAAATTTTGTTCTTGCTTGTTTTTTTTTTCTTTCAAAATGTCAGAAAGCATTTTGTATTATCCATCCGATCCGTGTTTTTAAAATTCGTTAAATGACGGACGTTTTACTGTTAACACAGCCCATATGTCGGATTCGTCTTATAGCCTACTTGTTATTATTTTTAGAATAAGTGATTCGTTATGCTATTATTGGACTCCTGTCTAATCATTGTCAACTGTTTTCTATAAATATGTTTGTATTGGCTAACATTTATTCAGCTAATGCGTGTCCTGTTTAAAATGTGCAATGTTCAAAGGCAAAGACAGCACGTCACAAATAGAAGTCCTTTTCCCTGTGGTATTCAGTATCATATTTGGATATTGGAATAATAAATTAAGTAGCCTATCTTAATTGTACACAATGTTCCTGGTTTTTTTTTTCCTGTTTTCTAAGGGTTTCATAATTTTAGACAAGTTGACCAGCACACATTATATGCAATGCAATATAATGCATGTGTGTCGTATGTGTGACATATTTTGCATACAGGTAAAGGTGCCCAATATCAGTCATTTCTAAAGAAAAAAAAAAAAAAAAGTGTTTTGGAAAATAGCTCTTTATTTGATAATCATTAAAATTTGTTTTCTATACAGAGATATCGACATCGGTAAATATCGGTATCGGCCATAACAGCAATATTAATATCGGTTATCGTTATCGGCCACAATTTTCACATCGGTGCATCCCTAATATATATATATGTATGTGAATATGAATATACATGTATATATATGAATATATATGATGTGTGTATGTTTATCCCAAACTATATTTAGACTGCTCCTCACACCTTGTGCAGACGAGGCTGCCAGAGGCTAACTGTTGAAAAATGAACAAAGGAAAGCAGTTCCTTATACACAAGGATGAATCATCAGATTCAGAGGAGCCTGCGGAGGGATGGAAAGCAAATAATCATGGCGCTACTCCCCACCCCACCCCCAACACACACACACTCTGTCCTTCTCGCTCTGTCATATCAAAGCCCTGCCACAGAATACACAGTGGTGGGCTATAGCATCACTCCTGACTGCTTGTCAAGTTTGTCATGTCATGTACTTTTGTTATATCTGAGATTGCCAACAAAAACCATAGCAAAGCCGGAAAATAATATGAAACAAATTGTTGAAAGCATGAATTATATTGCATAACACTCTTCTAGCCAGCAAAATGTGTCCTGGCAGAGGGGCTTTTGCACCGGATAGTTCTTGGAACTAACCACCAGGATGGTTCCCCGAGAAATAATGTTTCCCCTAGGAACGTTTTCTGGTTGCATTCGCACCGCCAGTAGGAACTCTGAAGTGACGTAAGCCGCACATGTTGTGACTTTAATTTTGATGGTGCTGCTGTCCTTTATTTTGACGGCACTGAGAAACTGAGAGCCTGAGCAAATAAACAATGCTGGCATTTTCCGTGTTCATTAGTTTACGATCTGTCTAATAGTCCTGTCTAATGTTATTAGATAGAACTATTATACATAGAAAGTAGACAGTAGTGAAAAGTTATTAGCGTATGCCGTGTTGTTGATGTCCAGTGATGCTAGCTGAGCAGAAATACATAATCATTAGTGATGCACCGATCCTCATTTTTTCACTTCCGATCCGATCCCGATATCGGCCGATACCGATACTATTCTGATACCAGAGCTGTGTTTGCTTTAATATTATTATTATTATTATTATTATTATTATTATCATTGTTTATTTTATATGATGCTGAAATAAACTTCTCTCAACAGGCAAGTATCTTAAAGTACGTATGTATGCATGTATGTCCTAAAAGGCAACTTGAGGTAAGAATAAGGTCAGAAAAGGAAGTCAGAAAAACAGGAAATCCTGTTAACAGGAAAAATCCCATTCTGAAAACAAATATGCAACTGTAAGGGTTTCAAATTTATTGTCATGTCAATATTTATTACATTCCCAAAGAGTCAAATACTTGAGTGTTGAAATAAGAAAAGTGCAAGTGTAAACATCTTACACGCACACTATCTGAAGGGTGATCCTCGCTCCGATGCGGTAACGTTAACTCTCTCGATGAATGCTCAATCAACATCAGCATCTTGCAAACAGACAAACGGATTTCGCCTCAGACGCGCGTCAATTTCGCTTCAAACGTTTGCTTTTATGCGCGTAAATTTTTCTCTGGACGCGCGAATGGATTCAAAATATTTAAGCGTCCAACTAGGCGCGGTAGACGAGAATTTGATGCTCTATTCGCATTTGGTGTGAACGCACAGTAACGTGGTGCTTTTTTAAATGTTTGATTGCGTTCGTTGTGTTGTACGACGCGAGGGAGCTTCAAAGAGCTCTGAATTTCGGCTTCACAAACATTGCATTTTGCTGTCTTGCTCTGCGGTGTTTCCAGTGTGAAGTTAAGTATTTCCACACAGCGGACGTTGTTGGCTAGTCGCAAACTGTGGAATGGATTTCCTGAGCGGGAGCGTGTCTCATAACTCTGTCTCATTGAGCCGCGCCTCTGTTCAGGAAATCCATTCCGCAGTTTCCAGCCAGCTAGCAGACTAGCCGGCGGGAATCACTTTTGGATTTCAGCAGTCAACGTTAAAGCACAGACTCACTGGCTCAAGCTGGAATGCGCATGCGTCGCGTCTGAACGCGTTGTTGTCTTTGGAGCTCTATCGATTTGATTTATAATTCTTGATTTTACTCTTTAAACTTACTTACAACAAACATTTTCTACTTTTCCTCAAACCTCATAGTTACAACGCGGACTGTTGAGCAGACGTGTCTCAAGCCTGTTAGTGATTCTACGCTGGATACTCTTATAGGTTACTCCCGGGGATCACGGCTGAACGCGTCTTCTCAACACTCACTTACAAACATTTTTCACCTATCGTGCGTCTACTCTACACCCGTACCACTTAAAAGACGGATTATATCTAAGACGCTTGTCAGAAATTAGTATTAATTGATAGCATCACTGGTAGTGTCGTTGCTAACTTACTGTCCATCTGTTAAAATGGCGAATATATCAGATGCAAGTAGTCTACCTTTTGGTGCAGGTGAGGACACATTTGAGCTGCACGCGGTACAGTCTGAGCTGGAAGCTGTTGAGAAACAGATCCACGACCTTTTAGTGAGACAGGCCGAGCTGAGAGACCGGCGTTTGGCTCTTGAAACATCACGCGCTGATGCTCACAAATCAGAGATTAATGTTACTAACCGGCTGACTCCGACCTCGTCTACTCCGTGCGTTACTCGGCATCGGTCCCGAGCGCCAAGGTCGCGATCAGCCATGGTCTCGTTCACTCCGGCTCCAACACGCCACCACGAAGCCTGGATATTTCCGCAGCGGAAGACGCGAGTCAGGTCTAGACCAAGACCCTCTCCGACCCTCCCGGTTTTCGAGTTATCCACACAAAACCGCTTCTCCGCTCTTCGCGAAACAGAACGCGATGCTGTGATCATCGGTGATTCCATTGTTCGGCACGTCCATGCTACATCAGGTAAAAATAAGGTGCACAGTCACTGCTTTCCTGGTGCTCGTGTTTCTGAAATCGCTGCTCGCGTTCCCGAGATTCTGAACGATAACGAGCGCGTCGGAACTTTGGTATTGCACGTGGGAGTGAACGACATCAGGCTGCGCCAGACGGAAGTTCTGAAGAAAGACTTCAGGAATCTGATCGATACGGTACGCAGCACATCGCCTGATATAACGATCATTGTGTCAGGACCGCTTCCCACGTACCGTCTAGGACATGACAAGATTAGTAGATTATTCGCGCTAAATGAATGGTTAACGTCATGGTGCAATGAGCAGAAACTGCTCTTTGTAAATAATTGGAATCTGTTTTGGGAGCGTCCTAGGCTATACCGTGCTGATGGCTTACACCCAAACAGATTCGGATCGGATCTTCTGTCAGATAACATCTCCAAAATGTTAAATACCTTTTGACTAGTAACCAAAAGTCCAAATCATAGTCTCTGCTGCACCAAATTAACTGATATAAATACTAGTGTAGAACATTGCATAGAAACTGTGTCTATTCCTCGTTTAGTGCGATCAAATAATAAATCTACTGCAGGATCTAGGAAAAATCTAATTGTTATTAAAACAGAAAATGTTGCTATTAGTAAACAAAAACAATTTCTAAAGCTAGGTCTTTTAAACATTAGATCACTCACACCTAAGGCAGTTATTGTAAATGAAATAGTCACAGATAATAGCATAGATGTACTTTGCCTTACTGAAACCTGGCTTAAACCAAATGATTATTTCGGTCTAAATGAGTCTACTCCATCAGGATACTCCTATAAGCACGAGCCCCGTCTGATTGGTCGTGGCGGCGGTATTGCAACTATCTATAGAGATATTCTCAATGTTACTCAGAAAACGGGTTATAAGTTTATTTCATTTGAAGTACTTGTACTAAATGTTACGCTCTTAGATGATAGAAAAACATCCCTATTATCTTTAGCCTTGGCTACCGTATATAGACCACCAGGGCCTTACGCTGATTTCCTAAAAGAATTTGCAAATTTTCTCTCAGATCTATTGGTCAATGTCGATAAAATATTAATTGTTGGAGATTTTAACATACACGTAGATAATCAAAATGATACGTTAGGGGCTGCGTTTATAGACTTATTAAACTCCTTTGGGGTTAAGCAAAACGTTACCGGACCAACTCATCGTTTTAATCATACACTCGATTTAATTATATCACATGGAACCGATCCAACCGATATAGATATCATTCCGCAAAGTGATGATGTAACTGACCATTACATGGTAACTTGCATATTACGTACCCCGGTAATATATCATGCTGCGCCGCGTTATCGATTAGGCAGAACAATCCTTCCATCCACCATAGATAATTTTTCAAATTGCTTATCGGATCTGTCTCAGCTGCTGCCTGAACCTAAACAAACAGATGAACTAGACGAACTAACCAGCACTATGAGCACCGTTCTCTCTGGAAAATGGGATATTGTTGCACCTATGAGACTAAAAAAGGTCAGAGAGAAAATTAAAGCACCATGGTACAACAATACTACTCGTGTTCTAAAGAGAGAAACCCGTAATTTAGAGCGTAAATGGAAACAAACTAATTTAGAGGTTTTTAGAATCGCTTGGAAAGACAGTACGTCACGCTATAAAAAGGCCCTAAAAGCGGCCAGGGCTGAGCATCTCCGCAAACTAATAGAAAATAACCAAAACAATCCTAGGTTCTTATTTAACACCGTGGCTAGACTAACAAATAAACAAGCGTCACCTGAACAAAATATTCCGTTACAGTTTAGTAGTAATGATTTCATGAATTTTTTCACTGAGAAAATAGAAAACATCAGATCCACAATTGTAAACGTTCAATCTTCAATCGCGCCTTATAATTCAGCCTCGATTATCACCCCGCAAGAACAATTACAGTGCTTTACAACTATAGAACAAAAAGAGTTAAATAAATTTATCATTTCCTCTAAAACAACAACATGTTTATTAGATCCCATACCAACTAAACTATTGAAAGAAGTGTTACCTATAGTGGAAGAGCCTCTCCTCAATATTATTAACTCGTCTTTATCTTTAGGTCATGTTCCAAGAACATTTAAATTGGCAGTTATAAAACCACTAATTAAGAAACCACAATTAGACCCAAATAACCTAGCAAATTATAGACCCATTTCAAATCTTCCTTTTATGTCCAAAATATTAGAAAAAGTTGTGTCTGCCCAACTGGGCTCTTTCTTGCAAGAAAATGACACCTATGAAAAGTTTCAGTCTGGGTTCAGGCCGCATCATAGCACTGAAACTGCGCTCGTTAAAATCACAAATGATTTACTCTTAGCTTCTGACCAAGGCTGTATCTCAATACTAGTTTTACTTGATCTTAGTGCTGCGTTCGATACTATAGATCACACAATACTCTTAGATCGGCTACAAAACTATACTGGTGTTCAAGGACAAGCATTAAGCTGGTTCAGATCATACCTATCTGACCGCTACCATTTTGTCTATTTAAACGGAGAAAAATCGATCATAACTCCAGTAAACTATGGAGTGCCGCAAGGATCTGTGTTAGGCCCTCTATTATTTTCAATATATATGCTGCCACTTGGAAATATTATAAGGAAACATGGAATTAGTTTCCATTGTTATGCTGATGACACTCAACTATATATTTCATCACGGCCGGATGAAAACGCTAAATTATCCAAATTGACAGAGTGTGTTAAAGATATAAAAGATTGGATGACGCACAATTTTCTTTTATTAAATCCAGATAAGACAGAGGTAATACTTATCGGTTCAAAAAACCGCCCACAAAACCTCTCACAATACAACTTTAACATAGTAGGGTGTCCTGTTACTTTATCCTCTACAGTAAAAGACCTGGGTGTTATATTAGATTGTAACTTGTCTTTTGAAAATCATACTTCATATGTTACAAAAACAGCATTTTTTCACCTTAGAAATATTGCTAAATTACGTAACATGCTATCTGTCTCTGATGCAGAAAAGCTAGTTCATGCATTCATGACCTCGAGACTAGATTACTGTAATGCTTTATTAGCTGGTTGTCCTGCATCCTCAATAAACAAGCTACAGTTAGTCCAAAATGCCGCCGCTAGAGTTCTTACTAGATCAAGAAAGTTTGACCATATAACACCAATTTTATCATCACTACATTGGTTACCTATAAAGTTCCGTATTAATTACAAGGTATTGCTACTGACTTATAAAGCCCTAAACGGCTTAGCTCCAGTTTATTTAACGGATCTTCTATCGCCCTATAATCCATCGCGCTCTTTAAGATCACTAAATTCGAGGCTTCTGGTCATACCTAGGATATCCAGATCCACCAAAGGAGGGAGAGCATTTTCACATTTAGCACCAAAACTCTGGAATAGCCTTCCTGATACTGTTCGTTGCTCAGATTCGCTCTCCCAGTTTAAAACTAGATTAAAGACGCATCTCTTCAGCCAGGCATTCATATAATATTTTAATCTTACAGTTAAATCCGGTCTCTACTTCATAAACGCCAGAGGAGAACTGGCCCCCGACTGAGCCTGGGTTCTCCCAAGGGTTTTTTTTCTCCATTGGGTCACCTAATGGAGTTTTTCGGTTCCTTGCCACTGTTGCCTTTGGCTTGCTCAGTTGGGGATACTTAATTTGATTAATCGATTCAACAGTGCTATTGATCTGCATTACCAAACGTGGATGTTTTACACCAGAAACAAACACTGATGTACTATTTTATTTAATAATGTGAAGCTGCTTTGATACAATCTGTATTGTGAAAAGCGCTATATAAATAAAGTTGACTTGACTTGACTTGACATGATTCATGGATATCGGATATCTCCGCAGGTTGGCTCGGGAAAATCCGATACGTGAATTACGCTGGTATTGGGTCCTGATACCGATACTGGATCGGATCGGCCCCATCCCTAATAATCATGTTTGGCTTGGTCCCCTCAAAGTTGCATTGGATTTTCTCCTCAGTGTAAAGGTTAAGAGGCCCATCTATCACTGTTTTCCATGTTCGTAGAGTTAGTTTGTGGAGTAAATATGTTGGCTATAATCTGTGTTTACACAGCCTTTTTAAAAATGGCGGGTGCTTGGGTGTCGCGTGCGTTCGGCCAATCAGCGTACAGTAACGTCACGGATAGTTCCTACAGTGCTTGTTTAGACCCTACTCTGAGGCAGGAGCTAAATTAGTTCCTCAAATAGTTCCTAGTTCCTGCGGTGCGAACGCGCCAAAATCCGGGTACTTCCGCCAATAGTTCTGGGAACTATGAAAAGGTTCCTCCAGTGCAAAAGCCCCTTAAGTAACACTATTAGTTACTTTTTAATGGAAGTAACACAATATTGTAATGCATTACTTTTAAAAGGAACTTTCTCCTACACTGGTGACAACATACTACTATGCAATCCTGAGGACATCCAAGGATGCAAACAAGACAGCGATACCAAAGCGAGAGGCCTTTTTAAAAAAAATGCATCTTGTTTGAGAATCAAGCCTTCTGAATCCATCTTGTAACCTCTAGCTGTTGGATTAGGACAGTTTTTGGATTGTTGCAGAGTGCTGCCAAAAATGTTCGGCCAGGTTTAATATTCACTTAAATGGCTGTAACGGAGCTCGATTAAAGTTTAAAGAAATGAGTGTAGTGCATAGATGAGGAGGATGCAGGATTTAGGTCATTGCCACACAAAGGTCTGCACTGCAGTTTATTAAGAATTTACAAGCAGATTCTGCAGGGGCAACTTCTGAGGATTTCGTCTGAGCACAGTACTGAGCAAATAATGCAGTGTAATTGAGATTTATAATGCAAATGTGTAAGGCACCCCACTGCCCATAAATATTCTGCCCTACATGCATGCACATGAAGGCATGAAACCACCACACACAGACATGATCGTGCAACACCAGGTTTGCATATTTTTAGTGAGGCAGACCTGCGGGCAGCAGCACATGTGCTTTATCCCAGTGATGTATACTGGCATACATAGTTTTCCAATTTACATTCAATCAGGGAAGATTTATGGTGATCCATAGGCACCACCACAGGTTGGATTAATCCCAGTTTTGGCCCCTGGTTTGCTTAATGGTGACAAGCCTCTAAATTTCCCTCTCTACAGTAGAAGAGCAAAAAACATAAAAAAAAAAAAAAATCAAGAAGCGATCTCTCAGAATCTCAGCTCAGCTGGTGATTTATTAGCAGTGTTTATTTCTTGAGAAACAAAGTTAAAGAGTTCAAAAGTCTATACGAGTGTCTCAGTGGGCACTGTTGGTTCTAGGAGAAGTTGTCCATCATATTTTGATGTGAGAATAAGAACTCTTTCTGTCTGCTGAAAAAGACTTGGGAGAAAGTAAATTTTTCTAGCAGGACAATAACACAGACATGAGACCAAGTAAATAGTGGTGTGGCTCAAGAACAAAAAAGCCCTACGGTTCCTTAGACATTATGATCTCTCTCCAGTTCCATGGCACCATTTAACAAGTGTAGTGTGTAGGCGTCATCCAGCCAACCTGAACAACCTGAAGCAGATCTGCCTTTCATTTCTGAAAAAGTTGTTTGTACAGATTATTAGAAAGTATGGAGAGAATACATATCTAATGAGCTGCATTTTTAGACATCATCACCATGTTTGGAACACGTCCATTGTTTTCTAGTTGCAATCCGTCAAATAAAATTCGGTAAAAATATCTCACTGCAAAACATTTCAATGTACCATTTGTAATTTAGTGAAATGAGAATTGTTTTAATGGTGTCAGTATAAAGCGTGTGAAATAGGTGCTTGTAAATATGCTACTGGAGCAGGCAGTCCTATTGATAACTGTTAGGGAAGTGATTGTCTGTTTTGGCAGACGTGTTGGCAGCTTTTGCCATGTCATGCTGTGGCTATTCAATTTGCTCCAGTGATGCACATATAAGGCAATTGATTCATATCTGATATTTCATCTGAAAACCTCATCTTTAAATTTGAGTTGTTGATCTAAGAACATTCTTCCCTCTGTCATAATGATTGTTTATAATTCTTCCCTCTGATCCTAGATCAGGACTTTATTAGACTGAGATAGAATTGGCACTTGCAAATATTAGTCTCTTATTTTTTTTTTCCTTTGGATAATTGTTTGGAAAGGAGCAAGATCATCACTCTGTTTAAAATGCCACTTGATTGATTGTCATGGTCCATGATGGCTTTATATTTAGCCGTTTAAAAAACAAATGCTCCGCCAGACCATTTAAACGCAATATAAAACACATTAGCCACATGAAGGGACGTTCTTCTCTCCAAGTGCATTAGAGTTCTCTCTATTAAAGAAACTACAGATGAATCTTTTATCTCTGTAAAAAATGACTTTGATATTAACAGGTGCTTTTAAAATGAACCTTCGATTGCCTTGGGTACTTTGCCGTTTCTAGTTTGTACGTTGAATACTGATGACTGAGTGGGCTGAATTCCCTGGCCCTCTTTCACCCCTGTAGAAAGATCATTTATGTAAATGTTTTTTTTTTTTTTTTTATCTATGCAGGATATCTGTTTTGTTGCTGTTGTATCCACCACTTCCTCCAGATTTGTATTTCAGCTAGGGCTGAATAGGGCTGCGATATGAAACCGAAATCGCAACACTCAGATTCACAAATCTGCGTCGCAGTGTGGGAAGGCAGAATCACGACACACCCCTTCCAATTCCCGGAGTTATCCTTCCCGTCCAGATCCAATGCTACCACATCTTTTAAAGGGGTCATATAATGTCATTTTTGTACAAGCTAATATGATTCTTTAGGGTCTAAATTAAAAGTTTGTAATATACTTTAATTCAAAATTCTCATTAGTATTGTAAGAAAACACTAATTTTACCTGGTCAAAAACAGCTCTGTTTTCAGCACTCCGTTTAAGTGCACGTGTCTTTAAATGATAATGAGCTTTGCTCACCCCGCCCCTCTGCTCTGTGCGTACACCGTTTAAAATAATAATACAAAAACCATAACGCGTTGTTCATTATAAACGTGGGATTATGAATTATATTGAGAACGTCGTACATAGAAAACATGCCATAATGTACCCTAAGTGTAAAAATAGCCACATTCATCGTGAAGCGTGCAAGCTATTTGCAAAGATTAATATAAAGATTAATATAAAGGTCAATAAAATGTTACACTCACTTCAGTTCTTCTGGAGGTTCAGCAGGAACACGAATAGTTGGTACTGATCCTTTTTTCTGGAGCAGCTTCTTAGCAAAACCAGCTTTATACTAACCCTCGTTTGTAAAGCAGTCTCGAGTCTGGTGAAATGATTCGCGCAAACATGACAGCATTGACGTTGATCGTGGGGAATATTCCCTTCGAAAACAAACTCAGCCACTGCGTCTTCAGCTGTACGGATTTAGAAACATCATCAATATGACTGCTGTGTTCGTTATTACACCCAAGAACAGAACACCACAATCACAGACGCCATTCTACTCAGCACTCCAGCTATCAACAATGAACACGTGTCGGCGCGTGCTATGATTGACAGCTCGCTCACGAGGGCGCAAGGGCGGGTCTGTGTTTGAAACGCTGCTGTCAATCACCAATCGTAGGAGGGGCGTCGATATTGTGACGTCACAATATCGAACAGCTTGATTTGAGACAGGAGGAAACCTATAAGAAAATAAAAAAAAAAACCACTGGATGGATTTTTATCATTTTATGATGGTTGTGTACAGGCACTGCCAACACACATTTCAGTACAATCAACTTGTAAAAGTGCATGTACCATTATATGACCCCTTTAATTACTATTGGGCAATTCCAGCGTTATGGACGTGACATTTGCAGTCAAAACTTGAAATACAAATTCTCAGAAAATGCATTTAATACCAATATATTGAAACGTCTGTTTATATATCCATACTCCCTTAATAAAGAAGTCCAGACATTAGAAAAATATCAGTCTTCACATGCGTTTTATTTTTAATATGAGGGAAATACACGTTACGGACCTGATACAAAAAATCTTTAACTTTTAGGTGGCAAAATATTTTTTTGTAATTCTGTGAATTACACTGCACAAACCAAAAGTAATACTACTCACCAGATGAAGAAGGGTTGCCTCTCCACAGAACATAAAATATTCCTTTTTATTTTATTTTTCGTGTTCGCATTTATGAGGAAAAAACAATGTTACGGACGTGACAGTTCCCCGTTATGGACATGACTGCTCTGAAAGCAGCACTAAAAGACTGCTTTAAAACTTTCACAGTGACCTCAAACAGGCATTTAAAACACCAAATATTAAGGATATTCATATCAATCAAGATAATATTCGATGATTGTTCGAAAATCGTACCTCTCCCCCAAAGGTGTCAAGTAACAAAGTACAAATACTTCGTTACCTTACTTAAGTAGAAATTTGGGGTATCTATACTTTACTGGAGTAATTATTTTTCAGCCGACTTTTTACTTCTACTCCTTACATTTTCATGTATTTATCTCTACTTTTACTCCTTACATTTTAAAAATAGCCTCGTTACTCCCATTTTATTTTGGCTTGTCATCGTGAAAAAAAAAAAAAAAAAACTATCCAGATAAATCGCGCCATCCAGATAGTGAATTTGATTGTGGTTGGACGAGGAGTATAAACATACCATTCCGACACCCTATTGGTTTGTACATGATCCATCGCCTCTAAAGTTTGTCTTTTTGCACTATCAGTGTTGCCAGATTGGGTGGTTTTGAATTTGATTGTGCGGGTAAAAAAGCGTTTTCGGTGGATTTCAAACATCTACATTTTAAAGTCTAATTGGTTAAAAACTAAACTGAAGTGTGCTTGTAGTCCATAAAATCAGTCATCTTGACATTACTAAACACACACACCCATGCAGAGTCAGCTGGCGTTGGTGTTGACATCACCAAGCACACACTTTTAGCCAATCAGCGATCAGCAGGCAGACACGATTTAGCACCATAAGTTGTAGGTAGCTGTATGTTCAAGTGATTGCTAATGTCAAATTGACATACTATGCAGTAAGTTGTATCTACAGTAAAGAGAGATGGTAAGCAACTCTAAAAACGTAACGTGGTGGGAGATTACTCAATGGTGAATATAACTCTGAGAGGAGAGCACAGTTGAATGACTTGAATTGAAATGGGACGACTCCTGTCCATGGTCATGTGCACACTAGCCTAACCAGACATCTGCAACTTTTACACCGTCCAGACTGCATGCACTCTACTTGTCCCTGACAGCTTCTGAAAAAGGTTTGAATCAACGATGAATCAGGTTTGACTTTGAATTTTTTTTTTTTTTTTTTTTTGAGGAGGTGGGGTAGTGCACTATAGGGTAGTAGACTATAGCCTGTCGTGCGGCCTAAGTTTTTGTCCTTAATGCCATTTTTTTCCTTGCATTACTTTTACTTTGCAAAACCAGTACTTTTACACTTTTACTTGAGTAAAAAGCTTGAGTTGATTCTTCAACTTCTACATAAGTCTTTTTAAACCCTAGTATCTATACTTCTACCTGAGTAATGAATGTGACATCTCTGCTCTCCCCCCACATGCTCCCCGGTAAGACGGCGTTCACTCAAATCCCGCTCTGACATTACATTTCTCTGTACTGTAGGCTAATAGGCCTGCGTGTTGCAGCGTAGTTATTAAAGGAAACCGATTTAGTTTCATATTTGTTTAAATCAAATAATTTATTTTTTAATTTCATCTGTTGATTATATGAAAAGTGAAAAGCATGAGTAAGATCATAAGATGCGCAATATATCGGGAGACAAATGGAGTGGGCAGACATGATTTTGACCACTTCATTAAATTCGTTTTTGTAGAAAACCTTTCTTTATAGTGAATTTCATTTTGTATTAATTGTATCTTTATTTTAATCAATGTTTCATCAACTAATTGCCTGGATTTAATAAATAAGAAGGCAATATAGCAGGCAATATAATCAGGACATGGAGGCGCTGGCTCGTGAAATGGAGCTCGTCTCATAAATGAACCGCAAAGTTACTTGCCTCACAGACCTGAGAAATATATAGAAAGCTTGACATGTCTACTTTTAAACAAAACAATTCAAAACAAAAGAAAACAGACTGCCCTTTTGCTTATGTAATCCGTATGAAATGTGCATTTCTCTCTGGCGCGTTCACTACTGCGAAGATCGCGAGTCAGCATAGTCAACTTCATCTTTGCACTCGACACTTACACAGAAAACTTGTTTATTAATAAACAATTGAAATGTCTCCTTGCTATATTTGACATATTCATAATCATTACTTTTGCTTGTTCTTTGTGACATTTTTCATGAACGCGTCGGCACCGCTCAATAGTTAATATTGTTCTTTGGTGTTCAGTTTATACAGGTTTTTCAAATGTTATTTAATAAAAATATCAAATGTACCCCCCCCCCCCGCCCAAAAAAAAAAAAAAAAATTGAGGTTTGTATCGAATCGTGGGTCAAAAATCGTGATTCAAACCGAATTGTGATTCAAATCGTGGGTTTGGTATATCGTTGCAGCCCTAATTTCAGCATGTTGTTTGCACAGCCTGTAAATACAATCCAGAATAAGTTCACACCTGAGAGATGTGCTGGAAGATCAAGCTTGCAGTTTCTTTTCTTCTATGGGTCACAGTCAGTACGTCAAATCTCCACCTGTGCTGGTCTCAAACTGTCTCCAGCAGATGTTAATGGAAGATTAAGTTTGCTTACTGTTCTTTTTATGAAGATTTAGGTCTTCCTTCAGATGGACCAAGGCAGTTTTGTGGAAGATGTGTTTTTTTTTCTATGCACACGCTTATGAAGTAGAGGAGTTGTAATATACCATTATTGATGATAACCGTGATATTCAAAACATGAAATATAGATATCGTGTTAATTAAAGGTGGGACAATATATCGCGATAACTGTAATATTTAAAACGAATAGTACACATGATAATATGACGTGTAAATAATCCAGTGGCAGCACCTGGTTCACATCCCAAAGTACAATAGGTGGCGTACAATATTGTAATACAATATCTGTCATAAAGCGAAAGAGACAGCGTGCAGATACTACTGCCGTAAAAAATCATGTCGTCCGATGAGTCTCTTCCAACGGTGAGCACAAAAGTTGGCAAAACCACCTACCTGTTCACCCACCTTCACTTCCTTCATCCTGTCACTATACAGAGAGAAAGGTGAAATTATTTTGCTAGTTCTGAAATGGGAAATATACATTAAACTGTCAATTGCTTTTTTTAATCCAAAGTAGGGTGATGTTAGTATTATGGAGTGCTAAACTCTTATGCAATTTGTTTCATTCATACTCTACATCAGAGGGCGCCTTCATGCAGAAAGTCCACAAGTGAGACTCATAGAAGTATTGTTTTCCTCCTACCTCTGGAGATTGCTTTGCTTTTTTTTTTTTTATCCCACTTTTTCCAGGAACCTTTAAAAAAAATTATATATCTTAAGTGACATGCATTGTTCTTTTGTAGAAAATCTTTAAACTTCATATGTTGGCTTAGGCATGTGGCAAGTCTGTCACCGCGCAAGGCAATTGGTAATTCTTTCTGTGGTTTGGGACAGATATAAACACCAGGTAATGATATCTATGGAAATTCTCTCGCTGAAGACCTATGGGTGGGCAGAACGATTTCATCACTGCTCTAATCACCTCCATATGTCATCTGCTCTGTTTAGTTGAGAAAAAACACAACTCATTGCGTCTCCTCTCAAGAGGAGTGGAGCGAACAGCGTATCAGTATCTCCTCAGGCTTTAGTGGGCATAACCCACAAAAGAATGTATTACACAAGATGCTCCATTTATAATCACGGCTGCTCTACATTAAAATGCTGCCATGTCAGTAAATACGGGAAACTGGCATTTCTCTTCCCTGATGTGTTGAGAAAGGTCAGAACCCTGCTCGTGCTGTTCTACTACCGCAGTCCATTTAGAATGGAATTCAGCAGGCCAGATGACATTTTCTGCGATGCGGCCTGACCTTCCTACTCACTTTTATAGCTGGATATTTTTAACATTGAGGCGTGAAATCCGTTATTTTTTCCAACACCTCTATTCTCTTCCGCTCATCAATCCCGATAGTGGCTGTCCCCTTGTTTTCGTTGTTTCAAACTTTTTTTTCAGGGTCTAGTTGACTTTTTTTTTTTTTTTTTTTACCTCCATGCCAGAGGGGACAGCACATCATTTACACAATATAATGTACATATTTGCAGAGAGAGAGTGTCAACCATTTTCTGTCTCTTTCAACAATTCATTTTTTATGAATATGTAGAGTGAAACGTGCTTGCTACAGCAGTACAGCTTGAACTTTAAGGAATGGTTCACCTCATGCTCACCCTCATGTTGTTCCAATACAAAATATATTTTGTACAATGCTTTAACCATTTTTGTCCAAATAATGAAAATCAGTGGGATCCAAAACAACATTGAACACTAGAATATCTGTGGGTTTTTTTGTTCTACAGAAGAAATAGTCATACTGGTTTGGTTTTTGGGTGAACTGTCCCTTTTAGGATTTTTTTTTTAAATGGTGAACTGTCCCTTTTAGGATTTTTTTTTTTTTTTTTAATGGTGAACGGTCCCTTTTAGGATTTTTTTTCTTTAATGGTGAACTGTCCCTTTTAGGATTTTTTTTTTTTTAATGGTGAACTGTCCCTTTTAGGATTTTTTTTTTTAAATGGACAATTAAAAACAAACTTTAATCTTTTAAAAGTCTTCTGGGAATGATTAAAACGTGTATTTCAGTAGTCCCGTCTCAACCAGAATCAGAGTCTCCTTTTAAAGTATTTTTATTTTATTTTATAAAAGTCCAAAGTCTGCGACCAAGCAAGGTAATATGTCTTAAGTGCATGAATTTACATTGCTTTAAGGGGGTGAAGTGGGGGCTGAAGTTGATTGTAAGGTTACAGTGTGCACTGTGTAGGGTTATATGAGTTTCCTAAGAACACTCTTCTCAGAAGTTGCTCATTTTTAATGAAGTGATGGGTAAATGCTAGCCTGGCAAGCCAGACCTACATCAAGATGTTAGGTCTGGAAACTCACCATAGTCACGGCTCAATCCGAGGGGCGGGATAAACGGCTGTCTTTCAAATTCCCTCTGCACGCAATAGGACAGCGCTTCAACCAACCAGAGCGTTTTCCCAACAGCGGAGCTTAGTTGATAGATTCAACTTTTGCCATATCTGGCTGGCAAAACGACGAACACATCTTCCTTTTTTTAAGAATGACTTAAGTGTCGTTCTTTGCTCTTTTCTCAAAGAAAAACTTAACTCCAAGTCCTCCAGAGTCGCGGCCAAAGCCGATTCGAAAGACCGTTGTTCTCCATCAGCAGCCGCCATTCTTTGTTTTCAAGTAGCAGCAGCCAGGTAACCGTCGCAACTCTGTCGTGTATGTTAAGCCCGCCCCCGCCTACTCTATACACAACGTGATTGGCCTGACCCAATCTGGGTTTTTGCAGCGAGAAGGTTTATTGAGAGTTGCTAGACTACCCAGGCTGCGAAATACATTTTGCTGCCGCTAGGGTGCGTCTAGATTTCTAGGCTAGGTGAATGCAGAATCAGCTCTTGGACCAGCCTGATAAGGGTCTTACCGGGACACTATAAAAACAACAACTAAAAAATGCTGTTTTAGCACATCTCTTCACCGAAAATTGGTTGCGTAATTGACTACATTGGCAAAACTGCATGTGATCTGCATGCGGCCTTCACAGGTGGAGGAAGAAAATATTTTAAGCAAGCAGGGAGGACTTTTGTTTGACATGTGCATCATGTATTCTGCCCTACAAAGGCAAAAGACCTTAAGTCGCTAGAGTGTGGAACTGAGAAAAATGACTTTAAAGATTTTTAGTTGTCCCGCTTAATTAATTATAGGTAGGACACTGGAAATTTGGCAAATAGATGTTTTAGTAATGGAAATTATATACATAAAAAAATCTTGAGCTCAAACTTGACTTTTGACCACTATTTTAAAGTTACTGTACTCTGCCTTTGTATTGTCAGCAAAAAGTGAGAGGTCATACCAAGGCAAAAGGCAGTAACTTCCACATTATCAATATTTAGTTGCTGATCACCATTAACAAAATCATTATAGTACACACCTGTATAAAATCTAGTGATCATGGCATTTATTTTGTATGATTTACAATTATTTATAGCCATCTACTTATTGCTATCCTGTGCTTTGGTTGCATTCTGATGGCATTTTTAATACATTTGACATGACAAAATACCTCCTATTAGTCCAGCGTTGACTCGACCGCGTTTAGGGCGGGGCTGAAGGCGAAGTTTTGGCACTCTGCCAGCTAGTTTGCGAGCTTTAATTCATGGTTGTATTCATCTGATACGGCAATGTGTAACGTTTTTCTGTCAACTCTGCATAATCCTTCGCGATCGTAATCGCACGTTTGTCGATGGAGCAGACCATACTAAATGTTCTGACCGCTCTGAGGACATCAGAAGTTAGAGCGACTGATGGCAGCTGTACAAAGTACACAGGATACACCGTAATTTTTATTTTAATGGACATTAAAACAAAGGCAGATAACCTTACAATCTGGTAGGTAGCATTATTTGATTAATCACCGGCACCGTAACTTCATATTGACGCGCGGCTAAACAAAGGCAGAGCACCGTAACTCGTAATTTGAGCGTTCCAAAACAAAGCCAAAGAGCGGTAACTGATGTTACGGTGTTCTGCCTTGGTTTCTCATGGGCTTTTGGAAGTTACTGTTAAGACAAATCATTATTTTCTCGAAAAAATAAACGGAATTTATTCAAGATACTTATCCACATGATAAAGAAGGTCTTGAATGTGCCAAAAATATAAATAACTCATTTTCGACCAAAAACGAAGTTACGGTCTTTTGCCTTTGCACGGCAGTATTCACATGCGTCTAGGTCAGGCAGGCAGGCTGCATTTCCTGTTCAACTTGGATGAATTCAGCAGCTGAGCATGCACAAGTGATGCTTTCAAAGGGCCAATTCGAGCTGTTTCAAACAGGAGTCGAGCCTCTAATTGGTATGCTTAGCAGGTTTCATTTTAGCAGGGCTCTGTTCTGATTCACCACCACCATCCTCTCCACCACCATCTCTCTCTCTCTCTCTCTCTCTCTCTCTCTCTCTCTCTCTCTCTCTCTCTCTCTCTCTCTCTCTCTCTCTCTCTCTCTCTCTCTCTCTCTCTCTCTCTCTCTCTCTCTCTCTCTCTCTCTCTCTCTCTCTCTCTCTCTCTCTCTCTCTGCCTCGTTCTGCTGTTTGTCTGACTTCCTCTGCAGTAAGCTCTCTAGCTCCTGGGAAGAAAAGCAGCTCAGTGATTGATATAAATTTGGGGCTTTATTAATGACTGCTGGAATAATGGGTGGAATAGTAAAGCAGATAAGAGGCGGACACTCTGGCTTTCTGTGTTTGAACTCTGGCTTTCTGTGTGCCTCTGCTGGCTCTTTATGATGAACTAGAGAGAGAGGGAGAAGTTCTGCCCAGACATGGCCAGACATCCTGACTTCCCGCTGGGGAGTGATGATGTGCCCAGCTGGATAATCTTTACTACAAATCCCAGAATGCTTTGAGCCAGCTGGAGTGGAAACTGCGAACGTCAAAGCAGTCAGAGATATACCGCTGAATATTCCAGCAGCGCTGCTGGGGCTCACAGCATAGCCAGACTTGTTGCTGGATCAACATGCCAGATGTAGGGGTGAGAAGCCCTTAAAGGCAGGAAAATGCTTGCTTTGTATTGCTGTGAATGTAATCCTCTCCTCCAACCCTAGGCACAAAATGCTTTTACAGTATCCTGCAGTCAGAGTCAGCTAATACTGTAGGTGAAGCAGACCCAGAACAGACTTTTTCCTTTGGCCAAGAAAGTGACTTTTTAAAGCATTTGTGTCTCTTAAAGGAATGGTGCACCCAATGAATGAATATTCCTGACATTTACTATTTTTTGTTGTTATTTTTATGTAGTATAAACATATAAATGTCTATCCTACAACTAAACCATTCATTTACTGGTAGGAGTGTTATGGAAACCAGTTTGCAAACAATTATTTTTGCATTCCATGTAGTGCCTCTAGTAGCACCTAAATCTCTCACTTTACCTTGAATGAGCAAAAATTTAGGGAAATACTGTGATCAGATTGCTGCTAATTGTAAGGCGTCTCATTGAAAGATGAGCAGCATGTTGCCCTCTTCATCACTCTCACTCTTCCTGTTTCTCTCCCCTGTTCCTCCTCGCATCCCACTCTTGTTTCGCCCACTTGTCTCACATCTTCCTTTGTCTCCCTGTCGCTCTCTCTTGTCTCTAACAGTCTGTGCCTGTCTCTCTGCCCTTCTCTCTCTCAGTGGGGTGTATAGACAGACTGATGATTATGAAAGTATAGTGAAGATGGCCTGACTCCGACTCTGTATTTTGCTGGATCTCCAGTTAAATCTCCCACAGGCATATCTCTGCAAGTTTGGCTTTATATTTCACTTATCTGGAGTTACTGACCTCAAACATTAGAATAGATGGATGTTGAGAGCTCACTTGGCAAAATGCTCTTATCAAATGCTCTCTTTTTTAAATTATATTTGAATTTAATGTAAGATAGTTGCCTGTTCATCCTTCAATTAATCAATGTTGTCACTGTATAGTCTTCTTCAGTCTTTTTAATCATGAGGGTTTTTTTTATTCATGAGTTGTTAGGCATTGTAATCAGTTTTTGATTATGTAGCACACAAATTATTACTTAAATCAGTAATTACATTTTTATTCACACACACACAAAAAAAACTATTAAACCTTTAAACTATATATAACATTATACTATTTGGAATGCAGGGACGGTCACCACAAGAAAAAATAATGTGCTGTGTATTTTGAGCTATTTGAGTTGCCGTAGTTTGCTGTAGTTCTCAAGCAGGGATGGGTAATGTCGAGTGAGCACCAGCGGTAACAAAACCCATGCATGAACAAGCGTTACAGTAAACAACACAAATAACAATATTCCTGCCTGTGTCTCGTTTGTGATAAGGCGATAAAATAATGCACCCCAACTCAAGTCCAATCTGTGTAGACAGGATCTGATTTGGACAGGGTCATAAAATGCACATGAAAGTGTGCGTCCAGTCCATATGCAAGTTGACTTAAATTTGGATATACTGCATGAAAAGAACATGGAAATGTGTACTACTTGAAAATGGATAGCTTCTTGACAACTGTGCAATACTGCAGCTTCCCTTTGGATTAATTGATTGTGTCATTTAATTTAAAAAGCAAAGATTTCAAGTTAAGACTTGGCTATATTGTCACTGTTTGTTCATTTATATAACAGCACTTTTCCAGTTGGTGATGAATACACATGCCTTCAGATGCTTTATGTGCAATATAATAAAGCTGGCTTGATGTGTTTGCTGCTGCACATATTGATAGGGAATTAATGAATAGTAAAATGTTTTCATGCTGTCATGTGGGGTAGTAAAGAGAGAACGTAATCGAAAATACCGTACCAAAATGACTTGTTTTTTACGAGTCTGTCTTCAAGTCCAAGTCAAGTCTCAAGTCAGTTGTTCACAAGTCCAAGTCAAGTTGCAACTTCGCAAGTCTTTTTTTTTTTTTTTGTGGCTTGTCCAACTCGAGTCCATTTTGCGGACTCGAGTTTCCATCTTTATGACATGGAAGAATCATATTAAATGACTATCTAGATTTAATTCAAATTCATAATTTTGTCATGAGTACTTCACGTCTTCTGGATTTTCTTGCCCCATTTTTTTATACATCATAGCTAACTAAGCACTATTTTAACTTGGCTGAATAACTGAGGTCTTAAATTGCATTCAGCAGAATTTTACATAATCATAATTGGTGCATTTTGCTTTGCAGAATTATGCACATGACATCTGTGAGTGTCTTTCCAGCCCTAAGCGACATAAGTATGCATCTACAGTCTAGCTGTTGTTTAAAATAATGGAAATTTTACATTTTCTCCAAATGCTTTACGCCATTTGGCGGAGAGTTATTGAGATAAAGGCACTGTTGGGAAACTGGCTTTGTGTAATTATGTGCAGGCAGGCACCCTCAAGTCCTGCTCGTTCAAAGCATTTCAATGCAGAGATGTCGGGGCCAGACTCTTTGAACATTATCACCGTGAAGAAAGTATTTTTACCTTGGAGACTGGTGAAGCATGGTGAGGTATTGGTATTAGATGACCAAACTATGGGGAAAAATCAAGTACTGTGCTTTTTACTGAACCAATGACTGGTTAATGGGGCTAGTGATGTATTCAGTTGGTTGGCAGCACTGCAGTGCATGCTTTTTATTTTAAATGTAGAAATGAGCAGGATCATTGTCTACAACAACTGATTTCATAAACGTTTAAACGGAAATTTTGCAACAGAGTAGTCTACTACCCTAAAACTTACTAAAATAAGGACAGCTTGGCTGTGAGCCCTTGGTGGGCCAGTTCGCCTGCCACAATGGGGAATTGAATGAATTTGACTAGCACATGCAGCTGGACAGGTGACTCTGGAACGTTAGGGTATCCACAGGCAACAGTCAAAGATCATCAAAACAACCACCGCGTTGTGTGCGCTTTTCATTTTAGATATCAGTAGAACTCTGTATAGACGCTAGTCGGCGTTAGTTTTGCTGTGTTTCTTTGTCAGGTTTATTAAATGGTGCATCCGTTTCATTAGGCCAACACAAAGTCTGCTTTTCAAAGTGCCACAAATTTCCAGCAAATGAATTGAAACGCCCATCTTTTACAAACTTCAAAACCCTTGCATGTTAATTTTTTTTTTATATATTTTGGCCAATTTTTGTTTTCAGCTACAATAACTTTTAAAATTGCACCCACTGCTTCGTTTAGAACATTATAACATGTTTAAATATGTTGCCCATTGACTTTTTGAATTATTGACATATTTATATGCTTGACCGTAAGCAACTGCTTTTTCTCTCTTTTCCTGTAGTGTCCAGATTCAGCATGCAAGCAGGATCTGTTGGCCTATCTGCAGCGTATCGCCCTTTACTGTCACCAGCTCAATATCTGCAGTAAAGTCAAAGCAGAGGTGCAGAATCTGGGTGGAGAGCTTGTGGTGTCTGGGGTAAGTCATATCAGGGAATTTTAAAATGAAAAGTAAAGAGAATTCTATAGTGAAGCTAAATTATAAATATATTTCCAATAGATATTGTGCTTTTATAAGTGTTTGTGTAGAGTAGAACTTGCCCGCAAGCTAGTATAATCATTTAAATCCTTTTATTTGAAAAATTAGTGCCTGACATGCAAGCTGAAATCTCTTATCAAATTCTATAAAAGTGAAATATCCATAAACAATCATAAATGGCTGAAAGTGTCATGGGAATGGGAATTCATTGGTCTTTTCTATTTCCTTCCTATTTGCAGGTGGACAGTGCTATGTCTCTGATTCAGGCAGCCAAGAATCTGATGAATTCTGTGGTGTCCACTGTGAAAGCCTCCTACGTGGCCTCCACCAAGTACCAGAAGTCTCAAGGAATGCAAAACCTCAACATGCCCGCCATCTCCTGGAGGATGAAAGCTCCCGAAAAGAAGCCGCTGGTCAAGCGCGAGAAGCAAGACGATGGTCAGACCAACAAAGTGAAGCGGTCCTCTCAAAAGAAGCACGTCAACCCTGTGCAGGCCCTGAGCGAGTTCAAAGCAATGGATAGTATTTAAGCAGCCCTTAAGGCATTTCAGTAGATTATGTTTCAGATGTAGATTGAGCCTTAAAATCAGTCAGATTTAGCAAATACACATTTAAACGCATTCCTGTACCTTAGTCACCAATCTGCCTTTTTTCCATAAGCAGTGGCTATGCTGAGTATGCTGAGTGCGCTGAGTGCAGTAAGGTCTATATAGAAAATGTTATATTTTTACACACGAATGCATTAATCTGCTCAATCTTTACACAAGATTTCTTCCCGAGGACAGGTAGGGGCATACATTAAATTCCGGGCATTCCCTCACAGTTTGTGTACGTTTCCCCTTTTTCTAGATGACTAGTGTGTATTTTTTAAAACATTTAAGTGTATTTTACAAGAAGACTTTTATATATTTCACACTAAGGGCTTTGATATTGCCCATTACTGTCTGATTTTTGTTTTTCTTTTCTATTCTTCATGCCTATGCAAACTCTCACTGTAACACTTGCAATACTTGTGTTTTGGTATGAAACTATAAAAGAAAAATAGGCTTTGATTTAGTGTAAGTCTCAAGACCAAAGTCATTGTATTTTGCTGTGCCTAATAAACTTTTTGATAACTTTTTGTTTTGCTTTGATTAACTGTAAAATAGACTAATTTTGGTGAATATTAATGCTTTCTATCTCTAAAAAAGGTCCTGTGTGAAAAAAGTGACGATGTGAAACTTCAAACTAGTTGCTTTTCTCAGTGACTAGAGTTGCCTAAAAAAAAAAGAGAGAACAATCTCAGTGCCCTCAGTAATCTCAAGGAGCAGCAGGGCAAAGCTAAATGTGAACGAGAGGCTGAGAGTGAGCGAGTTCAATCTTCAGCCCTGTATTTAAATTCAGAAGACTGGCCTTAGGCCTCTCTTCTCCTCCTCCTTCCCATCCTCATACCCCTCCATGACTCAGACACTGATTAAATGAATCAACACGCCTCTTATTCGGAGGAGCGCTCGCTAAGAGATGGAGAACTCTTGGGCTAAATGGGTGTGGATGGACTGGGCCAGAAATCTATGAGCCGCTGAGCACCTCCAACGATAAATGGGATCAAGCACCCTGAAGGAGCTTCAGAATCACAGTGATCGATATTTCTCATAAGGCCACGCTAGCTAATGAGTTCATCATTATCAGCTCATCTGTTGAATATATCTGTGGGTAGAAAAACATATCAGCGCTGCTGCGTTCATTTTAACTACATTTCTCTTGTGATGAATAAAACCTTGATTGTGAAAGTGCAGGATGATGCTTGATTGGTTGCGAGATGCGCATGACCTCAAATGCAGTTGCTCGGTGATTTGACTGGTCAACAGGGAAAAAGCTTTTCACATTAGTCATCGCAGTGGGTGGTAAAGTGTTGCTTCTTGAGCTGTGTTCTAGCCATGCATACACATTTCTATCACGCATGGATGAGTGACGACTTTTTTTTTTTTTTTATGTAACTGACGTCACTTCCAAGCTGATCTGCATTTATAAACAACGCTGTGTTGGGTCACCGGAGGTCACATGACGGATGTTTATGATTCAGTTTGTATGTTTATTGCAACTTAATTGCATGTCAGAAGTTCTTGTGGATTTAGTGCTGGTTTGGGGTTTAAAACTTTTTTTTTTTCTCTTTTCATTTCTGAAAATGACTGTAGTGATCAGTATTTTATGTAATGCTTTGGGAGTTATCTGCTGATTGCTGTTTTACACATTGGCATTCTTGGTTCAAATGAAAAATAAAAAAACAACAAATGGAAATACATACATTGTCATTTGTAATCAAATATGAATTTGTTTTGAAGGTGTGAGAAAAGGCGAGATCTGTTGAAATCATACAACAAATGTGACTTCCAAAAGAACCCTCTTCTCTGAAATTTGCCCGTCAATTGTAAAAATATGAATTTATCGGTCACGTGCAATTCAGCGTCACTTTCGTAAAACCTTCCTTTTTTATTCTACGTCATTGCAACACACCACTTTAAGAGCTTATAGATATTAACCTTGTAAAACTTGACATGAAATGATTGAACCTTTAGACAAAATCACCCCAAAAAATTCTAGTTGAGTATCATATTTGATAGGCTACATCAGGCTTTTATGGTGTATAGCCTATAGTATGATATAGGAGAATATAGAGCTCATACTAGATAAGGAAAAAAATGTTTTTTTAGAGGCCCAAATTAAACAGATGCAATTTGATGCTGTGGCTGATATTTAAATGGTCAAAAAATAAAATTCCTACAGCTTGTAATGTAAATCAATGAGATCTTTATAACCGGATTACTAACAAAAACTGCATACAATTATCAATTCCCCAGGTTTCACAGACAAGGCTTAATGCCCATTGCCCAGTACACATTGTATGATTTTGGCCTGTCCCAGATGAAAGATGATGACCAATCTCCTACTTCGTACAGTGAGAGCGGTTCAACAGCGACCTTGAGCCTGCTATAAGTTTCTGACTGTGTCAGAACATACAAGCAGACATCTCCAAACATAAATTAGTAATGGTCTTATTGCCGAAATCGCAGTCTGTAGCAAGCATAAGCCTATAGTCCCAAACTAAAATGCATGTTTGAGCTGTTTTAACTGAAAGCAATTTGCACTGACATATCTTAAAAAAAAATTCAGTTCCATTGTTTTGTCTCAAGATGCACACCACCAGTAATGTTTTTTTTTTTCTTCTTCTTTTTCTAAGGCACGCTTATAAAAGCTACTTAAATGTCCTAATTGAACTAAGTCTAATCTAAGCCCTGTCTGTAAAACCAGGCCTATATGTCCCAATAATATGTCTTCGAAAGATTACATTTAAATTTAAACCTTAAACATCACTGAAACATTTTCTAGGAAGTGATTTGCAAGTCGAATGCATGGTCTCTAAATATAAATCTAAACTATCTTCAGCCAAACTGATTTCCTGCTGCAGTGTGTCCAAATTAGCCAGCTGCTAGAATGTGTAGAAACTGCTTCATATTTCTAGCATAACTCGAGCCTACGTTCTTACAGTATGTTGAATCTTTGATTAATGACATCTGTTATCACACCTGAAGGTGGTCTATATCAAAAGCCTCTATGGCTTTTTTTAAAGTGCCCATTTGCATTCTCTTGTCATTGTTTAAAATATGCTGTCAGACGTCCAGCTAGTAGCAGGTTATCAAACGCTTCCCAAATTAACGTCTGAAGAATATTTCATTGTAATTGACATGACTCTGAGACATTTTCTCTAAGCGATTATTCAAATCAAACCGCTCTCTGTTAAAGGCCATCAGGCGTCGCCATGTGCCGTATTTTACATGGCATGTCTTCTGTCTTGCCACATACATGTTGAAAACTGTCTTGTTTTGTTTAGCCAACACATCCGCTTTACACTCATCTAAAATGACAGGTTTCTGATATTTTTTCTGCTGAGGAAAAGTATCGAGTGTCAAAGCTCCTCTCAGCCACGTAATGCACCTTTCCCTCAACAGAGATTTTCAGATACGGAGTGATGTCCTCTCGCCCCCCGTTTCTCTCTCACATTACTCATACTGTCTGTGTTTGACCTTTCCCTCCAGACATTATGGTTCTCCAAATAGGAAATGTACTACGGTGAGGGAGGCGCGAGTGGACAAGCTCGATACAAGTTCACTGCTGAGACGAAGTGCATTTACACAGGGTCTCGCTGCTAAAGCGGAGCATGAAACCTCGAGTCGACATGCTTGTCAGGGGAAGCTCAACTGCTTGTATTAATTGTGAGCAGGATTGTGTAGTTTATTTGTTGAAAGATGTAGCTGCTAATTGCTTGAGAAGAACAAAATAAACTTAAGGATGTTCATTTCCGATGTTCTATTGTTTGGTTTTCTCACAGGATCTTAACACATTCTTCTTCTCTCCACATTTTAGCAGCCCATGCGCTCACATTCTGTCAGGCTTCAGCTGTCGACTTTTATTTGGAGTACATTTTTGATTTGAGCTTCATTATAATTGCTGCATCTGTCAAGGCTGTGCAGTGCGTTTGACCTGACCTCCTGATTTCCCTCCAGTCCTTCAAACAATGGGCACCCTCAAATATATCCTTCCTGTGTTGGAAGGTCATCTGGGTGTTTCATGCATGCTGTTTGATGCCGAAAAACCTCTCCAGTTTTAACAGGAGTGTATCTTTTGGAAGTCTAAGGTCAACTTTACCTGCTGCTGGGCTGTAGAGGATTTATTTGACAGGTGAGGGGTTTTTTTTAACTCTCATTGGCCCTCCTTTCTCACCAGACTACTGACAACAATGGCGAACAGTCTTGATTGCTTAGAATTTTTTTATTTTTGGGCAAATTTTAGTTAAAAAAAAAACAGTATCAGCTTGCCTCGAATTCTAGTATTTTCTCTCCTAGGATCCGTCAGCCAACCCGATCGCATCTAAAATTGGCATGACATGATTGGTTGAAATGTGATCAATCAAACAACGTGTTTTTTGACAGTTCAATCAATTGTGAGAGTATTCTCCCGGCTTCCTGTTATGCTACAACAAATGATTCCGAGGCTTGATGCGTATGAAAAGAAATGTCTTATGAGGTATTACCCTTCAGCTAGCCATGAGAAGACAGGCAGCAAATTTAAATCCAGTCTCTCACACCTAAATCTCAGAGCATTAAATTGACTTAAAGGGATTGCTAAGAGGTTTTGTTAGATAGCTGTGTATGGTAACATCTATCTTTTAAACAACAATGCTATCTTTCACAGCAATTCCACAACATGAAAAGACTCCACTCTAGAACATTGGACGTTGCTAAGAGGGCAAGGTGACAGAAGGTAAGGGGTGACTTTAAGTGACTTTAATTAGTTTACCAAAAAATGACTCGTTTGGTGCAACACAAGGACATTTTTAATGCAATTACAAATTCGCTTTCAAGCCTCAAATAGCACCATACCAGTGGTCAATATGACTTTCCCAGCTAACAAAAATAGGTTCTAATATGTTCTTTTGCTAACGTTCCCATTAAGTCACGAAAACATTCATTTTGAACGCACTCTGAACATTCAAAATGTCCAGTCAATTGTCCCCTCAATGTGAAGGAAACATTCTATTTTTCAAACATTATGGGAGCGTTACTCTTGAATGTCCTCTAAACATCCTGAAACAAATATTAACAGGTTAAAAAAATGTTAGACAAACATCCAAACGTTTCAGACAAAAAAGTTCCTTGAACAATTTTTTTATGCTAATGTTTTGAGAACAATCCAGATTTGAATGAACGTTTCTTCATAACCTTGCCCTTAAAGTATGAATTGAAATGCAGAAAACAAACCATTTATACTATTTTTATAATTTTGTGTCATTTTGGAATGTTTACACAAAGGAAATAATTGTAATGAATTGAACAGGGGTCACTCTTTTTAGTGCAAGTATACAATAAACTTTCAAGCTTAAAAAACAAAATACAAGTGAACCACATGACTTGCTTGTCTGAAGTCTCACAATAACTTTTTGTAAAGACTTGTGAGACTTGGGCAGTAGCACCTCAATGCAGTACACAAGATCCGGGGGGAGGAGTCGGATCTTGTATAAGGGGTGGAGATTGGTAGGTTTAGGGGTGGAGATGGGTAGGTTTAGGGGTGGGTTTAGGGATCAGGGGGTGGAGATTGGTAGGTTTAGGTATGTAAGGTGGGAGGAGTTGGATCTGGATCCGACGCCTCCCCGTGGATTTCATGTTCTGCATTGAGGACCATCTCGACTTGGGGGCCGTTTCCATGACACCGTTTTCAACTAAAAACGGAAAACTTTTTATGCGTTTTGGCCATTCATTTACCACGACAACAGGTTTTTTGTGAATTGAATGAACTTATTCATTGGATTGCGCTGTTGAGATTTTCAGTGAATAATTGTTAAATTAGGGTCCATTCCTTACACAAGGCTTTAGTATGCATTGCTATTAGGTTTGGGTATCGATAACTGGTTCCATTTTAGAACCGGTTCCAAAATTCCACAGGGATTCGATAAGACATGCACATTTCAATTCCTCTTATCAACTGACCACTTGAACCGACAAATACTCACAAAAATATGTCAAAATATCCTCGTAAACAGTCGGTTATGTCTTAAGTGAACGTAAACAGCTGACAAAGAAAACGCATGTGTAACAGTATATTGGATCTGTGCAGCTCTTAAAGTGACAGCAGCCTAATATCCCTGCTGACGTCTCTATTATAACAGTAATCAAACAAAAAAAGAAAGAAAATTCAATAGCTGTTCTTGACTGAATAACTTTTGTAACTATATTTGTAATACATATTTTATTTATAAAGTGCAGTGTTATTTTACATTTGAATACAGTTTCTGTACCTGAATACCTGAAAATCTTATAACAATGTTTATTTAAATTGTTTCTTTGTTCAGCTGTATTTATTTGTGCAATTGCTAATTTGTAATTACTCAGTGTTTACTTGTCTTTAATAAAGCTTGAAAGTTAGCGAGTTGTTTTTGCAATGGTATCTTTAAACCATAGACACAAGTTCCTTTTGTAAGTTTTTGTTGACTGGAGTTTAACCAGTCCTCGTTCATTTTCATTACACTAAAAATAGTGACCAGCATATGCTTTAAAAATTCACCTTTTTGTTTAGCAAAGTTATACAGGTTTGGAATGACATGAGGGTGTGCCTTTTAACTTCTAAATCAAATGACTTGATGGAAATTTCTCGTCGTCTGCTATCCCGTTTCCGAAACCTAAGGTTTAACTGCGGTTCTGCCAATGGTTGCGCTGAGTCAAACCCATTTACTTACACAACAACACAATATTTTTGTGAAGAGCTTCTCTTCCTGTTCGCACTCATATTCCTGTAATACGAACGCTGGGAGCAGTGTGGCATTAAATTAAGGGAGTCAGCATCCATAGCATTAGCAATCAAAATGTTCTTATTGATATACTTCAGGGAAAAACAAACATTTTGTCGTGTCTAAGCAAGCTGAGCTTTGTTTGTGTTGTTTTATATATCCAATCCCTTTCCCTAGTATTGATTTGGCTGAAAAACACCGTGTAATCTGTACCTTAAACTAAGAGCCTAGCTCTTTCCTGCTGGAGCAACCAGTCAAAAACAGGCTCTCAGTGGTTTGGATGCTGCCCTGTGGATTAGGATTTTATTTTTAATAGTGGTACTTGTTTAAGTTTTAAATGGTAGCTTTTAATTTTTTTTGTTATGTTGTGTTGAGGAGAGGTGTGCTTTTAAAATGAGTCAAGAAAAAAATCTTTCAAACACACAATGAATGAGCCGTATCCAGAGACCACTATATTAGAGATGGGGAGAGGTCTTTAGACTTGGACCAGTTGGCAACCACTCTGAACACCTTAGCAACCACATAACAATACCATGGCAAACACCTTAGCATGGTCGCAGTAAGTTTTGCACAGACGAGCTCCAGACGCATTTTCATCTGAGAAACTGAGTGCTGCAATCTAATGTCTCAACCTTTCAGCCGCACAGACAAAAAAATATTCCACGCAGAAGTCAGGCTCAAAAAAATGTGAGAGATTTTTTTTTTATTTTTTTTTTATCAGTGCTACAGGAATGGGCAGCGTTTCAACTGGAGTCCATCTGCATGTCCATTGATTTTTAGTACAAACGGAAGCTGTGAGCAATCTTGTGCGGAAACACACAGTGCAGATTAATTCACAAGGCATAAGACAACATACTAGAACAGAAGTTTACAGAGGTACCGAACAGAAACTGAAATAAAAATATACAAACATATAGAAGCCAATAGACCACATATGTTATTACTTTTCTGTTACTACTTTTTTCAATGTATATGACCATGCAGAGGTGTTCTGGGTGGTTGCCATGGTATCGCAATGTGGTTTCTAAGGTAATTGTGTGTGTGTGTGTGTGTGTGTGTGTGTGTGTGTGTGTGTGTGTGTGTGTGTATACCGTATATAAAATATATATATATATGCGTGTCATGTATATAATGGCTAAAAAGTGATGTCTGGAGGGAATATTTGGTCTGAATGACTCTAACCCCCAGTTTTACAGACAAGGCTTAAATTTAGTCCCAGACTAAAATGCACGTTTGAACTGTTTTAACTGAAAGCTATACTTGCTCTGATATATCTTAAAATATGTGAGTGCCATTGTTTTGTCTCAAGATGCACACCAGTAATGTTTTTTTTTTTTTTTTTTTTTTTCTCTAAGGCACGTTTATAAAAGCTACTTGAACTAAGGCCTAATTCTGGCCTAATCTAAGCCCTGTCTGTGAAACCTGGTCTAAATGTTCTATTAAAGCATCAAAACATGAGGGTCTGACTGCTCACTGGTGTCTATTGCAGGTGGGAAGGGAGACCTGATCTTTGGAAGTTTGTGTTCATTTATGTGAAGCCCTTCAAGAAAAGAAATGCCGTCATTTACTTGTGTACTTATTGTGCTTCCCACAACAGGTTTATAATGGTGTAGCAATCAACATAATTTTAATCGATGTTACATTTTTATCATGTGTTTTACATGTGTTTGTCATTTAGAAATGAGGGAGGTTTTGACACTTTTGGGAACAGATTTCGTATATACATAACAGATTTGCATTTCCTAAATAGTGCAAAGCTGCAAAAAATACTGTTAATGGTTTAGATTTGTTTTCAACTAAAATATAGAGAAAGAGAGAGAGATTGATTGTGATTTGCAATATAGATGGATGAATACAAAAAGATAATACTATAATATAAAATTCGGTCTCATTTGTTAGCTTTAGTTAATGTATTACCTAACATGTATAAGTATTGTTCATTCTTAATAATTGTTAACTTATGTAGTTATTAACCAATGATACTGAAACCGTATTAAAGTAATGTTACCAAAAAGCATTTGATTCCCCTAGCATTTGATGAAGTAATCTAATATAAACTATTAATGTAATGATTGTGTTACTGTGATATGTTTTTTAGAAAGTTTAAACATTTTAGCATGTCCATATAGCAAAACAACAACCATTAACAACAAAACTTTGTAAAAAATGTAAATGTTTTAGTTTCCACATACACACTAGATCAATTACATTTATATGTATGTATAATTTTTTTAAATGTATTATTATTATTATTTACCTGTGTCAGTGAGTTTTTTTTTTTACACCATTTATTCAATTTAAAATAATAGTGAACTGTCACTTTAAATGACACAATCAAGAGGAAGTGACATCATGTGAATCTTCCGAGGAGCCATGTTTAAAAACTAGTAAGTTCTACTTAATTCATATGAACTGCTGTTTATCATGCTTGGTAAGATTCTCAGAGCATAGCATGTCTACCATTAACAGTGAAAAAAGTGTTTTTGTTTTGTTTTCAAGCCATATTTTGGACTTTTGCTTGCTAATGTTAGGTGGCCCTCATTTAGATAACAGGTAGTAGCAGCCATTTTGATGAAATCATGCGGTCTATAGCCTATTTTGAAATGAAGGTTGCTTTAAAAAAAACCTTTTTAAGCTGCTGACAAAATGTATACAATGTAAATTTATAAACATAATTTGTACCCTAAACTATCATATCTAAAAAGGTAGGCCTATATTATGAATTTCCTATTCCTGCAGAGATATAGATTATGTGGGTTATTTTATGAAAACATAAATAGAAATGTTTGCTAAATCTCTTTTTTTTTGGGACATTCGAGGACATTTTGGAAGCAGCTCACGTCTGACACACGCATGCTATCTTTATGGACGGGGAAGCAGTTCTAACACACCAGCGAGCAATATTATTTCATGCTTGTTTTGTAAACCCGTCTATCTAACGCACAAATATCCTGACTGATATTCTTTTTAAAACCCCACCATGTAATAATAATAATAATAGTAATTATATATATATATATATATATACACACACACACATACACAATAACACAATAATATATTATTGTTTGCTTGTAAAAAATAATCTCATTTGAAGGTCATGCTAAAATCATTTCTTAGTGGAATTGGTGGTGAATTGTTTGCTAAAGGCTAAAGGGATGAATTTGTATTTTTAAGCTCTTATGGGGAGAAAAACCTGTAAAAGCCTAAATCTTAATGGAATCAGAAGAGAGGCTCAGACATTTATTATTATTATTTTCCAGAAACCTGATTGCTCTCTAGCTGTCACTGTAAAGCTGCTACCAATGTAAAACACACGCATTTGTTTTTACATGCGGTCCTGTATGTGCTCTCTTGTCCGAGTTGATTTGTGTGATGTAATTACAGCTAAAATGCTTTTGAGCTGACTCTTTCATTGCTTTCCTGGAGTGATTGGTGGTGATCGAGTACATGCTGGTGTCTTAGTTCAAGGCTTTGTGTTTCTTTGTGGCAGTGCAGGGGATCAGAACATGCATTAGTTCCACACATCACATCTACACATATCTTAACACATGTGCGTCTGCTCCATTCGTTGTTGTGATATGTCATGCTGCCTGTCACATGACCTCACACTGTAGGTTTACTTGCTCTCTTTCAAATGCCTGTCATAGCTAGATGGCTTTCAAGTGATTTATATATATATATATATATATATATATATATATATATATATATATATATATATATAAAAAGGTGTTACTCACCATCATATTTACAGATCTGGATCCCCCACAGGGTTCTTTTAATCGCTTTCAATTAAATAATGTTCTGAAAGAGGCTAATGCTGAGAAGGTTCTGCTCTTTTATGGCTATTAGGATTGTCACAATGCCTTTCGTTGATCACATGTTATATTGTGTCACTCTACTTTGCTTTAGATAAGTAATCAAGTAATTTTTTATTATGATTTGTATAGGCTAATACATATTGTTTGTAAAATACTAATTTATCATATATACACTACCAGTCAAACATTTGGAATAAATACGTTTTTATTTTTATATTTTACTTTACATTACTCCAGTCTTCAGTCACATGATGCTGATTTTCTGCTCAAAAACATTTCATATTATCATCAATGTTGAAAATAACTGTGCTGCTGAGTATCGTTGTGGAAACCGTGATACACCACCATTAAAAAAATAATAAAGAAACTAATACTTTTATTCATCAAGGCTGCATTAAATTGAAGGTGTGAGTAATCACATTTATGTTTTCAAAAGATTTATATTTCGAATAAATGCTGTCCTTTTGAACATTATATTCAAAGAATCCTGCAGTTTGTACAAAAATAACACACAATTATTGTATTTTATGTGTTATGAATCATTAATATAATTAATTCCAATGAATTTATTAACTCAAAAATATTTGTTTGTCTTGCTCCAGTTCTATAAGGTTTATCTCATCTCATTAGCATTAGCTTTGCATGGTAATTGTATCAATGATAACTACTGCACTACAGTACAATTGGCAGTAATCTGAAGCTTGTGTGCTGCTATTGTGACACTGGCGCACCCCAAATTAGACCCACAGACGCAGCGGCTAATTGGTCTCCATTTCCTTGAATTCTTTCCTTCCCACGTTTCTAGTGCTAAATTACTCAAAGTGTTTTCCTGCCTTTACAATTAGATCAGACAGGCTGCAAGGAGATTAATCAAACACCCAGACAACGTTTCTGTGGACGTGCCACTCAAGGAATGTGCTCTGAATGAGTCTGTCTGTGTTAGCTGTCTGTAAAGACCATGTGACCTGCTTCCTCGCCCTGCTTTTATTTCCAGCCGAATTGGATCGGGAGATCTGCAGTCAGCATGTTTGTGATTAATCTTTTGGCCACCCGGCTTTTGGCCACGGTAATTGTACGCGCAAACAAAATCAAAGTAAACCGTATTATTTTACCCTTATGCTTGGATAAGTCTCACTCCCCAAGAGGACTTGAAATATTGTGATTTCCGTGTTTCTTGCTCGGCTCTCTGAATATATTAGTGCTAATATATACAGAGCAATATTAGGATTCAAAACGTTCAAGTTTATTAGCATTCCTTCAAGAGGCTGAAATATGAGCAAATCATTACAGCCTGCTGTTCACTCTGAAGCATGAGAGGAGCATTGAATAATCTCACTGTTCTTTAATCAGGGCTGAAACTTCACTGTTGGGTCACGACCTAAAAATTGTCTGTTCTGATGGGGAAAACAACGCTAAAAGCAATACTAAAATGCAGCCAACCATATAATCACACATTATTAAGATAGCAAAATAAATAGGCTTTTAAAAGTAAGGAAACCCATCCCAAATCTTGTGGATGTCAAAGACTGTGGTTTTGTCTTTTTTATAGCTCAATATTACAAGTCTTTTTTCTATGGTACTTTTCAATGTTTTTACTTTTACCATGGTGACTTTTTAATGTCGTGGTTAGCTGACGCTGAACACTTACACTTACGATTATAATTTGCTGCTCAAGAAACATTCTTATTATTATAAATATTAAAAACAGTGATGCATTTATTTACAGGATTCTTTGGTGAATAGAAAATGAAAAAAATTATATATATTACATAATAGTTAAACCAAACTTCTAGATTGTGAGGAGAAACATTTCTCATGATTCGTTTCTTTTCGTTTAGCATGCTTTGCAATCTACCCACTCAGAATGCTAGATTAGCCTGTTTAATATGCATATATGTTTATACATGAACCATTTTTTTTGAACAGGCATTGTAGTATCTGTAAACAAGATTACTGAAATGATGATTAAGAAAACTTTACAGCTCAAATAATAGCCATTTTGCTTGAAAGAATTAAAAAATGTTTACGATGCACATTTTTGCCTTTAAACCCTCGGGACGCTGGGATCATTTTTAATGATTTATTTTTAACCCTAAATGAAGCAGTGAAATGAGCCTATTCTTAGATTAATTATTCCTATTCATTATGCCAGAAATACTGTCGATTAAGCATAGCATGTATTGAACCCAACACACATCACTCCATTTTCCAGTGTGTACAGTATGTTGAAGGTTTATGTGCATTTTCAAACCTCCATCTCTCTCCGTCTTCATTTCTCCCTTTCCTACAGCAACATCAATGGCAAATATGCTACAATCACGTAATGTACTCGCCTGCCAGCACTTTACATATGAGCTTGAAATGTTTTCCATTGAGGGAATGTTTATTTTTATTGGTGTTCTTTATGGGAAAGGCTGCTGATGATTTTCAAATGCACTTGTGTGATTTGTGGCCAGTGGTTTAGATCACAATGTGTGTGTGTGGGTGCTTGGGTGGGTGTGTGTGTACATTCACAATTATATTACACTGCCGGTCAAAAGTTTGGAATAAATTGAAATTGTTTTAATGTGTTTTTTAAAAATAAGTCTCTGCTCACCAAGGCTGCAAATACAGGAAACACAGCAATATTGTGAAATATTACTACAATTTAAAATAACTGTTTTCTATTATAATATATTTAAAATGTAATTTAATTTCTGTGATGCCAAGCTGAATTTTCAGCATCATTACTCCAGTCTTCAGTGTCACATGAACCTTCAGAAATCATTCTAATATGCTGAGTTGGTGCTCAATTATTATCAATTATTTGTTTGTTTGTGGTTCAGGTATATCTAATGTTATGAGAAAAAAGTGTCCTCACAAGGATAGTAACACCAGACTTGTATTGCTCCCCATGAGGAAAGCAGCTTATAAATCACATTAAATGTGAAAGGTAGGTTTATGGGTTGGGTTAGTGGAATATAGAGTTTGTACAGTATAAAAATCATTATGTCTATGGAAAGTTCCCATAAAACATGGAATCTCATGTGTATGTGTAGAGAGATTTCTGGTGACGGAGAGCATCTTTCCATGAGCACCTCTTGCCCTGGGCTGTTCGGTACGGGAGCGACAGACACCTGGGATGTCAGCATGGAGCGGTTTTCGAAATACCACGTCTGAACCGAAGGCTACATTTCCCTTCCCTGCATATAAATGGAGAGAGTTGTGTCCCTCAAACGGCATCCATATCAACACAATTTAAAGACTTCTTTTGAAAGTAGGAATGCGAATGCACACCCAATCTATCTTTCATTAGCATGCTATTTTTCAGAGTAAACTGCTGGTCTCTTGTGATCTGTATATGAGGGCATTAAACATGTATCAGGACCCAAGAGTTACAGCCTAATAAAAAGTCCATAAATATTAGGTGCATTAGCATAGTAATATTCATCAAAAACTTCCCATTCTCGCTCAAGCAGGGAAAGCTATCCTGTGGTTCTGTGCAGCTCGTGTGCAAGTACCGCTGAAAATGTTTACGCAGGATTTTTTTCCATCCGAACACAAAAGGGGCTCTCTTTGAGGTCCTCAACAAGACTATAGCTGTGTGCCGCTAAATTAAACGCCTCTGTGTCGTTACTCGTCAGGCTTGTATTAAAAGGACCGGAGGTGTCCAATTCTGTTTCAGATAGTTTTTTTTTTTTTTTGAGAGAACCTGGGAAGATTGAATGATTGTTTTAAAAATGACTTAGGCAAGCACCAAGATGTGAAACTTGAAGTGTTACTTGTATCTAGATTTTCAGATAAAAAAATTGTAGTTAAAAGTTGTTGTTCATCCTTAGTTTTAGACAATACATTTTTTTTTTTTTTTTATTGGTTGCATTTAGCGTAAAAGCACTTGAGAAGATACTGCACAATCTCAAAGAAAGTTACAAGTAACATAGAAGATAGCCCATTTATAATATAATATAATATAATTAAAATCTCCAATAATGTTATTTTCTGTTTGTTGGTAGCTTAGTTACGGTGGCTACATTTTTAAATGAATAGATTGACTGTAGTTGAACAATTTTAAAGGGATAGTTCACCCAAAAATGAAAATTCTGTCATCATTTACTCTTCCTCAAGTTGTTCCAAACCTGTATGACTTTCTTTCCTCTGCTGAACACAAAAGAAGATATTTTAAAGAAGGTTGGTAATTAAACAGTTGCTGGTCCCCATTGAATTCCATAGTATTTTTTTCCTACTATGGAAGTCAATGGGGTCTATCAGTCGTTTGGTTACCGACTTTCTTCAAAAGATCTTCTTTTGTGTTCAGCAGAAGAAAGAAAGTCATACAGGTTTGGAACAACTTGAGGAAGAGTAAATGATGACAGAATTTTCATTTTTGGGTGAACTATCCCTTTAAATGAGTAGCTTGTTTCTGGAGAAGTTTCAAAGTAGCAGCTGCATATTAACACAGTCATGAGGGTTCAATCTAAATGAGGGTTCATAGAAAGTTTGACTGGGCATAATCAATGCACTGGCACATAAAAGTGAATGAGGACTGCTGGGGCTAAAATCTGCTGAGAACATCAAGCCTTCATTAAAATGAGCTGTTGCCACACTTAATTAAAAGTGACACTTGGTAATTTGGGAACATGATGGGTGCCATGAACCTAGCTCTTGTTTAATGACAGTCCAGTGGATTATGCCTCCTGACTTATCCCTGTCCTGTGGCATCTCTCTCTTTGAACAGAAGCACTACGTGCCATGCTGGGAAAAGCCTTTCAGTCGCCCAGGCTAAAAAGGAGGAAAAGAAGAAAAAAAAAAGTTGCCGGAATTTCAGTTGTATTGATTTTGTCTGCTCTATAATAATGTCCTTCCTGGGGGCATTAAATCATTCTGATTGTTAGACTGTATATTTTATGAAGGGCACAAAGCCCCATCAGACCATAGGAAGGAGAGTGTGCACGTCTGAGTAGTTCAAGATATCACGCTATTTCCCCAGGTTGTCCTGGAGTCTCCAGTTCTGTAGACCTTTGAATATGAAGGGGAAGTTTCACTGTAAAGTCCTAATCCAGGAGGTGATTTTCGGTCAATTCTCTTCAAGATTAGCTCACCTTAGCTAAAAATATTCGAAGTAGTTGGAAAGAGTTGCTTGCATTATTCAGAGCACTATCTGCACTCGAAGGCTCATGAGCACAAATGTTTTTAACGTATAAATCTGTCGAGATTTGTAAACAAAATTAATATGCATCATGCGAGTTTGGAGGGTACGTGAATGAGCGGTGAGTAAACACTGTGCTAAAACTTCCAGAAAATACCAAAGTGCAAAGTGTAATGAAGTAGAAGATTGGTTTTAAATGTACTGAACAGTTATTTGAATTTCTTGCTTTGCAGACAATTGGGCTTATACCTGGGGATGGGAGAGGAAACACGTACTGTATTGCCAAATGCAATCGTAAATTATTGAATTTCAATGCTCAAAGTGAGTCAAATATAGAACTGAATTATTTGAAGACACGTCCCACTAGCTTTGTTTCTGTTTGCTCTTCATAATCAGCTGGTGAACTCTTGTTCCCTGACATTCATGTGCCATTTGTTTTTCACACTATGCTCTTTAGAAGTTTATTGGGGATTTTTAATTTTTGATTTTGTTCAGTTTCATAACATCGTTGCTGTTCATAGGAGTTCAGGAGTAAACTTTCGCATTCTCAAATCAGGGCATCTGTGAACAAACGGCAGTTCATTTTATCCCATTCCTTTAAACTTTTTGCTCTCATTGACAGAAATTGACTGCTGGGCCAGTATAGTTACTCAAACTCAAGCAATCATTCATTCATTCCTTTGCCAGTCAACTCGCCTGACAGCAGTAAATAACTTCAGATAAGGCAAGAACGTGCCTGACCCGTATCAGTGCTGCTTTCCGAGAAAACGTTTTTTTTTTTTTCTCCGTTCTGGGAGGTCTAAATTAATCAGTCATTTTTGGTGTGTTTTGATGTGAAAGGGTACCATAAATCATGCTTCTGAGCAAGTTAGCAATTATCATTATAAACATTGTCACTTACATAGAGCCTGATTTCACCAAGTGCAACATGTTCCTGGAACAACATTCCAATCAATCAATCAGATTTGAGGGAAGTTTACAGTTTATGTCAAGTTTAAGCTTACAACCAGAGTTAGCTGCTTCTACATCAGTGTTATTCACATCGTTTCCCTCTGATTTTAGGGATAACTTATGTGTGGGGATATGGTTATGATTACATTTTCAGATATGTTGACCTAAGAACACGTCTACATCGACAAAATCCAGACTTGCGTCACTTACCATAATATAGGCGAAGGACAGGGCGTGTACACAGGGAGTAATGGAGTAAAATGACCAGTCTTTAGGGATGCGCCAGTATTAATCTTATATGCTAATTTCGAACACTAAGTCATTATGTGCATATCTAATCATATCCGTAAATAGAGAAAAGTTGCTCTGGCTACTTTGACACATAGGTTAGTTGTCACAACCAGCGAGAAAGGAGAATCACCCGTTAAAAAACAAAACAGCGAACTGAAGACAGTGCTGGCAAAAAGAAAACACAAAAGAGTTCATAATAAAACAAGAATCAACATTGGTTTGGCTTTTCGAAGATGATGAAAACTGGGGGATTTGTGAAGTCACCTTCATTTATATAACACTTTTTACAATATAGATTTACATTTATTTACATTTATTCATTTTAGCTGACGCTTTTATCCAAAGCGACTTACAATTGCTATGTCAGAGGTCGCCAGATCTGGAGCAACTAGGGGTTAAGTGTCTTGCTCAGGGACACATTGGTGTCTCACAGTGGATTCGAACCCGGGTCTCTCACAGTTTGGATAAAAGCATCTGTGAATTTCAATATATTGTTCATCCTTAATTATTTTGAACCTTAAATGTGATTATAACATGACATTTATTCACAAAAATTAAACGCATGTCCATGATTTCAATTAGTATGGTGGTAACAGCTGCACTCTTTGCACTTGGCTTTTAATTTATACAGTTTTGAGAAAAGTTGTAGATTTCAAAGCGATTTTAATTTGTTGCAGAAAATATGAAAATATTATATCATGTGGGAATATTATATCAAAGCTGTTTTGATGTCTCCCTGCTGTATGTAAAACGGGTTGGTACCAACTTGTACAGTTCCCTTATAACGATTTCCTTTCCTGTCATATTCTTGATCACCGCACCAACTGAAATGGTTGGAATATTACACAGCTATGGCAGCATGTTCTCATTTAGTTAACTAGTTCTCTTTCTTGATACAGTAGCTGGACAACTTCAGGGAATATAAAGATCCATCAGTAAGCAGTGCAGTATAACCGGATGCTATTTGTGTGATACCATGTGATACCATGTTAAATTGCATGTTATACATATTTTTTAATCTATACATTTCTGCAATATGGATTATGGATTCATATCCTGTACGTGGTATGAAATAATAGATGGGAACATGAAGAATATCGACAGTACTTCTTATAGATTTTCTGACTGATTGGTTTCATGGCGGGGTTAAGACTGATTTTCCCTTTGAGTCTCCAGACTTTCCGAGGTTTTTTTCTACAGACTGAGTGAGTTTCCCTGCTATACCATCTCCTTGTGCTATAGCTCACTGGCATTGTGATAATTAATATTATGAAACATACTCACTCTTTAAGGTGAGATGTCACAGGTGTCTAGTTACCTACTGTGATTTTTTGGAATAGAATTTTGGCCAGTATGACAGGAAGTTGAATCTCTCTCTCTCTCTCTCTCTCTCTCTCTCTCTCTCTCTCTCTCTCTCTCTCTCAGCTAAAAAGTTATATTCTTTGAATTTCAATTCTGCTTTGATACATTCAAATTTAAATTGGATTTCTGCATCCAGTTTGATACCTCATTTCAAATTCAATTCAAATTAAGGAATCAAAGTGAAATGTAGAAAGCATTTGTAAAATTATGAATGTTTTTACTGCCACTTTTGATCAATTTAATGCTTCCTTGCTGAATAAAATAATAATATTAAAAAAACTTTGCATCTTTAATTTAATCATTCCGACTGAAAATGATCGATTTTCACTTACAATCCCCCCCCACACAAAAAAACACTCCAAGGCAGAATACAGAGCAGATTTGTGAACTGAACAGTTTGATATATATAGTGTTTGATATATTCTGAGGTCAGGGTCTAACAGTGTGCTCCGGTGGCCAAACTCTGCCAGCACTTTAATCTCACCTCACATACCGAGTGCCCGACCCTCCCTGCTCCTAATTGGTGTTTTGCTCTTTGCCACTGGGCCAACAAATTGACTAACTGACCTGCAAAAAATTGTAGCCACTGGTCTCCAGTTTTCCCAAAAGCAGAACGTTTCGGGAGCCAGACATTACGTTTATATGTGCAGACAGGAGAAACTCTTGGCCTATTTTCATTTTTCACCCCCGTCATCTCTAATAATACTCTTGGCCAGCCTTGACGGATGAACATGAGGTTTTCCGGGTATTTATTTAGTGCTTGTTTGTGATTGCCTTCAGATATTAAGTTTAGAGGACGCTTTCTGCAATATCTTCTTAAACGGGATGTCAAAACTTGCATCCAGACGGAAGAAAGCAATTTTATGATCTCACTCCTAATATGAAATACATTTGCCTTACAGCCGCTTTCATCTCCATCTCAAAGTCATGGAGGAGCTGTTTGTCCAACAATAACCACGTGCCTCAGTGTTTGCTGAGATTTGCTCTTTTTCCGTCTCTCTGCTATGACTTGACACTGATATATTGGTGGTTGCCAGAGGCAGAACCTGCCAGGCAAATACGCAGGAATGTGTATTTGTTGACCGACGGCTATTCATTTTGTCTTGTCTTTTTTCTTCTTCTTGTTTTTAAGAAAGCAATTGTGTATGTCAGATCCCACTAATAACAATAAGTATTAGACAGTACATTTAGCATCTTTGAAAACTTCTTCATACAGTGTGTGAGTGGAATCCTCAAATGAATGGATTCAGCAGCATTTCTTAAACGGGGTCTGTTTCTGTCATCAATTACTCATCCTCATATCATTCCAAACCTGTATGACTTTATTTGCAGAGCATAACAAAACTTTTGAGAAATGTTTCATTGTTTGAGATGAATCACATTAGCAATTGAAATAAAAAAAAAGCACAAGATCACAATTCGTATTATCAAATCACAATGCAATATAACACTATTGACTCTTAAGTATACAGTGTAATTGCTTGCCATGGTTTTCAAAATTTTGTTCTCAATCAGCTGACTCTGTCAATCAGAAACTGACCCCAGTTAAAGGAATGTTGTGGAATCCTTTAATTTGAAGATTTTGAGACAATAAGCTACACAGAATGTAGGGTCAGTTAAACTGATAAAGAGCGTAGGGCAGAGGTGCCCAATCCTGCTCCTGCCGATCGACTGTCCTGCACAGTTCATCTCCAACCCTAATCAAACACACCTGCCTTTAATTTTCAAGTGATCCTGAAGACCTTCAGGTGTGTTTGATTAGGGTTGGAGATGAACTGTGCAGGACAGTCGATCGACAGCAGCAGGATTGGGCACCCCTGGTGTAGGGTAACTGATTCGATGTCATTCACAATGCTTTTTGGTGGTCTGAGCACAGTTTCTAAAACGGTAATGAGATTCTGCACAGGAAAATAGAGATAAATTCCCAGAAAGAAAGAAACCATGCAATATGTATGTTTTATTTTCCACAAAGAACTCTTCTTAATGCAGGATGCACATGTCAGATCTCTGGTCTCCAATGACTACCAAAATAATAAAAAAGGAAAGCTATAGTTTGGTCTATTCTGGCTTTGAAACAGGATTATATTTGAAATATAGTCCTGACGGCTAGACCGAAAGTGCAGCTGCACAAACAATTCATTATTTCTTTTTTCCCTTTTCCTGACTGGTAACTCACCGGCTCCCACTGGACACCAATAGTGCTTATTCACACCCTCATGTAGCCACGCTAATTAGCCTCATCATAGCAACTGTATCTTAGTGATAACGAACCACTCAATGAGAACTCCCACAAATTTGCAGTTCTCATGTTTCTTTTTTAGCTCCATTCTTTCTTCCCGGCATTGTAGGAGTTGATATCTGCTGTTCATGAAAACCCAGCATCCCTCTGGCTGTTGTGAGAGAAAATGAACAAATAGTGAGCTTAACAAAGAGTGTGCTTGTATAACATGAAGACTTGTGGAACAGTTTAAAAATATGCTCTTTTATGCATGCATGTTTACAAATTAACCACTGTAATACACTGTTTTTGCTTAATTCTCAATTTAGGTATTCAGAAACATGCGCCTCTATAATCCTTCCTCACTGATTACGAGTAATTTCCAACTCAACTATTTCTGGCTTATTTCTTCTGAAATGTGTTGCATTGACATTCCAGCGAAATCTCTAAAGTGCACAATGCAAGAGAGGCTTGAATTAAGTTATTTTTAATGTGAAAAATGTTTTATAAATGAGTTTCTTTTGGTTTCTGAATGAAATAGGCTACTACTTTACAGCTTACTGAACACTGCAGAGTAACCACTTTATTTTACAGTGTGGAAGTAAGCTATTTTCTTTGAATGTGCAAGACTTCAGGTTCATTAGCATAACTAGAAAAATAACAAAGTGCAGTAAATGCTAAAAGTAGTTGCGCAAACAAACCATTGTGTTTATTATTATGATAATGAAATTAAAATAATATGATAACAATTAAAAGTTTTCAATATAACGCAGCAGAACAGACTATTTTTGTACAGGTAAAATAATTGGAAGTGAATGACAGCGGAAGCTGGACGCATTCAAGTTACAAATGGCCATGCCTGCTTTTTCATTAAAAATAAGGTGTATGTATACTGTATATATACAGTGAGGAAAATAAGAATTTGAACACCCTGCTATTTTGCAAGTTCTCCCACTTAGAAATCATGGAGGGGTCTGAAATTGGCATCGTAGGTGCATGTCCACTGTGAGAGAAAAAAAAATCCAGAAATCACAATGTATGATTTTTTAACTATTTATTTGTATGATACAGCTGCAAATAAGTATTTGAACACCTAAGAAAATTAATGTTAATATTTGGTACAGTAGCCTTTGCTTGCAATTACAGAGGTCAAACGTTTCCTGTAGTTTTTCACCAGGTTTGCACACACTGCAGGAGGGATTTTGGCCCACTCCTCCACACAGATCTTCTCTAGATCAGTCAGGTTTCTGGGCTGTCGCTGAGAAACACGGAGTTTGAGCTCCCTCCAAAGATTCTCTATTGGGTTTAGGTCTGGAGACTGGCTAGGCCACGCCAGAACCTTGATATGCTTCTTACAGAGCCACTCCTTGGTTATCCTGGCTGTGTGCTTCGGGTCATTAAGACCCAGCCTCGACCCATCTTCAATGCTCTAACTGAGGGAAGGAGGTTGTTCCCCAAAATCTTGCAATACATGGCCCCGGTCATCCTCTCCTTAATACAGTGCAGTCGCCCTGCCCCATGTGCAGAAAAACACCCCCAAAGCATGATGCTACCACCCCCATGCTTCACAGTAGGGATGGTGTTCTTGGGATGGTACTCATCATTCTTCTTCCTCCAAACACGTTTAGTGGAATTATGACCAAAAAGTTCTATTTTGGTCTCATCTGACCACATGACTTTCTCCCATGACTCCTCTGGATCATCCAAATGGTCATTGGTAAACTTAAGACGGGCCTTGACATGTGCTGGTTTAAGCAGGGGAACCTTCTGTGCCATGCATGATTTCAAACCATGACGTCTTAGTGTATTACCAACAGTAACCTTGGAAACGGTGGTCCCAGCTCTTTTCAGGTCATTGACCAGCTCCTCCCGTGTAGATCTGGGCTGATTTCTCACCTTTCTTAGGATCATTGAGACCCCACGAGGTGAGATCTTGCATGGAGCCCCTAATAAATGGAGTGGAGGTGGACATTTTAAAGGCAGAGGGTCAGAATTGAGGGTCAGAATTCTAGCTGATAGACAGGTGTTCAAATACTTATTTGCAGCTGTATCATACAAATAAATAGTTAAAAAATCATATATTGTGATTTCTGGATTTTTTTTTTTTAGATTATGTCTCTCACAGTGGACATGCACCTACGATGACAATTTCAGACCCCTCCATGATTTCCAAGTGGGAGAACTTGCAAAATAGCAAATACTTATTTTCCTCACTGTACATATATATACACACTATTTGTTAAAAGGAAAAAAAGCAGTTTGCTTAGTTGTATACTGTGCATTTTGGGAAATATAGTAGGTCTGGGTATTTCGTGCATACAGAAAATGTATTTTATTTCATTTTTTTTATCTTGTTCTTGTATTTTCCTCATTACACAGTATTTATTTTGTATTATCTGTTTTAATACCTTAAGCTTTGGAAATATTTTAGAAATAAGAGTAGCATGTTAGTATGCCATTCCAAACATAGCCTTGTTGCAGGTTATTATGCTACAAAGACCAGGGGTGTCAAGGTTTGGGTGGTTATCATCAAGGAGGTCTATAATGCCTGGAGAAACCATCCATTAGAATTAGCATTCCCATTCAACTGCCACAGCCTATAATATTATACCTATAATAATAAAATATGTGCGATTATGTTGCTTGCAAAATATATATTTTGCCATAATCCTCTGCTATGTTTGAATGATCGTCAATGGAGAAACAGGCTTTTTTCATTTGCAGAATGGTGCAGATACAGAATCAACAAGTACGGGCTAATGCTGGCGAGCCAAACCTTGACCTTCTAGTTGCCAATCCTGTCTCATACACCTATGAGAGAGATTTTCTAATTATTGCAATCAGTGACTGGCAGCTGCACTGGTGTGGAGGCAAGGCTTTAAAAAGCCACTTGGAGATTCAGATTAGGGAGTGGGAATGCTGCATGAAGGCTAATGGATTGAGTAGCTGCCGTTCTGATTGTTGCATTTCCCTCGTCCTCAATTTTCATTTATTTATTATATTTTATAATTGCTCTTCTCCCTGCTCAGATGCTGCTGCTGCTGCACGACGTGTTTGTGTTGAGCGTTATGTAGCTCTGTAGTAGTGGGTGTTGGGCTGCTATGACACCAGAGACAAAGCTTAACTCATTTTAATGAGCATTTATTTTCTTACTTGTTTTTGTTCTTTTGTTGTGAACCACCACAGAGATTGGTGTGCAGGTCATAATAAATGGCCATTTGATGGCAGAACATGTTGAACTTTTAGTAGCATAAAGACAGCTTAGTTCTTGCACTTTAAACTTTGAAAAATGTCTAGAAGTTTCAGGCTATTAGCATGATTTCCAAGAAAACTGTGACAAAAAACAAGCTTATTTTCAGGAAAGATATATACTTTCCAATCTCAGATGTTAGTCAGATCACACCGGACCAATTTACCTCCATAATGGACACTGCGCTTTTATCGAATTCTTATTTAATGTGTCAGACAGGTCCATGTATTACTTCCAAAAGTAATTTCCAGAGGATTTGCTGTGGCTCTTTTGTCCTATTTTACATGGACACCAATTTTGAGCGCTGAATTTGAGGGATGTGTTAATACAAGCTTTTATCACTGCTCTCAGGTTATTAAATACAACAAAAACTGTAGTCTGATTATTTGGCCATAACCCCTTGAAGCCAAAATCACATCAGATGGGCATTACGTATTCTTCATCTATTGTTGTCTCAATTTAATAGATTGGAAAAGCTGTCGCAATCTGTGGATCCATTAGCGGCGTAATCAAAATTTCAGAGCCATAAAACGCAGTTTAAGGATGTGTGAATGACGGCTAACACTCTAGTCGTACTATTGTAGATGTTAAAAACACCTATGTTTTTCCTGTCACCAGCAAAAAATGAATAGTTCTGTTTTTGTCCAACCAGGTGTGAAATTACTGTTGGCAGTGGTGTATGTGGGTTAATTTACTCTCTGTAGCTTTCAGACTCCCATAGGTCCTCTCTTACATGTGTTCAGCTGTGGAATAGATTTGCGGTGGTAGAGTTGCAACTTTAATAGCCTTATTGAAAGTAAGGTGATGTTGTTTGCGGTGGGCCGAGGGTGCATCGTTGTGAAGGAAACGGAAAGCTTTTGGTGATGAATGCGTTCATTGGGTTCCAGCATTACAGTACGGACATGCTGGCTCTGACATGAAAAGGCTAAAAATGCCATATCGAACCATTTCTCACAGAGCGCAAGTAATCTATTCCTTAAAGCAAGCTAGTCATTTAACATCCCGCTACAGTGCACCTCTTCTGGGAAGTAATCTCCCTCTGCCTCTCTCCGTACCCGAGACAATTTCAAGTGTTTGTTGCGAAGCCTTTGGTGCTGGCTTTGTGATGCACCGTTGAGTTCTGGATCCCTTTTCATCTATAAATCATTTAGTCAGCTGCAGGCTGCAGACTTGCAAGCACCAGGCTAGCATGCGAGGGAAGTAATCAGCGCTAACAGGCATGTTGCCATGGCTGTCTGTGATAATTGTTTTATGAAATGTGACACTCCCCTTCTTTCTGACAGTCTCCTAAATGCCATCAGAAGAACGAAAAGAGAAGCAGCCCAGGTACCTGGAGCCCAACCAAAACTTTGAACGACCTCTGCAGTCTTAAAAAGAGGGAGATGGATAAAGGGTTAGCTAGTTAGCATGGCCCATTAAAGGGGTAGGTCAGCCAAAAATGAAAATTATGTCATCAGTTATTCACTTTCATGTCAATCAAATCCCATAAGACTTTTGTTCATCTTCAGAACAAGTGAAGATATTTTTAATAAAATCTGACAGATTTCTGTCCTTCACACAAAATTCTGATGCTTCAAAACATTCATAGGGATTGTGAAAAAAAAGCGGTTTAATCCATTTTCTTTTTTAAAACAACATTTCACCTTTTTAAGAGACTTTTTTTTTATATAAAAAAGTTGTACTGTATCTATCCCAAACTTTTGAATGGTAGTGTACAGTATACAGTAGCCTATATAATTGAGTAAAGTCTAATTATAATTTCCCCCGTTTTATAAGTGTGCCTATTCAAATTAGTTTAGTGTTATTTTGATCTAATTTCATTTTTTTTTTTTTTTTTTGGATGACAAAGTCTTGTATCATTTAAAGTTTAACGGAATTAAATATCTCAGCACAGTTTGGTGGTATTGCTGTCTAGTGGCATTTTCGTGTTTGAAAATTAATTTGTGTCCATGAATGAAAATGAATAGCTAACGGATAGGTTTCTCCATGTATGATATACCCACTTGTTCTTTCCAGTCAAACACTCACAGAAACACATGCAGGGCACGTCTTGCACAGTGCAATAAACGCAATAAATCAAAATCTGCAGCAGGTTCAAAACCACATCCACCCATATCCTCAAAAACTACAGCGGATAAAGGAAGTCCTGCTTCAGATCAGTAGCGTGGTATTTGTTTTCTTCCTGAGTGTTGCCTTTGTGGTGCTTCTATTATGAATGCTTGACTGCACAAAATGCTCAGCATACTGTAAATGCCTCCAATATCAGTTTGTGTGGATTGTGTATTGAGATTTCCATTCGGTTGCGTGTTCCTACAGGCGGTATCCCCGGGGAGAGCAAGTCGATTGCAGGGGGTCCCTGGGGCATGAGCTCCAAGCCTCCGGCGCACGAACAGATTAAGTCCGAGATGGAATTTCTGATTTGTTTACTCTGTCTTTTTTTCTGTTCCTCAAGTGCAAAAGTCCTAACTGCTGTTCCAGTCCTCAGCAGCGCTCCAGGCCATTTAATGCTGCAAAGTGCATTTCAGAACTTTTTATTGGGCATCATTTTCGTTTGTTTCATTTAGCAGTAAAAATGTTTGTTACCAGTAAAAAAAAAAAAGGTTGCTGGCAAGTGTTGCTGATAAACATCGAAGCATCTGCTCTTTTTCTGAATGTTCATTCACAGATGAGCTAAATGTTTTTATTTCAGAAATTAAAAGAAATGGGAAACCATTCATATTTAACTAATATTTTAATATGCAAAGTAAACCATAAAAAAATACAGTAAACAACTCTGAGAATTCAATTTTAGTATTTTCTCTGTTCTGAACTCTGGTGAGCTGCCAACATAGGCTGCATTTTAAGTCCAACACCAAGCAGGCAACTTTAATGTTTCTGCTTCTTTTGGCCAAATTCAAAGGCAGCGTCACATTAATACTTAATTGGGAAGGGAGTCCCATAATGCACTGCAGCGGACTGAATGAAAGCATTCATCCAAGATGGTGGACTATGGAATATGTTCAGTAAAATTGTAAACAAATAACCCAATATGTGTGTGTGTTAAGTAGTTTTATGCAGTATTGCATTGTTGGCTTATAAATCAGAGCGCCATTTGTGTAGAGCGCTCCAAATCAGTTTAGTATCACTCAAATACTATTATAGTTTTTATAAAATTTTTTAATTAGATTTTGTTTATATTTTCTATTTTCAATGTAATTGTATTTAAAGTTTTAGTAATTTTGTGTTTTTTTTTTGTGTTAAACTACATGAAAATGGGAAATGTTGCACTGACAACTAGCTGAAATAAAGTTTAAATATGATTTTTTTGCACTTTTTTAATTTCAGTTCATGTTTATTTTATTTTAAGTAACGGAACTTTTTTTTTTTTGAATGGTTTTAGTTTTAGTTTCAATTATAATCATAACCCTGCTCCATTTATGAGGTTCTATTTCAATTAGTAGTAGACAGCAAGGCAGCTCACTAGGTTTTGGAACATAGCCATTGTTAGTGTGTACGCATCAAACCAGACACACTAGTGCTTTACTTTGCATTATAGGGAAGTCTTAAGATCGTCATTTTGTTTGTGAGACAGACGGAGCAAGTGGATAGGATATGAATATATAATAAAATCTAAAAGTACCTGCCGGGTAAGATGTGCTTAACGATGTAATGTCCTTTAAAATGAATGTAACTGTCAAACGTAAGTTGACTGCATTTATTTGTTCCTCTAGCCCTCAACTGGGAGTTGAGAGACATTGCGTAAATGGCAATGCTCCTGCAGCACAGACGCCAGACCAACAGAGGTACGCTTCAGCCATTAGCATTAAGCTTTGTAACGTTAGAAACCCAGTCATATTTTTGAATGGTAATGCTTTATTTCCTCATTTTCCCCTGAGACGGGATAAATACGGATTTCAGTGTTGCAGTTCCTGCTTATAATGATGTAAAAATCTTCATTTTGCGTCATTCTGAGCAGGAAGTCCATTATCTTTGTAGAGGGGTTGAGACTACAAACACTCGTTCCTCATTTTTCCAGGGGGTGGGACCCACTCACGCTACAGACCTATTACAGATCAGTGGGTGGGACTTCACTTGCTGAAACTAAAAGCAATATATTTTTTGGAAGCTAAGCTAACAGGCGCTGTGGAACCAGATGTGAAGTTACGACAATGGCGGAAGGTACTCAATATGATATGGAAGAAGAGGATTTTAAAAGTCTGGACTGGCTCGAGCTGGGGCGGACTGGTGGTGCCTGTGCTCTCACTGTGCGCCTACGGACACAGAGGTAGAGTCCGTCTGCTGCAAAGAATTTCAACAATGCCAATTTCTCCTGGACAAAATCTCTGAATCAGACGAGGACATGGACATTTGTGTTGTGAACCATCCTAGTTTCTGGATTAGTGGGAGTGGCCTGCGGAGTTGTGCAATGGTGCATTGTGGGAGTTGTTGTCTTCCTTACAAATGCGCTCTTAAGTTACTTTCTGTCTTTCCTCGGTCAAGAAGGCACCAAATTCGAAATTTATGTTACATTTCGACTACATATATGACCCACTTTCAATAAAGATTAATGTTCCCATGGCTCCTTTAATAGAGATGCGTGCAGTCCTGTTCAGGCTGACAGGCAGTGGCTATCGTGAGGGCTTAGCAACACGTAATCATCTACTGGATAAACGTTCAGATTAAAGCACTATGTAACTCTGTATCGAGCCTTTACAATGTGATAAAGAGGATTTTGGCGGTAAATGCTTCAGTACAAATAGTCGTGGTAAATGAACTGTCTGTTTGTCCCCCCCCCCGGTTTAGCGTCTTGTGAGCACGGCGGGCGCCCTCGACTCAAGCATTCGATTATTTTCCCGGCTTGAACTGACAGCCTGCAGGTGACAGCCAATATGAAACTAACCCACTGTGTCATGCAGTTGCAGATTGTTAGTTGGGGCGGTATCAAATCGTTTATTTGATACATTTAATCTCTGTATTGCGTGTATTGAGCAATTCCTCACAGAGCGGGAATAGAGCCGCGTGGCCATGGAAACATGGAGGTTCAGTGCCAGCATTACAATTCTGTGCTGTGAGAGTGTCGAGTATGTGTGTAGTACTGCTAAAAAAGGCTGCCAGTGTGTCTTTTAATGAGGATGGGCAAGCATTTTTAGTCATTATACCACGATAGCCTAATTTTAGAATTCAAACTCTCATAAAAGTAGGATGCATGTTCCTGTCCATAAGAAAATGAATGGAGGATGTTTTATTTCCTCAATAAAATAGGCATCCTTGCACTGAATGCGTGTGGTCAGCTGAATTGCAAATGAGTTTGAATAAAATCACAGAGGAGGTGAAGGTCTGAGGCTATATAACCAAAATGAGTCATAAAGGCAAGAGTACCCCGGCGGCTTAGCCAGGAGTGATGTTGATGTGGTCAGAACTCGCAGGTTAATTGGATGGGACTGTGCACTAGATTAGGACCATTTACCTTCTAACTGCAATTGTCTCTGCGCCTCTTCTTGAAATAAATCACATCAGGTGAAATTCATCATCGTTGGAGGAAACCATGACTAAGGGAGAGAAGAAGAGGGAGATAAAAAAAAAAGCAAGGGCAGACCCCTGCAAAATGCAATTTTATGAGCGCTCTGCCACATTCTCTAACTTTGTCACATTACAACTAAACTGAATTGGCTAAATCAGGAAGCAATCAGCACAACAGGTAGAGAGCGAAGGCCTCACCGGCACAGCCTGCCACGGCAAACCTGAGCGAACCAGCGGCCAAGTGTCATCACATGTGGAATTGGCACGGAGACCTCGGGTTTCCCACTACACATCCATCATCATGAGACTTCTCCGGTTCGGTGCTCCAGGGTCACATGTGCCTTTTCTAGTGCCCTGCGCCTGCTTTGACATATTGACTGTGACATTGCAACCTTTTGTGCAGAAATTTCCAGATAAACTTTTAGGGGAGAGGAAGGTCTGGAGGGGTGGATGGGAAAAGGTAATCGGCTTAGATGTTGGACAGAAAACGGGAAACGTCAGCTTTGATTCTTCTTCGCTCTTGGTAGAGGTGTTTGTGGCACCGAAAACACTATTACACACTACATTCACACATAAGCACAATATACTTGTCAGTCCTGTTTGATAAATGCAATTCTGTTGTTCACACACAGTTATGTTATAAACAAGAGCAACAACTGTATTGTATAACCTTACATTTTCAGGGCTTGCAGCCGAATTAAGTTTGGTTTGCCTGTGCTGAGTGAGCCACATAGACGACATGTTGGCTGCCATGTCATACAGTGTGATAGTGAGAGCTGTGCTTTTATATGTGTGGTTTTATTTTATTTTAAAATTTAAAATAAGTTACAAATTATGCATACAAATCTGCTGTTGATTAATACAAATCCACACTACACTCTTAGAAGAAACTTATATTTAGTTTGAATTCATTTAGTTTGAATTCATTGTACATTTTATGAATTAAACAGCTCATAAACATACTTTATCATTAAAAATAAATAAAAATAATAACATGTTAAGTATGAAAGTATTATGCAATAATTTAAGACATTTCTCCTAACATTTTTGACATAAAGAACACTTTAAAACTGAGTTAAGATAAAAGTTGCGTCCCACGCACTATACTCTATGCACTTCTGCACTATGTTCTAATCCGTGTAGTGGATGAACTTTATAAGGCTATTTTGTCAGTGAACATCAGAGTTTGATAGCCCCCCCCCTCCACTACGTCATTAAAGTTGCGACAGTTTAGTGCATGAAGTGTCCAACATTCCACTCTTCGTTTTTTCCCCATTAATTTAGTGCATGGTCCAGGTTTTTGAAGTGTACTTTTTCTTTTGGGAGTTTTTTAGTGTGAACACACTACTCGCACTATTTATACTTAAAAACGTCACAGAATAGTGCATTAGTACGCAAATTGGGACACACCTAAAGTCCCTTTAAAGTCCAACTGAAATCAAAATTGACCCTATTTACTTTGTTAGCGCATATTACTAGTCTTGTGGTGAACAATTAATCCGTGCAAGTAAATACACAGAAAAAAATTGTTTGCCGTCGTAATCTTTAATCAAAGTCTGAAAAGTTACTTCCGGTCTGGAATGGCGTTCCTTCTCTGATGATGTAGGTTTGACGGCTTGGTTTGGGCAACGCTTAACCACTCCCCTCAAATCGTTAGTCTGTAATGAGCGAGAGATGGAGAGGAGGAGCGCTAGAGTAAAACCCTGCCCTCTGTTCAATATTCTTTTTCACTGTGAAATACGTCACAACACAGGAGAAAAGTCGTTTGCAACTTCCGGTTCACGCAGTCATTTCACTCGGTGGCCATCTTTGTAACACATCTCTCTGGCAGCTATTTCAGTCATGCAAGTACAGCTCCTATCTCTTTGAATGGGGAAATATAAAATTCTCCAAAGCTATTCACCAAGCTTACGATTAAATTTCATATTTGAAATCAACAATGAAATCTGACAACAACTGTCTCATATATTTTGTTCACTGTAAAAAATGAGTCGTTGGATCAAAGTAAAAAAATTACGTCAACTTGTTACACGTAATCGGTTTACTTTAGCTCAACTTAAAAAAAATAATTTACACAAATCACATTTCTATAGTCAGTTGAAAGTAAAAATACTATTTCAACTAAAGAGATTTGTTTAATTAGCAATAAATTATAAAATATTATTTGGATTAACTTAATTTTTAAACCTTTTATATATTAATTTTATCATATTTTACTATTATTATCAAAATAAATACAAAACAAAACTACAAACATGAAATATCACCAAATTTTTTCTGAAAAAATAAGCCTTTTACACTCTGGAATCAAACATTTAACTGTTTATTTAGTGCAATCTTCCAACAAACTCACAGAAACCAAAATTTCCACTTGTTCTAAAAACATTTGAGGAAGAATTCATTTGATTTACAAAAGTCAATACTGAAACCGTTTTAGTGCATGACTTAATACATTAAAAAAATACATTCAATAATAAAACTGTCAACAATATCATTTTGTACCAAAAAAAAAAAAAGAAATACATCAATAAATGTATACATCAATTCCATTTGCTACAGTAAAATTGTCACTCAACATTTCAGATTATCTTGCATTAAATTTAGGATTGTAACAGAAAACATTGAAAAGCCCTTAATATGGCATTGATAAATCATCCAGTGTAACATCAATTCATTGAAAAAAAAACATTGAAACAAATCACCATTGAAAGCTCCTTAAAAGACATGACATGCTGGAACATTTAAAGGGTTAGTTCACCAAATTAAAATATTATTGATGAAATCTGAGAGCTGTCTCACTCCTTCATAGTGCAACACAGACGCGCTGCGCAGTTTTACTAAGTAAAGACACTCAGGCCCACGGAGAACATAATGAATAGTGGAATAAAGTCGTTAGTTTTGTTTGTTTTTTGCGCACAAAAAGTATTCTCGTCGCTTGATAAACATATGGTTGAGCCACTGTAGTCATTTGGACTATTTTAACGATGTCTTTAATAACTATTCTGGGCCAGCAAGTTTCAGTCCCTTAAGAAGCCTATGGACGAGTGAGACAGCTCTCAGATTTCATCAAAAATATCTTAATTTGTGCTCCGAAGATGAACGAAAGTCTTACGGGGTTGGAACAACATGAGGCTGAGTAATTACTGACAGAATTTACATTTTTGGGTGAACTAACCCTTTAAATACTACATCGAGACCCATCTGCGACATCTTCTCAGTTCTTGCGCATGTGTCGTGTTACTCTCGTGAACACGTCAAGAAGATGAACGAAAGTCTTACGGGGTTGGAACAACATGAGGGTGAGTAAATATTGACAGAATTTTCATTTTTGGATGAACTAACCCTTTAAAATCCATTTGCATCTTCGCTATGTCCATGACAATTTTTTTTAAATATGCCTCAAAGGTATATTTAAGTACTTCAGGATACCTCAAGTTCTCAGTACGTGATTCCAAACATCATGGCACAAGCAGATGCAACCGAGGACAACTCATGTAAAACCTAAATACCATCAATGACAATGCTGATGTCCAGGGGAGTGCTTAGACCATCACTTTCACAGACCACAAGTCCAAGTTCTCTCTGTGCTTCAACTTTCTGGCCAATCTGAAAGACACACAAGCAAAAAACAAAAACAAAAAACAATTCTTACTCCGAGAGCTAATTCATAAATTCAACTGCTCTTACCAGAGAGACCAAAAGAGACCAATTACTTACCGTTATCTTCTGACTGGACTACAATGACTCCAAACTGTTGTCTTTCAACATCTGTATCTTAAAAAAAAGACAAACACAGCAATCACCAACTTTCATAAAGAAAATTAAAATGCATGGATATGCTTTTGCACCTAAGAGCCAATCATTTTGCAAGTTTATAAATAATACATTAATTAAATAAATTGGTGTAATTTGAAGGTTTATCAATAATTATTTTCAAAGTTGCAAAGATGTCATGTCATACAAATTCCATAAAATAATGTATTTTGTGTAACGTATAATGTAATAGGTCATTGCGTGCATGCATGTTTAAAATTTTATGACGTAATCGGAACCTACTGCAGTGTGTTAAACCGTCAACAACGTAATTGATCAATCAAGAATTTACCATATATTTATTCTTTTAAGTTTATACAGTATGTATATATGAGGCTACTGTCACTTTAAGAATGGCAAATTTTGGCAAATGTTTAACACAACCAAATGTGTTAAAGTGAATGACAAGGTAGACATTTTCAATTAAAATAAAATATCTGTGACCATTCAAACGCCATATGACACTAAAAAGAACTCAGTTCAGTGCTGTGCAATATATTGATAAAGTGTAAATTCTCTGATCCACTTTGAATTATTTGATAAAACAGTTGCATTAATCAGTTAACTGATCCTTATATGATTATAAATGTATGATAGAAACAAACTTAACATAATTTGTAAGATTACTCACCATATGTAATTTTGTGTCCACCATGAGGTAATCCTGCAGCAAAAGATGATGATGGTCAATAATAATTTTCTCCGTGGTCACGTGGCTTAAACAGAATGCAAACTTGTCATTTGATTTGAAGCATAATCATCATCACACCAACTTAACTGTTGCTTGACTAATTTTAAAGTATTAACCACTCTTACTACTTTATTTTTCTCATTCACCAATGTTTCTACATCAATCAAATGTCAGAAACTTTATGCAATCCACTCAATGAACGAAATGCAGATATATACGCAATGTATACAATCTCTACCGATAGTAACAATAATATATACTATTTTAGGGTTTTTCCTGGATCAAAATGAGTTGAAGGTGGTAAAATCCTGCTTGGAAAATAGGTATCTGAGCTTGGGCTGTCACGATTATTAAATTTGGTGGAGGAGTTGTTTTACCGCGACGCGCTGTTTGAATGCTGAATGGAGAATGATCAGCTGCAGCGGAGGGAAGACGAGTTTGCGTAAACTTTAATTTAACGATGTAAAATTGATTCTGTCCCTCACAACAAGATATGAAATGGCTTTACACCACTTAAATCAGTATATTAGGATGTGTAAAGGATTGAGTAACAAAGATATATATTTCTAATTATTTAATTATCGCGACAGGCCTAATCTGAGCCTGTCTGAGTTTTGAGGACAGCCGGATCGGGCACGACATTAGACGGAGGCGGTCGCCTTGTAATTCTCGATGCAGGAAAAACCCAAATAAATAATGTAATTAAAAGTCCACAAATTATCTAACTACTTAAGTATTTATTAATGGCTATCCATCGTTACTAGGCCTAACAGTTATAGCTACACTTGAAATATCAGATGACTCTGACCAAAATAAAACAGATATTCAACAAAACACATGCATAATGCATTGAATTCTACTTTAATATTATAAAAATGCATATCAACGGCGATAAAACTTATTTTTAGGATTACTCACCAACTGTGGAAATTGCGTATCCTCAACGTCGTCATACAGCAAAACAAGATGGCGGCCGAACAGAAAATTCTCGACCCAAGCTTGATGACGTCAGTAGTCACGTGGTTTGGACGTGGACGTAAAATTGTAATTTGATTTAAAGCAATTAGTTTAAATTATACCCAAAAATTTGTTTTTACTTGAAGACAACTAAACTCAATTACATTAGACCAACGATAAGCCAGAAAAGTGAATTTATTGAGTCAGATCAAGTATAAAAAGTTCTTTAAACTAATGACAAGCCATATGCACTTTTTTCAGTGTTTCTAAACGCTCAAATCCTGACAAAAACCCCCCACAAAACTGCATTTTTCAGGCTGGACCAGCCAATGCGCAGTCATAAGCGAGCATCTCAGAAGTTTCTAGCAACCGGAGCTTCTAACTGCAGCTGCAGTGATGTGATGACTTTACCAATTGGTGATTGGCTCTTTTATTTAGAAGGCGGGACTTATTCCGCCATATTGCATATTGCACATTCTCATATTCATAGTAATATGAGTCCATTGAATTTATATAGCCTATCTAAAATCTTTGGTCAAGAAAGGTTCAGTTCTTTTTTCTATGAGTGAACTAGTTGTCAATTGTCAATTTATACAGCGCTATCATGAGTGCTAAATTTTTTATTTTATTTTAAAATGTAAAATAAGTTACAAATAATGCATTCAAAGCTGCTGTTGATTAATAAAGATCCACAGTTGTCTGTCAAGTCATGCAGTGCGAGGGGTGTGTTTTTTCATGTGTGATTTATATTACGGTTTTGTTTTATTTTTTTTATTTTTTTTCATTTTCAAATTAGAAGTTAGAAATTGTGCATTCAAAGCAGATGTTGATTAATAAAGATCTACACCAGACAACGGTTGTCTGTCAAGTCAAAGTGCCATCATGAGTTTATGAATTAATTTATTCAAAAATAAAACATTCAGAGATGCTGCTGATTAAGAAAATGTAAGTGATGAACTTGCATCTCAATTAGACTATTAAAATATGTTGTGCAAATGTGTTAAGACTTTCCAGTGTTCATGGAAGTCGCCATATTTGATATTTACTGGTATTTAGCCATTTATTATTTAAGACATTGTTTGAGTCACTCCTGTAAGCTGTTGTATAAATAGGACAATTCAATTGTCTTGACCTCATTTGCCAACCTCTAAATGCAGAATTTTACCTCCATCTTTTACATAGTTTCGTTCTTCTCTGAATAATAACAGCTGAAGGTTATTATTTCCTCATTGAATATTCCACTGTTGAACAACAATTACAAATTCTAACATTGAACTTATGACCAGGCTTTAATTGTGGATTCATGCTGATAACTCATGACATGAATTGACGGCCTCCAACTTCTTCTGTCACATGCATTTAATTTACTGGCAAAGATTTAATTTTAGATTGAAAGTTCAGGTGGATTCAACCTCCAAAAGTGTCTGTTCTGCCAAGTCCCTTGCGTGAGGGCAAACACAGCAAAAGGGGATCGTGTTTTCATGGGAGTTAGTTACTTAAAGATCAAGATCCCCACAGGCACAGAGATCCCGCATGGATTTATGTGCTTTTGGACAAGTGGCTAACTCCTAGTGCAGATTTGTTCCATTATACAGAGAGAACATTGTGTACTCAATAGTGTTATTCCCTGGAGATCGCAGACAGCCTATGGGTGGCCTACGTGTTCCTGGACGGCAGTGAATGAGAGCGAGTTTGCTGTGGGCACAGAAAGCCAATTCACCCCAGTGGAGTCTAAATGCCTCATCACACTCTTTAATTACACTTTGTGCCATTAGTCTGTTTTTCTATCAAAGAATTAGCCTCTTTAGAGAAACACTCAGCACTGTGTAAACACTGAATGATAATGAGGAAAAGCTTTTAATGATGTTGGTAGTGCTTCTGCGGTTTTAACGTCCATATTGCGTACTCAGTCTTCCATGGTGCGTTCCTTCTAAGAAACTGCATGTCATTGAAGTCATTGTCTGTCTTCAGTGTCTCCATTTGTTCATTTTTTACCTCTTGTTTTGCTCTAGAGTTTCAAATAGTATTCTTTCCTGTTTCTGAAAATCTTGATGATTGTTCAGACTAGGAAACAAGTAGTTCGGTGATGAGACAGCTGTAGTTTCTCTCCAAAAAGGCACAGTTATTGTTGGGTCTTCTAAAGAAGGGTTCACTGGTTTAACCTGGTTGATTTTTGCACCCATTACTGTAACATGTAGCATTATTTTTATACATTTTAACAAGTTTAAAGTATTACTTTTTTGAAATAATTAGACATTAGATATCACATGGCCACTAGAATAAACCATTAAAAATGGTTTAATTGATAACACACAGCAGTATCCATGTACACTACCATTCAAAAGTTTGTGCTCAGATTTTTTGGTAACACTTTAGAGTAATGGACTTTCATTAATAGGTAAACATGCAGGAAGAAAGACAGAACAAATGAGTTCTACATTATCCAGCCCATTATCACTTCAGCTACTACTATTACCTAACATGAAGACAAGATAACTAATCACTAAGTACAAGCAAATATAGCACTGAGTTTCCATATTAGTTAATAGTTGAAGTGTTAATGTAGTATTAATCATTTGTCCTGCATCTCTAGTTAGCCTACCTATTAATGACGGTCCATTATTCTAAATTGTTTAAGTTTTGAAAGAAGTCTTTTATGCTCACAAAGACTGGATTTATATGATCAAAAAGGCCGTAAAATATTGTCAAATAATACCTATTTTCTATATTTTAAAATGTAAATTATTCCTGTCATGGAAAGCTGAATTTTCATCTGCCCTCCAGTCTTCAGTCACATGACCCTTAAGAAATCATTCTAAAATGTTGATTTGGTGTTCAAGAAACATTTCTTATCTTTGATGAGATTTCCTTGCTATGACACTGTAATCACTGCAACCAATTCAGTCTCGAGTTCAGTTCGACCTCGAATGAATTTTGCTTGTGCAGCTCAGGTCATTATCATTGTGTTTGGATTAGGGGGGGGTTCAAACTGTCAGTTTGTTTCATCTATCTTGGTCTCTAGTGTGTTTAAAAAAAAGTGACATGCATTACGCTCACAACGACTAGCTGTAAAAAATGGTGAATCCTCAAGGCCCAATTAACTAAAATTCAGAGGAAAAGACTTATTTTAATGATTATGGCTTATTTCAGGTTTCCAAAGGCAGAGCTTCCTTAGTAATTCCCCCTTGCACAACTTTGATGTGCAGTGCTGTAAAATAAATTCCAGCAGGCATGTAATCTAAACTGTTGAAAGGGTTTTGTTTTCATGTAGGAACAGGGAAGTGAAATGAATGTATTGAAAATACATTGGCGTACACACTGTTGAATAATTGCTTGGACTTGTGCGTGTCTTTTCTTTGATTGGCCGAGCAGAATAATAATTGGATGTTGTTGTTTCCACTGTTCAGCAGTGAAACTGCTGCACAACAATAATAACAATATATGTTATTTTATATATTAATCTTTTAACATGGCTATTTCCTCTTGAGATCAGAGAAAAGCATCTAAGTGGTTCAATGTTGTGTTTCACACCTAACAACCTCAATTTGCAATTAAAACAGTGTCCTTGAGCTTCTCTAACAACAGAAAAAAAGGATTTTTTTTGAGCATGTACATTTAGCAATTCTATAGAAAAGTTCATTATGCCAGGAAACATTTTACGCTGTGATGTAGGTTTCATAAATTCAGTCCATTTTTATTTCATTCAGAGTGATGTGCATGTTTTGCTACAAATCAGATATTTGAGTGACTCATTTATTGCATAGAGACTTGAAACTGTGAGGGATAGCTGCACCAATCAGCCTGATGGTGGCGCTAGAGCGATCAAAAGCACGTAATGGCCCATAACTCCTAAACTGTTTGTCGCAGACTCAAGTGTCTTATATCATTTGAATCACTGGTTCAAGGTGGACAATGGTGAACTTTTCCAAAAAAACTTGCCAACTAGTCCAGTGCAGAAAGATTCTCTGGAGTCTGATTGTCAGTATTTTTTTCGATCAGTATTTCGATCAACGTCCGCGACGGAACACCAAATTGTTCCCTTTTATGGAATGTGATAATTTCACCAAACTCGGTACATCTATGTATGGGCTCGGTCTGTGGTCCAGTGAAAAAAGATGAGACGACTGGCCACTTGGTGGCGCTATAAAATTAAAAAACACGAAAACGGCTAGCTATGTTACAGTCAGTCCGATTGATTTGAAAACTGGCATGTGGTGTCTGTGTCCAAGGTGCCATGCATTCCCTATGAGGACATTTGCGTGTCTCGAAAAACAAGGCCGTTGTCGCCCAATGAATTTAGAGCAGCTGTCAGACAAGATTTGGAGACCAATGGGAACCAAGGGGGTAATCCAGCATCCGGAAAGCGTACCTTTTATGGGGGCATCCATTGACTAACAAGCCATCACCTGCTGTTAGCATTCCATTGACTCCCATTCATTTTTGCGTCACTTTGACAGGGAATAACTTTACATCTGAGGCGCTTAAAGACTCTGTTTGTCCATTGTTTATTTCTAAAGAAACACGACAATGTATAAAAGGCTCCATTACCATATAGTCCTGTAGAAGCCGTTTTTGTAAAAATAGGCTAATGATTGTGTCATAACCACGCGACTCTCTGTCGCACAATAGAGAAATTACCGTATAGGAGAAGCTTGCAGGCAATGGGGGGACGTGGAGGCAAAATGACAAAATAATTAATCAGAATACTTACCAAAAGTTGCTCCTAGCTCTTGGACAGCTCCTACTGCTCTCTGCAAGTCTCTGCAAGATTCGGAAGGGAATGATTCAGATTTCTCTTGGCATAGCTACTAGAAGACTTACAACTTTCAGACAGGTTGCTCACATCACATCTACGTCGTCAAGCTCAGTTTGAGTCTGCGGAGTACGCTCAGCCATCAGGAAGAGAGTGCTTCTAATTTGCTTCACTTTTCTCCGTTGAAGTCTATGGGGTCGCTGTGTCCACAGCCTCTGGTGGAACGGCAACGGCATTCTGTCGTTCTATTGCGAACGCGCGACATTAACTGCTACCTCGCGACGTTCTACTGTAACCGTTTACTACGGGAGAACAGCTGATTTGCGTAGTCGTTACTACGTGACAGATTATGAAAGTTAATGTTATGTTTTAGGTTATGTGGCATTGTAATCGTTTCTGTATATCATTAAATGCCAAAAGCAACCCTTCTCTTGCTTTTAAAATCACTTCCTTTTTTTGTATTTTTTTCTGATGATTAAATTACCCATAGGCCTACACCGTCCTCTTTACTGTTGCTTAGTGATTTTTGCGCTCTTTTGCTATGGCAGTTAACGCTTACTTCCGGCTGCCGTTGCCGTTCCATCAGCAGCTGTTGCTTAAAGTCCCTAATGTCTATGATGGGAACGAAACTCGGTAGGCCTGTTTGACTCTAGAGAGGGCTGTGAGAAATTTGCACATGCCCATGACATTCATACCATATAGTCGAATTCCTCATTCTGAACAGCTTTGACTCTTGGACCAGGTCAATCGAATCGTTCGTTAAATTTTGGAGATTATTAGAGGTTTAAAACCTACCTCGATAACTATTAAAAAGCTTTAAAACATATATTTTATTAGTAAATTGCCTGTTTAAGCTGTAAATGGTATTTTCCATATACAGTATGATCTAGGTCAGGGATGCCCAATCCTGTTCCTGGAGATCTACCTTCCTGCAAAGTTCAGCTTCAACCTTGATTGATTAGAGAGGGAGAGAGGGAGAGAGAGAGGGATGGATGAAATAGATAGATAGATAGATAGATAGATAGATAGATAGATAGATAGATAGATAGATAGATAGATAGATAGATAGATAGATAGATAGATAGATAGATTAGATTCTGTTTTTAAATGTAATTCAATTAATTTAGTTCAGGTTTTGTGGGCTGTGTACAGTTCAATTCAAATTCCAATTCGTGAATTTACTTTTTAATGCATTTGTTACTAGTCACATGTTTTTGTTTTCCTGAAGGAACTGACTTCCCAAAGACATTTCATGCTGCGGCTACCACAAACAACATACAACAAGACAGACTAGCACATAGCACAACTGTGAGAAATGTAATGAAGCCCTCTGGTCCATTTGTCCTTGTGAGCCTGACGTCAATCAAGTGAAAACATCTTGTGTGTTTTACCTGCGGCTGTCTCTGCGGCCCTCCCTCACGTCCAGACGCTGTGAGTGAGTGAGTGTGTGTGTGTGTGTGTGTGTGTGTGTGGTGCCAGTGGTAATTGGAATGCAGCATGTGACTCTGGGCTACAGAGAGAGCTGTCTGATGAGCCCATTTGTCTCTGAGCGCCACAGCAGCTCCGCTCCTCCCCCCTGCCACTAATTGCAGTGTTCGTCTGCGTGCATTATCTGCAAATGGAGAGCCGGGACGCCACACTTCACTTTCTCTATTGCATTGATCCTGTAGTAAGAGACAGTTTCTTTCACACTGACTGTTTGATCAATCTCATATTGTGCTTGTATGGTACATTCAAACACAGAGAACAAAGGAGGAAGATCAAGAGAGACAAGACAATACTACCTTTAAAGTAAGGCATAATTTAAAATTGTAACTGCTTGCACTCATATTGATGTCATGGTTTTAGGTGGTATAAAAATGACACCATATAGGTGACTGACTTTTAAACAGAGAAATGTAAAGAGATAGTTCCACCCAGGATAGTCTGTAATACTTTGAGAGCTATCTGTTAGCATTTCCATAAATTTCTGGCAGTTTGCAACCTGTATGCTGCTTTAGTTGCTAATGGGCATTCAGTTCAGGAGGCCAATCATCTAAGCCGTGAATGGCATCAGTAAAGGGTCAAGGTTTGGCTGGTTAGCATGGACCCGTTAGCCCCTGCTGGTAGATACCATTACTAATGATGCCACAAGAACATAGACAATACCAGACCTCTCATGCTGAGATGTGAAAATAGCAGACAGGGCAAAATATAAGTTTGATGTAATATATAATCTCAATTTTGGGGGCTAGTTGGATTTTTTTTTTTTAATACTAAAGAAATAAAGTAATAATATAATAATAAAAATTATATATATATATATATAAGTAATAAATCATTTTCAAACTATTAGTGTATAGTTAATTCACAGTTTCTACATTGTAGTTTCTACATTGTTATTATATTAATAGGCTATATACAAACAGTGTTCTTCATTAATTGTCACTGTAATTAACAACATCTTAATTGTTTTATTAGCACATATGTGAAGAGTTAGATAATGTTTTTAATGCTTTGGTAGGTTAGGCCAATCGGAAAAAGTCATTCATTAGAAGTGCAATTATAAGTGTTGATTCTCATTTGGCAAAAAAACACGATTGTCATTATTGAGTTTTAACAATCAATAACAAAAATACATGATTTTTGTAAGATTTATTTTCCTATTGCTTTCTCGGGTCAAAAGCAGTTTGTTACAACCAAGAAGTCAGCAATCATTTTATGTGTGTGTGTGTGTGTGTGTGTGTGTGTGTGTGTGTGTGTGTGTGTGTGACCTTGTAAAGAAAATTGAAGTTACATTTTAAGGCAATCACAAATAACTAAATCCAAGCTAAAACAAGACAGATAGGCACATAGAACACTGTGTGAAATGTAATCAAGCATTGTTCGGACAAACCGGTAGTCTTGGCCCAAGTTTACAACACTGGCTGAATCAGATGTTAGCATGCTATTATTATTTTTTAAATAATATGATAGTTCATTTTGGTTTCATATTGTTCTCGACTGAACATAAAATTGTGATGGTTGGTGACTCATTCTTGAAACAAAAAGAGACAATGACACTTTACACTTTACAATTAAACCCTTGATTAATTATATTAATGAATTGTCGTTGTTTTTTTTGTAACTGTCATAAACACGTTTTGTTCAATTTTTCCCAATGTCACACAAATGGTTTTGCATCACACCCTCGGAAAATAACAGAAATAGTTTATTTATTATAAGAACGATATCCAAAAAGCATAACACAAGGACAGCTGCAAAACATTGCACATTACAATAAATCTTCAGTCTCTCCAGCTTCTCCACGCATCTCACCTGCCAAAATGAATTATGAACATGGGCAATTTATTATTTGAAACTTGGAAATTTGATTTGATTGCAGCAGGTAATGTTAGCTGGGTGAACTATAATTAATCATGGTTTGGAATAATGCCTAATGATGTGGTTTTATTGTTCCAAGTCCATTTCTAATCCCCTTTGTTTGTGTATGTGTGTGATTTTCATTTATACAACACACACATAATTGAAATTACTTGAGCATTGAAAAGCAACATGTTAAACTGTTATTTCTCTAAGGCCAGACTATATCAGAGACCCAATCTTAATATCTTAAAATTGATTTCCTCTTCACCATGCTCTGAGGAACATGCATTTATTGGATGCTGAATAATGCTATATGCAGTGGCACATGTTTTAAAGCTGTGTATTTGTACAAAACACCAGAGACCCTGTAATACAATTTAACACAAATGAGCATCTATTATTGCTTTATTTGTTCATTGATGAGGAAAATAAGTTTCCATTGCATCTTCCTTTTTTTGTAAAGTTTCTCAGAAGTCTTTCGAAGAACACAGAATTATGTGTATTTCTTTACATCCTGTCAGAAGTAATTTTTCAGCTGCAAGCAACTGGGAAAAGTCAGTCAACACTCAATATTAAAAAAAGGGAAAAGAAACTGAGCCATTTTTTCTTTGCAAAATACATTTGTTAAGATAAGCAGTGATTTACAGAATGAATGAAGTGTGCCAGAGAACTGCGCATTTTGCACTAAACCAGTTGCCGTAGTCAGCTGTGCTGTGCATTATGTGATGAGGAGAAATGTTGGTTGACAGTTTGCACTTTAAGCATGGCAGCTCGCGGACAAACTTGGAGTTGTGAGGAGGTGCGGAGCCAGATAGAAATTATTAACATTATTTTCGAGCCGCATCCTCGCTTCATTCTCAAATATTATTGTTTGTCTAAAGTGGTGTAAACTATATAATAATATGACGAAGGATACAATCAGCCCACGCAGTCGTCTCTCCATAGTAGGCTAGCATCGGCGCGTTGTCTGCCGGATTTTCCACCTCTTTGTTTACCTACGGGAGTTCTGTTGGAATTTTCCCGCACGTTAATTCTGACCAAACGGAGTGCAGTTATGGAAATACGTTCAAGACTGGCCAACGAACGATGTGGATGTTGTCACGTGACTGCATTTTGGTTCGTTTTATCAATTCATAAACTGATTCGGACCAGAGCGATCAGTGTGGTGTGAAAAGGAACCAAAACAGCTGAAAAATGCAACAAAGTATCATTTTTCGCCCTTGGTCCGGACCAAATGAACCAAACTACAGATGTGAAAGCACCCTAAAAGCAGGTTTAAAACTTGCCCCATTGAAGTCAACAGGGTGCACATTTTAAAAAGAGGATAACACGGTGTAGGCAACACCGATTTTTGTCGTTGTTCTCTGTATTGACAGCACTCCAAATTTACAAAAAAATGAGCTCAATGTTAAAATTGACCGGAGTTCTCCTTTAATATTTGCTCACACTTTATTTTGATGCTCCCCAACAGACGTTCTACTGACTACAAGTAAATGTGGACGAAGTACACAACTTCCTTACTTGAGTGAAAGTATAGATACTACTGGTCAAATATTACTCCGTTACAAGTAAAAGTTGTAAAGACATATTTTTACTTAAGTAAAAGTAAAAAAAAAAAAAAAGTAAATTTTGCATTGTTGTATGTAATACTTACAGTATGCCTCTAAATCTATGTCTGCATACCTACCCTGATGTCAATATCAAATTTATTTCTAGAACACAGTTCCAGTAGTGGGATTGAATGTGAGATTGAATAAGTGCTCTCAATAATGTCCACAATGGTTTCGGACACCCGGTTTCGGCTGTTCCCTCAAATAGTGCCCTATTTAAAGTTTTTTGGCTTTTAGTATGAATAGCTATGTTAGCCTTTACTGTTATCTATAAGTTAGTGTGCTCCAAAAAAGTGACAAAATTCGCATTTAGAAGACCAAACCCAAGGTTGAAAATGAAAATCAGGTTTATGTCAGAATCCAATGTAAAGCAAAAAGCAATGATTGACGAATGTTTATTTTCTGTTTAGAACATGTGTGGGGGGAGGGGGGTATATACTGTATATGTACTAACTAGACAAACAGATAAGGCTTAAATAGGTCACAGCTCTCTGACATCATTATGAATTGTAGCCAGCACTGGTCAATGTATTGATCTGCAAGTAAGAAAATGTGCGAACATACTAGTTTCATCATTTGAAACTGCTACGGCAGCAGGGGAGATGCATGAGATGCATTAAATTGCATTATTACATGGCTCTGTGGAATACTTAATTCTGATTTGTCAATCACACCATCCAGCATGTTATCCCTGATAACCACCGGTAAAAACGAATAACACAGGCTCATCCGGGTAACTGAATTCGGCACTTTGCGCTTGCTAGGAACGTTTTTTTCCTCATGGTTTGTGTTTGGTGAGCTAAATATTAAAACTCAAATCAATATTTTGTGTACAGTTATTGAACTATGTCATCTGGTTTCGCGGACTCGCTCTCTCGTTTCATACAAATGCAGCTGCTGCCATTTTGAGACGATTGTTTTTGTACACTGTTGTATATGTCCAGTTATGGATTATAAGATAAAAAAAAACAGGTACCATTTTAAAACAGTTTGATCTCAAATCAACATCTCTTATTCTTATAATTATTTATGTGGTGAAATGCCATGTAATAAGTAATATGTAATATGATGTTACATAATGTAATATGTATGTAATCAAATAATGTAATATGACTGTACTGTAGTGTATCCCTTAAATGTCCATCAAGTTTGAACTTGCCGCTTGCTAGCAACTGCTATCTCTGCGCAAGCTCTGCGCTTAAAGAGCTAATAAATTTTGACTCAGATCAATATTTCATATCTAATTATTTGCTTATGTGGCAAGTAGCCGTGTAATAAGTGGGATAATGTACATCCAGCCGGATATTATCGCAGAATAAACACTGTCAGGGTTTGTGCATCTTCCTCATGCATGTTTTGATCAGGAGATTCAGTACTCTTTCAGAAGATGCGTAACAGCGCCCCCCTACTGAAAAACAGTGAAAACACGAAAAGCCAGAAAATTTCCGTCAAAAAGGCAAGGAAGCGTTTTCTCAGAAATGACGTACATTTCCGTCAATGGCGGAGAAAGAGTTAATGAGAGCTAGTTGACATGTAGTTGCAAAATTAGTAGTTAGTAGAATGTCTAAAGTGGACACTCAAATTAAAGTGTAACCAAGTTCTATCATCATTTACTCACCCGCTGGTCGTTCTAAACCTTTATGACTTTCTTTCTTCTGTGAAACACAAAAATATATTTCCCAAATATATTATTATATATTTGGTCCAAATCTTGTTCGGACCCCAATGTTCTTTACAATATCATCTTGTTCCAAAGAAAGAACAAAGTCATACAGGTTTGGAATTACTTAAGAAGACTGTGTTGTATGTCCATCCATTCCCAGGTGCATGTGCCTTGCAGGGCCATAATCTGTCCTTGCACTGAGGTTATACCAAACCCATTTCTTTCTATTTTGATGGAGTGAATGAACAGGGCTCCCAACAAATCCCAGTGGAGATGCTTGGCTCAGATGTGAAATTTCACAGTAAGTCACTTAAAGTTCAGTGACTGACGATAATCAAAAAGATGCATTTGAATGCTGAATGCATACTACGACCAGATCTTTTCAACCATTTTAAAGCAACAGGCAAGTCTGGCTCAAATTCAGATGTCAGAGCACATGCTTTTAAAACATTTTAAAGGCTGCTGCTGTTTCCATCCAGGGATTGACGGGGACGGCAACACTGTTGGGTTAAAAGGTCAAAGAGCTGAATCTAGGACAGTTGCCTTCTTGAAATAAGAGAGAAGATAGTTCTTCTGTGTGAATTACCCCTTATCATCCTTCCTGTCTGTCCTCAGGCTCTTTGGACGGAGCTTTAAGAGCTGAGAATCCATTCAGATAGAGGATGTGCGAGTTTGTTAACCCAGGGAAGTGACCTCTATTTCAGCGACTATATGTTTATGTTGCTGGATGCTCCAGAGATTGTTTTTCTGCCCCAGCAAAACTTTGCTGCCCCTGTAGTAGCAGAGTTTTTATTTTCTTTGCTCTTCGAAAGTGGAGAGTTTGACTCTGTCTTACGGCTGATTCCTCCCTACTGTGGAGACTGCATGAAAAAGTCTCCTAGATTTAGAGTGTTGGGCATTTATCGTTTGTGCTTGCACAAATTTTGAAGGTAAAATTGAATAAGTATTGATCATGACGATAGAAACTACTAACAATCAAAATATGCAGTGGACCAGAAATCGCTAGATGTTGCTCCTATAAGAACATTATTGGGTGAAATTACGGCATTATTGTATATACTGTGTATATGCACTGTACATATACAGTCTATATATACATATATATGTAATCATATTCATCATGATTATATATAATCATGAGAAGACATAATTATATATAATCCTGTCTTCTCTTTTGCTGATATCCCGTTATACTGTGTGAATAATATTTTTTACTATATTTTTGAGCCTTTTACCTTTATTCAGAGAGGATAGTGAAGAGTGACTGGAGAGAGATAGGGTGGGATTGGGCGTAAAACGACTGCGGGTCACATACAAGTCTGTGTTTCTTGTGAGCACTTGGACTTAAATACAATACAGACTTGCCAGTAGCGATTTTGCAACTGTTTATTTTGTCTTGTCCAAAGTGGCAGACTTAGTGTTTTTTTGCACAAATATCACACATGGAAATACAAGTGAATTGACTAAAGTGCCATTTTTCAACATAAGGCATTTCAATAACTGACTACTAACCTTTTCATTGCAACTAAAGTAAAATCACTGAACCTAAACATAGGAGCCTGATAAAAAAAAAAAAAGCTCATTTTTTTAAAAAAAAGTCTTAAGTCTTCAAATACAGTGCTTTGCAAAAGTATTCGTACCCCTTAATTCCCCCCCCCCCACACACATTTTGTTATGTTGCTGCCTTATGTTACTACCTTCATTTCATTTTAGTTTTATTTCACATAACTCTACACTCCATACACAATTATGACAAAGCAAAAAACAGATTTGTGACATTTACAAAAATGAGTCTCATGATAATCTTATGTTTTATCTTATTCTATAGCCATTTTGGGACCTATGCATTTTATAACTGTCGATAATATTCTCTTATCTCAGATGAAACTGTAATGCTAGATGCAGCCTTTTTGAAAATTCAGGGCTATAAAGAAAATTAAAAAAAGCACACTGGCAAAATAGTGAGTTTTATGTTTGTAGTATTTTTTTCCTTTAGTATTTTTTTCCCTTTCCTATTTTTTTTCTTGTAAAACAAAAAATGTTTGTTTAAAGCTTTGTAACAAGAGTGTACCATTAAAGGAGAGCTTCGGTCAATTTCAACAATGAGCTGATTTTTTTGTAAATTTGGAGTGTTGTCAGTACAGAGAACAACGACAAAAATCGGTGTTGCCTACACCGTGTTATCCTCTTTTTAAAATGTGCACCCTGTTGACTTCAATGGGGCAAGTACTAAACCTGCTTTTAGCCTCTTAACATCCTTGATGGGTCATTACAAGTGCACAGGTCATATGAGTGATTCCTTTAGAGTTAACACGGGTGATTGTCGAGTTCACACGCGTGATAACCTATGCGCGTGAACTCGACAATCGACTACTTTGGACTTCGACCGAAAACAGGATGTAAACACAGGTATGTGCGCGGGCTGAATTAACATCACTTTTATTCATATCTTTCACATCTACTGCAGTCATCAGATTCATCCGTGTTCACAAACGAGTCTATTCAAGAGTTTTCTGATTATGAAGGAGTCAATATAAGAGTCATTTGATTACGAACGAGTCAATTCAAGAGTATTTTTATTACGAACGAGTCAATTTTTAAGAATCATTTGGTTATGAACGAGTCAATTTAAGAGTAATTTGATTATAATTGAGTCATTTTAAGAAGGAAATTTGAGTTATTTTGGGTTTAAACAAGTAAACCCGTCCTATATGTTCAAATAAGTATTAATTGTTGTTAATAAGACTAAGTCATGTGTATTTGAGGTAGCCTAATTTTTTTTTGGGGGGGTCGGACTATTTTAAGTCTCTGAGGCTACTGAGTTTGGATCAGTTAAAGGGTTGCACTATTTAAACAACCTGGTCTCACAGGATTCCGTGAAATGTCCACGGGCCCTTAACTCAAAATCCGTGGAGCCATCACGGAATCGCCCCAAATTCCGTGATGCGGCCACGGATATAACTCCAACGCAAGTCAATGACACTGACCTTCCGGATACCCACGGATACACACGGATACCCGTTTCAATGACGGAATACAGAACTCACTCAACGGACGTGCTTTCTCATTTGGAAACGCCACATTTGAAGTATTTGTTTCTTTTCCGACATCAAATGCCATAATGACGTTAACCTGTCTGTTATTGTAGCTATTGCATTGTCCTGTCATCATACAATTTCAGTTAGCCTAACCAAAGTCCCGTGATGGCACCACGGACCTCAACACCCGGACCTCACTCATGGACGATGTAATTTTTCTGGCTTGTTTAGGAACTTATAAGCTTTGGGTCGACTGTGTTGCAATGGCATGTAATTAACTTGACATTTTGTCTCGTCCTGTCATCATAAAATCCTGCTTGATGGCGTTTTACACCTTGCTCGCTTGGCTAGTCAGAACTAAAATCTGTGATAGGAGCACGGAGTGAGTCTGTGGTGAGACCACGGATAACTCCAACGCAAGTCAATGACACTCATCTTCCGTGGTCCACACACGGATATTTGGTTCAATGACAAAGAACAGATCTCACTCAATAGACGTGCTTTCTCATTTGGAAACACAACATTTTAAGTAGGCTATTTATTTTCCAACACCAAATACCATAAAGACGTTAACCTCTGTGTTATTGTAGCTATTGCATTGTCCTGCCATCATAAAAATTCAGTTTGATTCTGTTAGCCAAACTGAAGTCCCGTGATGGCACCACGGACCTCAACAACCTGACCTGATCACTGGATGTTGTAATGTTGCTCACTTGTTTAAACACTTAAAAGCCTTATTTCGACTGTGTTGCAATGGCATGTAATTTAGTTGACATTTTGTCTTGTCTTGTCATCATAAAATCCAGTTTGATGGCGTTTTACACCTATTGCTTGCTTGGCTATAGTCAGATCTAAAATCTGTGATTGGAGCACGGAGTGAGTCTGTGGTGAGACCACGGATAACTCCAACGCACCTGCGTGAAGTTGGCCCCCCACCCAACGCAAAACGTCGTCAAACTATGCTCAATCGTTTGTGCTCCGTTTGTGCTGGTTTGTGCTGTAAAAATTTTCGTTTGTGCTGTTTCGGTTTTTTAGATATTAAAAGAATATTTTTAGGTCATTCTGAGGTCACTTAGCCCCCCCACATGTTCCAAATTCACCCAAAATAGTCTCGTTCGTTTGTGCTTCGTTTGTGCTGGTTTGTGCCGGTAAAATTTTCGTTTGTGCTGCTTCGGGTTTTAAAATATCAGAAATTGAATTATAGACGATGACGTCACCAGCCCCCCCACATGCTCCAAATTCACCCAAAATAGACGCAATCGTTTGTGCTCCGTTTGTGCTGGTTTGTGCTGTAAAAAGTTTCGTTTGTGCTGCTTCGGTTTTTTAGATATTAAAATAATATTAGGTGGTCATTCTGAGGTCACTCAGCCCCCCACATGCTCCAAATTCACCCAAAATAGTCTCGTTTGTTTGTGCTTCGTTTGTGCTGGTTTGTGCTGTAAAAAGTTTCGTTTGTGCTGCTTCGGTTTTTTAGATATTAAAATAATATTAGGTGGTCATTCTGAGGTCACTCAGCCCCCCACATGCTCCAAATTCACCCAAAATAGTCTCGTTTGTTTGTGCTTCGTTTGTGCTGGTTTGTGCCGGTAAAATTTTCGTTTGTGCTGCTTCGGGTTTTAAAATATTATACATTCAATTATTTTTGATGACGTCACCAGCCCCCCCACATGCTTCAAATTCACCCAAAATAGTCTCATTCGTTTGTGCTCCGTTTGTGCTGGTTTGTGCTGTAAAAAGTTTTGTTTGTGCTGCTTCGGTTTTTTAGATATTAAAATGATATTTTTAGGTCGTTCTGAGTTCACTCAGCCCCCCATATGTTCCAAATTCACCCAAAATAGTCTCATTCGTTTGTGCTGGTTTGTGCTGGTTTGTGCCGGTAAAATTTTCGTTTGTGCTGCTTTGGGTTTTAAAATATCAGAAATTGAATTATAGACGATGACGTCACCAGCCCCCCCACATGCTCCAAATTCACCCAAAATAGTCTCGTTCGTTTGTGCTTCGTTTGTGCTGTTTTGTGCCGGTACAATTTTCGTTTGTGCTGCATCGGCCTTTAAAAAATATATATAATATAATATAATATAATATAATATAATATAATATAATATAATATAATATACATATATTTTTTTTTACAGTAGCTAGTTGAAGTAACAAGGTAAGACCGAAACGGATTAAATTAATCAAAAGGGGAAAAAATATCAAAAATTAAATTTTCCACAAAAAATATTAAACATAAAAAACAAAAACAAACAAAAAAAAAACATACGCAATATGTAAAAAATATAATACAAAATACAATACAAAATAAGAGCCTTTCTTAAATGAGCAGTGAGCACCAATAATAATTGAGCACAACATCAACATCTTATGATTTCTAAAGAATAATGTGACGTTGAAAACTGGAGTAATGATACAGAAAATTCAGCTTTGACATTACAGGAATAAATTACATTTGAATTATATTAAATTTGAATTATATTAACATTAAAATATTAATTATATGAAAATATATAATCTATTTATAGGCTAATCATTTTTCACAATATCAGCAGCACTTCCAAACTGTAATACATTATAGATTAGGGGAGAGGCGGGACGATTGAAACGCGGGACGGATGAAACACTGAGATTTTCCTTGAAAACCACTCACGTCATGTACGTCAAATTTCGTCAGCACGTACAGCACGCAATGCCTACCATACCCGCAAAAACATTTCTTCTTTACGTCGTGTCGTTTTGGAGTTAAAGCCGCAAAGCTGTTTTTGAATGCGGTGAGTGAATTATTTCGTGCGGTACTTTTTTTGGACTGACAAGTTGGATTTATTGTTTCATGTGCCATTGTAATGATAATACGGCAGGTGTATCAGTACTGCAACACACCCTTAAGTGGGCAATATCAGAGTTTTTTAGTTTAAGAGCAATAGAGGTTTAAATGACAGGATGCGCTGTCGTTTCAACCGTCCCGCCCGCGCGTCCTGCCCGTTAAACCTGGTCATAGCCTATACTGTTCATAGATTCATATAGGCTACTGTTTCTAGACTTGTGTTTCTTTTAATGCAAATTAATTTTCAATTACGCAACACATGCTATCTCTGTAATAATCATCAATTGTCCAATCTTCAATATTCAATAAATTTCATTTATCGTCTTCTGGTTGGCCTCGTTTTCTTCATAATAACAGGCTATTCAACTAGCAAACACTCAATATGACTCAAGGAAGAAATGTAAGAAAATTAATTGTAAACTGATTTGTCTGTCTTCGTCAAAATAGCCTGTTAGAAAGATTACAAAATGCGCATAGGCTTATCGCCTATTGTTTATTGGGCGACAGAACAAAAATGGTTAATATGAAACTTTAAATGAAAATAAATTACAAAATATGTTTGTAACAATATGTACATAAGTTACTTGTCAGGTGTTGTTCACAAAAATAAGCATTAGATGAATAGTTGCCGTTTAAACTGTTATGTTTCATCCGTCCCACCCATGTGTTTCAACCGTCCCGCACAGGCGGGACGATTGAAACAAAGCACATCTCCCGTTCAAAGTCATATTTTACTTAAATCATTCTATATTTGTACCGAATAACACATGATACTAAGAGAACACATATGTGAGTTGTTAATCACAAAAAAATAAGAAAATCTATCTGTAACCTTATCTTAGAAAACGGAATTTATCTGAAAAGTGTTTCAACTGTCCCGCCTCTCCCCTACTTTGTTACTTTTATTTAAAGGAAATTATTTAGAGTACCTTACAATAAAGGCCGTCTCAGAATTGTAATGCATTAGCTACTCCAGTTACTTTCACCAAAATAACTACAGAAGTAGAACTTAACATTTCTAAAACAAACGACTAGGGCTGTGTAACAATATGCAATATGAAACCAAAATCCCGACGCTCCATCCACGGACCTGTGTTGCGGTGTGAGAAGGCAGAATCGCGACACACCCCTTCCAACTCCTGAGTCCAGATCCAATGCTACCACATCTTCATATAACTATTATTTGAAGTTAACATTATAAAATACATAGACTTACACCACAAAAACAGTTGAGGATAAATTCTTTAAAATTGGTCAATTCCAGCGTTATGGACGTGACATTTGCAAGTCAAAACTTGAAGTATAAATTATCAGAATAAATTAATACCAATATATTGAAACTGTCTGTTATATATCCATAGGCTTCTCCCTTAATAAAGGAGTCCAGACATTAAAAAAATATCAGTCTACTCATGCGTTTTATATTTAATATGAGGGAAATAGCATGTGCGTTACATTTTTTTTTTAGTAATTCTGCGCAAACCAAAAGTAGCCTAATACTAGCCTACCCACCGGATGAAGAAGCGTTGTCTCTCCGCAGAACATAAATTATTCATTTTATTTAATTTTTCGTGTTTGCATTTATGAGGAAAAAACAATGTAACGGACGGAGAACTTCGTTACGGACTGACCTGAAAACGACACTAAAAGACTGCTTTAAAACTTTCACAGAGACCTCAAACAGAAAGCACAAAGCCTTTCTTTAAGGTGAAATTCGTTTTGTATTAATTTTATCTTAATTTTAATCATTGTTTCATATACCAAATGCCAGGATTTAATAGGCAAAATAAAATGTTAATAGGCCTATATCAGACAACAGATAATCAGGACATAGAGGCGCCGGCGCCTGAACTGCAGTTGGTCTCATAAATGAACCGAAACTCAGCGCCTAGACCTACTTGCATCACAGACATGTCTACTTTTAAACAGAACAATTCAAAACGAAAGAAAACAGACTGCTCTCTGCTTATGTATGAAATGTGCATTTCTCTGTGGTGCGTTCATGAAGATGCAGGCTGGTTGAAGTCATTTAATGGGCTGGTGAAGTCACCGTCTATAATTCGCTTTCATTCACTGTCTAATATTTTAAAGGCCGATGCAGCACAAACGAAAATTGTACCGGCACAAAAAGCACAAACGAAGCACAAACGAATGAGACTATTTTGGGTGAATTTGGAGCATGTGGGGGGGGGGGCTGGTGACGTCATCGTCTATAATTCAATTTCTGATATTTTAAAACCCAACGCAGCACAAACGAAAATTTTACCGGCACAAACCAGCACAAACGAAGCACAAACGAATGAGACTAGTTTGGGTGAATTTGGAACATATGGGGGGCTGAGTGACCTCAGAACGACCTAAAAATATTATTTTAATATCTAAAAAACCGAAGCAGCACAAACGAAACTTTTTACAGCACAAACCAGCACAAACGGAGCACAAACGAACGAGACTATTTTGGGTGAATTTGAAGCATGTGGGGGGGCTGGTGACGTCATCAAAAATAATTGAATGTATAATATTTTAAAACCCGAAGCAGCACAAACGAAAATTTTACCGGCACAAACCAGCACAAACGAAGCACAAACGAATGAGACTAGTTTGGGTGAATTTGGAACATATGGGGGGCTGAGTGAACTCAGAACGACCTAAAAATATCATTTTAATATCTAAAAAACCGAAGCAGCACAAACGAAACTTTTTACAGCACAAACCAGCACAAACGAAGCACAAACGAACGAGACTATTTTGGGTGAATTTGAAGCATGTGGGGGGGCTGGTGACGTCATCAAAAATAATTGAATGTATAATATTTTAAAACCCGAAGCAGCACAAACGAAAATTTTACCGGCACAAACCAGCACAAAGGAAGCACAAACGAACAAGACTATTTTGGGTGAATTTGGAGCATGTGGGGGGCTGAGTGAACTCAGAATGACCACCTAATATTATTTTAATATCTAAAAAAACGAAGCAGCACAAACGAAACTTTTTACAGCACAAACCAGCACAAACGGAGCACAAACGATTGCGTCTATTTTGGGTGAATTTGGAGCATGTGGGGGGGCTGGTGACGTCATCGTCTATAATTAAATTTCTGATATTTTAAAACCCGAAGCAGCACAAACGAAAATTTTACCGGCACAAACCAGCACAAACGAAGCACAAACGAACGAGACTAGTTTGGGTGAATTTGGAACATATGGGGGGGCTATGTGACCTCAGAATGACCTAAAAATATTCTTTTAATATCTAAAAAACCGAAACAGCACAAACGAAAATTTTTACAGCACAAACCAGCACAAACGGAGCACAAACGACTGAGCATAGTTTGACGACGTTTTGCGTTGGGTGGGGGGCCAACTTCGTCTTACGTCAGTTCGTGATATGGTCACGTAATTTAATCTTTTGATTCGTGCCACGTTTATTTATTCGTTTTATTTATTTACGTTTATATTTTCATACAATACCAGCACGTTTTTTAAACTAATGTATTGTCAATGGGAAGCGTCTTTCGTGATCACAGCACTTTCTGCCTGTCGGCTGCAGCTGTTTAATCATTCACGAGATCTTATCTTATCATGGTTTATGTATATTTTTTAATGTTATTATTTCGGTCTTATTGCCAGGGAAGCTGGATTGCTTTGCTCTTTATTGATATTTTTAAAATTATATTTTATCAGTAGGAAATCGCGCTGAAGAAGTCTCGTTCCGAATACATCGCGATATTTGGCATTAGGTCACGTGTGTCAGATGTTGGTAAGTAGTAAATACCTAAATACGTTGTCTTAATACTGTGTATACTGTCTTTTCTGTTGGTCGATATTAATCTGCCATTATATCTGCCATCTCCACGGAGACTTTGCGTTTCATTGCTTTCTAATTCAAAATAGGGTGATTAAACACTGCCTCCTGTCACGTGACGTGCTATAGGCCTAGATATTCATATCAGATTAAAAATAGTAGGCCTACAATTAGTTCCAAAGCTGTATTTGTAGTAGAAGCACAGTAAAAACAACACTTACCATGCTTTTACCACAGTAACATTAGTTTTACTGTGATAAGTGTAGTAAAAAGACAGTAATCACAAAACTTGCCATGCTTTTACCACACTATTGGTAGATTTAATGTGATACTTATTGTAAATGCACAGCAATCACAACACTTACCATGCTTTACCACAGTAACCCTAGTTTTACTGTGATAGGTGTGGTAAAAGGACAGTAACCACAAAACTTACCACGCTTTAAACCTCAGCAACCTTAGTTTTACTGTGATTGGTGTAGCAAAGGACAGTAATCACAAAACTAACCATGCTTTTACCTCAGTATTGATAGTTTTAAAGTGATATTTGTTGTAAATGCATATTAACCACAACACTTGCCATGCTTTTAATGCTTTACAATGTAACATCCAACATTTGTAAGGTAAATCAGTACTTTTTCCTTTAAATAATCCTATATATTATACATAATGATATTTTCTTTTCTCTTTTTTCAGCTGAAAAGACCAAAAGGGCCTTTCGGACTCAGTCAGCCCATTATTGTTTGAGGAGAAGTAAACGGAGGAGACGGACAGCTGCAAAGGCAAATATTCACAATGCTGTGTATGTGTTGGTTTTAACCCTAAATCCAACATTTTATCAAGCATTTGTTGTTTCTTAACTTTTCTCACAAAACCCATAGCCCAATCAGTACAAACATAGTCTGAAAGTCTTAATAATTCACAAGTTTTAAGAAGTTGTCAAATTCGTATGATACTCGTACATATTTGTATACTCGTACACAATCCTGCAGCTTTCACTCCTAGTGCTGTCATTGGCTACTTCCTCAATTCCTGTACATATTTATCACGATATTTCAGTTGCGCCACTTCTTGGAAAGTTGTCGGATGTCACACACACTGTCAGAAAGTTTATATTAATTGCAAATTGGTCCCCGTCTGTTAATGTTCCAGTAATACATGATGTTTCTCCACACCTCATAACCTACCTCTGTTTGCAAGAGTGTAAAAGCTTATCTGACTTGTCACATGACATCAGATACTCGATTATTTTGTCATAATCAGATCAGTTACACTGCTAATAACTGTCCCGTTTGCATGTAAATCATTTTCATATGATTATTGCTTGCTATTAAAGACATACTTTTATTCATAGAAATGCCCACATATCAGTGAACTTTTAACATAAAAACGCTTTTAACATTTAATTATGCAACACTCTTTACAGAAAACATATCCCACAGTTATAAACTGACTATTTGCAAGTAATGTATTAAAATTACCTTCCTTTCTGTTTTGCAGGATTACTAGTCCTTTTTTTTAAAGCTCTACCAATATCAAACTCAACAGCTCTTTTAGGAGCCAACCATTACAAGAGCTACTAGTGAGTCGCAGCGAATCTTGCCGTGATCAGCCCTTCCCAGGTGAAGTTTCTAGAATATTGCAATCAGTATTTACTCATCAAATGTTCTCTCCTGAATCATATGGTAAATTACTTATTTATAACTGTCTTAATTTGTGTTTCAAGAACAATAGTAATTGCACATAGAGTAAGTCGAAACTTTCTTGTTTTACAGCCGAGAAGGAAGACCAGTCCTTATATCAACGCAAGCTAATCGAATAAGTCCTTTGTTTCGGGTGAGGAAGGAACATCTGGTGCCCAAAGAAGACAGAAAAGTGTGCGAGTCCATTGGTATGTCTTGTATTGAAACCATGCTGTAATATGTAGTACATAATTTGATGTTGATAATTTTACATTGTACAGGTTATCACTTGGTTTTTGATAATGTGAAGCTCTTGAAACAATTGACAGAAGAGTATGTTGTCTGGAAAGAAATCAAGCATCACTGGCAAAGGCTCAAAAGAGATCATGCCTTTCTAAAAGATCTTTTAAAATAGGTTGCTGTTGATATGGGTAAAACTGTTTTTGTTCAGTACTTAACTTATATTATGTGCTGCAATATTATATATATATATATATATATAATACTTCAATGTGTATAATATATCATGTACTGACTGCTGCTTTGTAAATTTATGTAAGGAACAGGCAACTCTGGCCCTTTTGCGTTCTCCTTTTTGAGGTTGAGAGTCAACTTCCAACCCTAATCAAGCACATCTGAAAATTTTAACCAAAGTCTTCAGGTTTACTTCTAGACAATAGGCAGGAGGGTTTGAGATTGGAGCTAAATGTGCAGGACAGTGGACGCTGAGGGCCAGAGTAAACCATCACTGCTTTAAATAACGCAGAACATAAGCTGACCCGACTGTCCATTAAACAACTTAATTTGAATGGTTTCTGTTTTTTGTTTTACTTTCAGACCGGGACTGGAGAACGCCTGACAGTGGGATGTTGAGACTTCTTCCTCTGGTTGAGAAAAAGCTACACCACATCAGTGATCGCATCTTCTGTTCTTCTGTTCTTCAACTGAACAAACTGTTTAGACGAGGAAGAAGAACACTATAGAGACGTACAGGGAAGAGCAAGAAACCAGTTTAGCTGTGATAATGAATCATTATTTTCCAACACAATATCAAATCTGTTTTCTGTATCATAGGTGACTGAATATGATTATCTGGCACTCGTTTTGTGGCTTCAGCAGCTGTGAATGGATTCATATGATGTTAACATAATTTTGAAGACACATTTTTATTTATCTTGAATCTCATTTTTCTTTATGCTACTTTATCAACTTTATGCTTTGTCCTCCAATAAAGTGTTTAATAAAGTATGGTGACTATTGTGTGTTGAAAGTGGTGTTTGGTACAGTAAATATACATTTTTATTTGAGAAATTTTAATTTCTTATTTCTTTAGTTTAATTAACCCTTGTGTGGTGTTCATATTTTTGTTATTCAGCCAGTGTTTGTGAGTCTGGTGGACCCGCTGCATTTTTTGGTTTTTAATTCAACATAATCAAACAATTTATGTTAAAATACTCAACAGATGTTTACTTCATCCCAATTACAAGCAATATAAACAGCCTTTATGGTTAATATTTCCTCTTTAGCTTTGTGAGATCACATTTGAGAATTGCAGCCTTGTGCGGAAACGGCAGGGGTAGAAACAAAACTCACTTTTGCACTCACACTCTCTCACACTTCAAATCTCTCTCACACATACACACACACACAATAACAGCAAGCCCTGACAGGAGGAGGACAGAGTATAGGTAAACCGGACCTAAAAATTTCCACACTTTTATTAGTCCCGGGTCCAGTGGACCCGAACATCCTTTGTGTAATATAAATGTGTAGGGGGGGTGTACAGTGTGAGGTCATTGAAAATGTGTTCTGATATATGTTCTTCACAGAAAATGAGCCAAGGCCAATGAGTCTGAGGTTGAAAAAATAATTAATCGTATAATTTTTCTTTTGATAAAAAATGAAAACGGGTCCAACAGACCTGAACACCATACATGGGTTCATTTAAAAATAACTACATATAATTAATAACTTATAAATAACTACATATAATTAATGACCATGATTCTTTTACTTGGGACATAAAAAATGTAGATCTGGTTAATGATATTTGGGACAACAATGCAACAAATGTTGCACATACATACTTGCATGTATGCCAGTTAGCAGTGAAATAAAAGAAAGCTATGTGAATGAAGTGAATGCACCTGCATGAAGAGGCTGCAGTGGGCTATCTTGCTATAAATACTTAACACTTAATTGAAGATGATCCATGTTGATCATTCTAGTACATCTACTACTGCTTTTCGAATGAAAGCATATATCACTGATGTCAGGCATATAAGCAGCAATCAGAGGGTGTGAAAAGGAAATGTTGGCACTGTTTTTTTGTTGTTTTACTGAATGGTGCATTATCCTTGTGTGTGTAATAGTAATAGTGTGTGTAGATCTGTGTAGATTATACTGCCCTTCCACCCCCAGGGGCCAAGCAACGGCCCCCAGAAGAGCAAACAAATGCACATTTCAAATGACTGTAACTCAAAGTTCGGTTAATGTATCAAAGAGAAAATCAGCTGGACAACTACTTATGCTATGTTTAATAAATAATATTGGCCACAGCTTTCAGACATATATGGAAAGCTGGCATAAAGGTTATTTTTAAAGTGCTCACAGTAAAATATAAAATTTCAGTCTGTCCCTCATATATGTCATAAAGGTTTGCACAATAAACAAATTTAGATATCCAGTTGTCCATTAAATATATTATTTATTTAACATTTATTGTTTTATTACTAAACGTTTTAAACTACATTTCCCAGATATCTCTGTCATTCTATCAATGAAACAGGAAGCATGGAGCCGTAGTTCATTGAAATGTGCAGACATGCTTAGGGTTAGGGTTAGGATCTCGGTAAAGGCGTAATTTCTCACAACATAGAGACACTTTATAGTTAGCTTAATGTATAACTAACGTAATAATAACACCAAACCATACTTTGTAACATGAAGCGCCGTTTTATATGGGTTAAACGATAGTCCAATCACAGCGAGCTCTGCGATAAAGTCACAGCCAATAACAACCCAGCTGAACAGATGCGTCACACTTACATGCCCATTTATGGTAAATGATGACAGCTCTCTTCTGGTTCCGGCTGCAGGGATAGATACCTTAAATATTTTATATTTAGGCTGTTAAACATGTATTCCTTCTAATTAAATTATTAATATAAAACTTGTATTTAAAAACAAAAGACTCCTTTGTGTGGTTACCATCCAAAAACGAGGTCACATGATCAATGACACAAATTTGCTCATTTGATTAGACTGATGCATAAATACATTTGAAAGATAAACTTTTTTCTAAGCAATGGCCTACAGCAGGGTAGTTTTGCAGTATTTTAATGAAAGATAATTACATGTACTAAAGTGCTTCTAACATTTACAGTGTATGTATAGTATATTAAAGGTATATCAATTATATTTATATAAATGTAACAAAAGCACAATGAATGGACACAATTTTGAAAGCAATATTCCAATATTTAATGTGAAACTGTTTTAAGACAAATGTAGCGCCAAAACTACTGCACAACAGAATAAAAATCAGTTAATTAAAAATATCCAGATACAGGGGCTATCTATTAGTGACACATACATTAACGTTAAAAAATTGCTATGATGAAGTTATATTTTTACAAACCAAGAGATGAGATTCAACTTTGTTATGTGAAAATACATTTGTTTCTTCGCTTTAAAGAACAAATAGGCAAAAACATAAGCACAACATTTTACATTCTCAACTTTCATTCTATATCCTTGTGATTATTGGTCACTAAATGTAACTATGCAATGATTATGTCCTTTAGCAAAACACCTGATGAGCACTGACCCTTTTTTATAAAGGCATTAGGCAGAAATCAAGTACAGTTTATGAAGCTGAAAGAGAAAACAAAATGCTTTAACAATATGGAAAAAGATAAATGACTATTTTCAATATTGGTTCAGCATAATCAAAGAGATCACGAGGAGGAGTGGGACTCCACATGAAGACTTTCAGAAACTGAGACAGAGCAAAGGGTGCACCTCGCTGGACACATCCTACACATGCCCAAACAACACCACCCAAACACAGTGATGAAGTGGACACCACCAGGAGGATGCAGGAGACAGGGAAGACCAAGGAAGACACGGAGACAGATGTTTCACGAAGACCTGAAGAATGTCAGTGTCCCATGGGAAGATGTGAAGAACTTGGCCACGGATCGAATACGTTGGAGGACACTTGTTGCCCAACGTGCCCAGCACAGCACTTGATGACATTGCGAGTTTATCCATAACTGTGGGATATGTTTTCTGTAAAGAGTGTTGCATAATTAAATTTTAAAAACGTTTTTATGTTATAAGTTCACTGATATGTGGGCATTTCTATGAATAAAAGTATGTCTTTAATAGCAAGCAATAATCATATGAAAATGATTTACATGCAAACGGGACAGTTGTTAGCAGTGTAACTGATCTGATTATGACAAAATAATCGAGTATCTGATGTCATGTGACAAGTCAGATAAGCTTTTACACTCTTGCAAACAGAGGTAGGTTATGAGGTGTGGAGAAACATCATGTATCACTGGAACATTAACAGACGGGGACCAATTTGCAATTAATATAAACTTTCTGACAGTGTGTGTGACATCCGACAACTTTCCAAGAAGTGGCGCAACTGAAATATCGTGATAAATATGTACAGGAATTGAGGAAGTAGCCAATGACAGCACTAGGAGTGAAAGCTGCAGGATTGTGTACGAGTATACAAATATGTACGAGTATCATACGAATTTGACAACTTATTAAACCTTGTGAATTATTAAGACTTTCAGACTATGTTTGTACTGATTGGGCTATGGGTTTTGTGAGAAAAGTTTTAAGAAACAACAAATGCTTGATAAAAAGTTGGATTTAGGGTTAAAACCAACACATACACAGCATTGTGAATATTTGCCTTTGCAGCTGTCCGTCTCCTCCGTTTACTTCTCCTCAAACAATAGGCTGACTGAGTCCGAAAGGCCCTTTTGGTCTTTTCAGCTGAAAAAAGAGAAAAGAAAATATCATTATGTATAATATATAGGATTATTTAAAGGAAAAAGTACTGATTTACCTTACAAATGTTGGATGTTACATTGTAAAGCGTGGCAAGTGTTGTGGTTAATATGCATTTACAACAAATATCACTTTAAAACTATCAATACTGAGGTAAAAGCATGGTCAGTTTTGTGATTACTGTCCTTTGCTACACCAATCACAGTAAAACTAAGGTTGCTGAGGTTTAAAGCGTGGTAAGTTTTGTGGTTACTGTCCTTTTACCACACCTATCACAGTAAAACTAGGGTTACTGTGGTAAAGCATGGTAAGTGTTGTGATTGCTGTGCATTTACAATAAGTATCACATTAAATCTACCAATAGTGTGGTAAAAGCATGGCAAGTTTTGTGATTACTGTCTTTTTACTACACTTATCACAGTAAAACTAATGTTACTGTGGTAAAAGCATGGTAAGTGTTGTTTTTACTGTGCTTCTACTACAAATACAGCTTTGGAACTAATTGTAGGCCTACTATTTTTAATCTGATATGAATATCTAGGCCTATAGCACGTCACGTGACAGGAGGCAGTGTTTAATCACCCTATTTTGAATTAGAAAGCAATGAAACGCAAAGTCTCCGTGGAGATGGCAGATATAATGGCAGATTAATATCGACCAACAGAAAAGACAGTATACACAGTATTAAGACAACGTATTTAGGTATTTACTACTTACCAACATCTGACACACGTGACCTAATGCCAAATATCGCGATGTATTCGGAACGAGACTTCTTCAGCGCGATTTCCTACTGATAAAATATAATTTTAAAAATATCAATAAACAGCAAAGCAATCCAGCTTTCCTGGCAATAAGACCGAAATAATAACATTAAAAAAATACATAAACCATGATAAGATAAGATCTCGTGAATGATTAAACAGCTGCAGCCGACAGGCAGAAAGTGCTGTGATCACGAAAGACGCTTCCCATTGACAATACATTAGTTTAAAAAACGTGCTGGTATTGTATGAAAATATAAACGTAAATAAATAAAACGAATAAATAAACGTGGCACGAATCAAAAGATTAAATTACGTGACCATATCACGAACTGACGTAAGACGACTTGCGTTGGAGTTATCCGTGGTCTCACCACAGACTCACTCCGTGCTCCAATCACAGATTTTAGATCTGACTATAGCCAAGCAAGCAATAGGTGTAAAACGCCATCAAACTGGATTTTATGATGACAAGACAAGACAAAATGTCAACTAAATTACATGCCATTGCAACACAGTCGAAGTAAGGCTTTTAAGTGTTTAAACAAGTGAGCAACATAACATCCAGTGATCAGGTCAGGTTGTTGAGGTCCGTGGTGCCATCACGGGACTTCAGTTTGGCTAACAGAATCAAACTGAATTTTTATGATGGCAGGACAATGCAATAGCTACAATAACACAGAGGTTAACGTCTTTATGGTATTTGGTGTTGGAAAATAAATAGCCTACTTAAAATGTTGTGTTTCCAAATGAGAAAGCACGTCTATTGAGTGAGATCTGTTCTTTGTCATTGAACCAAATATCCGTGTGTGGACCACGGAAGATGAGTGTCATTGACTTGCGTTGGAGTTATCCGTGGTCTCACCACAGACTCACTCCGTGCTCCTATCACAGATTTTAGTTCTGACTAGCCAAGCGAGCAAGGTGTAAAACGCCATCAAGCAGGATTTTATGATGACAGGACGAGACAAAATGTCAAGTTAATTACATGCCATTGCAACACAGTTGACCCAAAGCTTATAAGTAGTTCCTAAACAAGCCAGAAAAATTACATCGTCCATGAGTGAGGTCCGGGTGTTGAGGTCCGTGGTGCCATCACGGGACTTTGGTTAGGCTAACTGAAATTTTATGATGACAGGACAATGCAATAGCTACAATAACAGACAGGTTAACGTCATTATGGCATTTGATGTCGGAAAAGAAACAAATACTTCAAATGTGGCGTTTCCAAATGAGAAAGCACGTCCGTTGAGTGAGTTCTGTATTCCGTCATTGAAACGGGTATCCGTGTGTGGACCACGGAAGGTCAGTGTCATTGACTTGCGTTGGAGTTACATCCGTGGCCGCATCACGGAATTTGGGGCGATTCCGTGATGGCTCCACGGATTTTGAGTTAAGGGCCCGTGGACATTTCACGGAATCCTGTGAGACCAGGTTGCTTTAAATGTGGTAACTGTATTTTTGGTTTCCCTGAACCAGTTAAGATTTGATCACTGTGAATAATAAGCCAATTATTCAGTAGTTTCATATGTCATTTGTTTATTTTTCTTTGTTTTTGTTTGTTTGTTTTGGGATTATTAAATAAACCTCAGGGTTTATTATAACTTTCTTATGCTCTACCTGTTTTTTTAATTCTCAAACCCCTGAGAATATATGTTTATTAATTGGAGGCACTACGCTATAGAACAAATTATTATTGTAGTATACTTGTAGCTAACTGTTCATTCTTCAGGGGAAGGACCAAACATTACCATTTAGTACTGCTGGGATACCAGGGCTCCTTTAATATTATTATACGAGTGTACCCGGCTGGGGAGGGTTACATATATGAAAACTGATCCTTTTCAAACAGATTGTGATGAATCTGTCAGACCTGAACTCAAGCCGATTTTAAAGGTGAGCTCAGTAAATTTCCCTCATGAGTTAATTTTCCCTCATTAGTAAATTTCCCTCAACCTAAGCCATGCAGCAACCTAATAAAAGCCGTTTTATTTTACATGCCACCACATTGCCATCATTTGACCAGCTGAATACTGCTTACTTTATTTCAATAAGCCCTTATTTTTGGACACATAACCAATAAATGAATCATAGCTGGAATCAGGATTTAGCTTCAGATCCATGCCAGCACAACATAACAAAAAATTACTGAGTGCACCATTAATAAATCATTATTTTTCAGGGTTTTCACACAGAAACTAACTGAGGCTTTAAGGTTTCTGCTAAAACTTGATTGGATTTCTGTGCATGCAGGACTCTGGAGTCTGAAAAACAACTACAAATTATAAAGTAATAAAAACCTTTTTTGAAGACTGTTTCCCCACATAAACAGCTTATATGTCATACTCCACTGGAATTCAGCCTGAAAACCAAAAATCTCAATGACAGTGACACTGTAATCTTGACCTTTACTTTGGCAAACATTGTCTGATGATGGAGAAGATCGATCTGAATGGGGATTTGAGAGCTCTCCACTGCCTTTTCATGCGAGTCTCACCAGAAATCTCATTGTAGTTTTTTTTTTTGGCTCCTCCTTTCATGAGTTCATTCTTTATGCCAGTCATGCCAGGCAGCAACATCATGCTTTAGTGAGGCCACTGTGCTTCTCCATGGGCTGGAGATGATGGATTGGACTCAGTGTTTGTCTATAATAGAAATGGGCTTGGACTGGGCTCTTGGCCATTGCGTTCCACAAGCTTTGGGTCTATTTTAAGCATCTTGTTTGTGTACAAACATTTGATAAACATCATCAGAGTGGATTCACATGCATTATAAATCTTCAAAATGTTCTGACACCTCACAGGGACGTATTGTGGGTGAGAAAAATGCTCTAAAGATTTCATCATCCAGACAAAAATACATTGCACATCCGTTTATAATTTTCGGATTTCCATTCCAATTTACCCTCCACCGAAACACTTAACAGGAGTTTTGTCTCACTTGAACTCACAATGCCTGCCGTTTTCCGTAAGCTGAGAGAGGTTGGCAGTCCTGACATGACTGATAGTGATTGACAGCCAAAAATACCGTATGAAACGTGCTCTTCTGTCATACATATACAGTGGTGGTCAAAACTGATAAATATGATAAAAAATGGCTGTAAAAAATAAATCTGCATTGTTTATCCTTTTGATCTTTCCTTCAAAAAATTTGCAAAAATCTAACCTTTCATTGAAGTAAAAGAATTGAAATTGGGGGGTAAATCACATTATGAAATAAATGTTTTTCTCCAAAACACGCTGGCCATAATTGTAGGCACCCCTAGAATTTTTTATGAGAAAAATATCTCTGAAGTATATTCCCAATTTATATTTACCTTTTTTTTAGCACACCAGGGTGACTAGGAACATGAAATTGTCCAGCTACAGTATGACTTCTTGTTTCACATGAGTTTAAATATGAAGAAACACAAAGGCCAAATTCCCTTGCTCATCCGTCACAATGAGTAAAACCAAAGAATATAGTTCTGATGTGCAGCAAAAGATTATTGAGCTTCACAAAATAGAAAGTACCTGTAAGAAAGTATCTAAAGAATTGAAAATCCCCATTTTGACCATCAGGGCAATAATTAAGAAGTTATAATCAACTAAAGATGTTACGAATCTGCCAGGAAGAGGACGTGTCTATATTGTCTTAATGGATGGTGAGGAGGAAAGTTTGAGTGGCCAAAGACTCTCCAAGGATCACAGATGGAGAATTGCAGAGATTAGTTGAGTCTTGGGGTCAGAAAGCCTTAAAAAAAAAAAAAAGATCAAACAACACCTACATCACCACATGTTGTTTGGGAGGGTTTCAAGAAAAATCCTCCTCGCTCCTCCAAAAATAAACTCCAGCATATTCAGTTGTCAGACACGACTGGATCTTCAAAAGGGACTGGATTCTATGGTCAGATGAAACAAAAAAAAGGAAGAGTACCCCATGCCTACGGTTAAATATACTGCTGGATCTTATATGTTGTGGGCCTATTTATTTGCTGGAGGTCCTGAACATCTTGTTCAGATACATGGTATTATGGATTCGAGCAAATACAAACAGATAAAAAATCTGAACCTGACTGGCTCTGCTAGAAATCTTATAATGGGCTTATAATAATCTTCCAAAACAAACATCAAAATCAACACAAAAATGGGTAACTGAGCACAAAAATTAAGCTTCTGCCATGACCGTCACAGTTCCCTGACCTGATGAGTGGAGTGAACTGAAGAGAAGAAGCACCAACATGAACTTGTGAACCTGAAGGATCTGGAGAGATTCTGTATGGAGGAATACCTGATCTCGTCAGGTGTTCTCCAAACTCATCAGGCATTATAGGAGAAGACTCAGATCTGTTATCTTGGCAAAAGGAGGTTGCAAAAAGTATTTAATAACAGGGTGCCAACAATTATGGCCAGCGTGTTTTGGAGAAAAACATTTATTTTATAATGTGATTTACTCCGCTCTTTCAATTATTTTACTTCAATGAAAGGTTAGATTTTTGTGAATTTTTTGAATGAAAGATCAAAAGGATAAACAATGCAGATTTATTTTTTTACAGCCATTTTTTATCATATTTATCAGGGGTGCCATCAATTTTGACCACCACTGTATGTCCTTAACGTGACAGACAAATTGTCAACTGCTGTTTTGTTCATACAATGCTCATCAAGCATAATGGCTCGCAAAATTCGGTTGTGAGTCCTGAAATTTTAAAAGGAGTCACTTTGGTTATTGAATGCATTTGTCAGTCTCTTTTACAACTGAGCAGTGTGTGAACAGTATTTAGCTCTGCAGACAGGACTTACAACTGTACTATGATGTTTGCTGATAGCATAAAAATTTAAATGTTGGATTTATTCAGCAATTCTGGATCTTGCTACCTTAATTTACGCTACCATGAAAAAAGAAAACGTTATCAGCAATGTAATCGATTTGTCTTCATAATTGTTTTTTAATAATAACCAATGACAAGCTGTACAAACTTGTTACTGCACTGACATTAGCAAAGTTATTGCTCAATGAACAAAGCAATATGCTTCAGAGTATTAATACATGCAGTTACTCACAACCTAATTCTTATTAGGTTTTATTCATAAACCTTATTAATCTTATTCATAAGCCCTACTCTTCTGCACAATGGTAACGATCAAAACTTCAACATAATAGAAACTCATTCAAATGTCAAACATAACTGAACATTAAACATTAACAGATATTTCCCTTTGCTCAAAAACACAATAACACTTAATTTCAACATGTGCAAAGCATGCTGGAAACTAACAATGGTGTCTCTAAATGAAACCGCGCAATTGAGCCAATTCTCTTAAAATAAATAGGTAGCCTTTTTCCCTTAATTTCATCAGCTTTATCGGTTCCTCAATTCAAGTCTCAAAACTGTGTATGTTTCCTTGAAGGGACTATGTGTAGCTTTTTAGGTATTTTATTATCTAAAATCAATATTTTTATTAATAAATATGCCCTCAATGGTGTACAAATACCTATGCCAATGATCAGACTAATCCTCGTAAACAAAGAATTTATTATCTTTATATACATGGGACGGGTTGGTCCACGGAGGCTTCCATGTAGTTCCGCCATCTTGAAAAACTATAATAGCAGAGAGGGACAAAAAGTACCAGGCCAACGCGTTTCCACAGCGCGTTTTCGTTCAGAACCAGTGTCACGTGACTGAAGCCAGCAGAAGCGGAGGAGCAGAGCAGTGAGAGGCGCTTGTCACAGCACCGGCAAGTTTAAAGGGGGGGTGAAATGCTATTTCATGCATACTGAGTTTTTTACACTGTTAAAGAGTTGGATTCCCATGCTAAACATGGACAAAGTTTCAAAAATTAAATTGTACATTTGAAGGAGTATTTCTGTGCCAAAAATTGTCCTTCCGGTTTGTCACAAGTTTCGGAAAGTTTTTTTCGAGTATGGGTCTGCGTGACGTCAGTTGGGGCGGAATTTCCTTATATTGGTCCTAAGGGCACTTCTGCCGGAAGAGCGCGGGCGCGCGCCCACTCGTAGACCAGAGAGAGAGAGCGAAAGCAGTTCGCCATCAAAGCACTCTGCTTGGCTTTTGGAAGTCAGTGTCACCAGAGAAGTGGGTTTTTGGTTGCCAGGGCAAGACAACCCTGCACAGATTCCCAAAGAACCCAGCGTTAAGGGACCAGTGGATGGAGTTTGTTTTTTCAGAGCATCATCAACGGAGTTGTGTAAGACTGTTTGTTCCCTGCATTTCCACGATGATTGTTTTATAAACAAAGCCCAGATCGATGGATTTGCAGATCGTCTAATGCTTAAGGATCGAGCAGTCACAATGATAAAGGTTTGCGGTCGTGGTTGGAACCGCAGGCGGTGAGTAAAACTGCTTCAAATGTCTCTGTGTGTTGTTAGCTATCGGCGCATAAGCACAGCTTTAGCTTCGCCCACACGGCCCGCCTCCAGCCGCTCGTTTTTTTTCCGGTAAGACTCGGTACAGCCTATCTTTCTTTTATGAATATAATAAAACTAAAGACTTTTTGGAGATTTGAAGGATGCAATACTACTCTATAGGTACTCAAGATTAACAGGAGATTGAGTGAAAATGAGCATTTCACCCCCCCCCCCTTTAAAAGGATGCACTGCACGGTTATTTATACATCGTTCATTCATACATATGCTGAGTCACAGGATGAGTCCTCGTCGTCGAAAAAGTCCAAAATAGACCGTAAAAGGAAACGTGACCGGAGATTACAAAAACAAGGGTTAATGTCGGGATAGCTAATGCAGGAGAAAGCTTTCAAAAGAGACCCTGAAGTTGCCTGCTTTCTTCTCGACAGGTAAGTCATTGTTACGGTCTTAATTACAAGCTTTTTTTCATTGCTTGGTTGTGTACTTTATTATATAGACAGTAGAACATTTATAGTTAAAAGTTAAACAGGCTCTTTGATGAATAGCAGCTATTGAGTCAAGTAACGTTAGAAAAGGCTCTGATGATGATGATGATGATGATATCTAACAATGCACGTACTTCAAAAAATATAACGAGTAAAGAAGGCATTACTACAAATTACCATAGTTAATGTTTTTCACAGTCAGTAATTCATACTGTAACATTCTTTTTTTCATTGTTTCAAGTTTCAGTTTGTTTTAAATAACAAACCGGTTCACCCGAAGAAAAACTCGAAGTGCTATTATAAGACATCCTGGCATAGCTTTTTGGTACATAACGGCTACCGTAGATGCAACGCGCATTTGAAAAAGTGAGGCGCTGGAGAGCATTATTCGTTTGAATGCAAAATACAATTTCACCACTAGATGGGAGAAATTCCTACACACAGTCCCTTTAAAAATAAAAATAAAATAGGAAATTGTATCTCTTGGTTTTATTAGTGAAATGTTCTCAATATTTTCTCTACAACACTGAACCACAATTTTCTTAATAAAATATACACAATATTTTGAATTATCACCTTAATTTTTTTAATGAAAATTACAAGACCAGTGAATGCATTAGTGGATGAATAGTTATTAACTTCACACAAGAATTTAAGTGTGTTTTTTCCCTATATTAAAGGTATAGCAGAGGATTTTTCTAAATTTTAGATAAGACCCGCCCTCTCCACTTTTTGAAAAGTTTGATTGATTCACCAGAATGATTGACAATTAGGAGGACCAATAGTATAGGTGATCCACCCGGAAATAAAAAATCCTCCGCTATACCTTTAAAGGTTGTAATATTGTGATTCACCTGTAATAGATGGTTGGTTTGGTTCATAACTTTTTGATCTCCACATAGAATAAATGGTAACACTTTACAATAAGGTTCCATTTGTTAACATTGGTTCTTTACGTGTTGTCACGGCTTTGCCTGGCTCCTCCTCCTGTCTGTGTGCTGCGTCTGTCTCCTACAGGTGAGCTGGGCACAGGTGTTTGGAGTTGTGCTAATCAGTTCCTGGTCTAGGCCTTTAAAGACACTTCAGATCAGACCGGGAGGAGACCCCGCCGCCGTTCCATTTCTCCCGCACCGTTTAGGATTTTGTTTTGCTTATTCATTACACTGCACTACACTGATTGCTTACACTTTTATTTTTCAAAGTCAACTTCATTACTGACTGTATAAAATCTATTTTGTTAAATTCTCTTTATTTAATAAGTCTATATATATTATTGCTATTCCGCGTGTGGTCTTTCCCTACTCTGTTGCTTGCTTTGAGCCAGGTTTGTAACAGTGTGAACGCACGTTCTTTTGAGAGAGAATGCATTTCATGTATTTTCCAACAGCATGTCCCTTTAGGGGCTCAATAGTGTGTTACCAATAAAATAAATGGTAAACATACTCTCAAAGATGCACTGTTGCTTTATATACGAGTGCTCTTAACTGTAGATTTTAGTAGTTATTTAACACTCAACTGACTCTATAAACAAAAAGGAGTCATTGGTTATTGCAGATTTCAAGAAACAAATTAATCCTCAACTGCTTAAGAGATGATTCATTTTCCATCTTGGAGAATTTAATCTAGGCTGAGTCTCTGAATCACAATACACCGAATCTATGTGTGTGTGTTCATGTGTATGCAGGTGCTGTCTGCAAGCATAACTGATATGGATGCAACAGACAATATGTATAATGTCAAATTTTATGCTGGCTTAATAACAGTGTTTGATCCACGATTAGTACCGTCATCCCTCTTTATGTGGCTCTTGGTATTTAACACCCAGCAAATCAGTGGAAATGAAAAAGCTACACAAAATGTGCGTAACGAAGAGCTTGGAAGCAAGAATGCGTATTTTATCTCATCCTCTGATTATGTCACATAGATTTACTGATGTGCTGAATGGGGACACAAAATGAGGACAGGGTTATGCTGTTGATATACAGGACTGATATTTTCAAAATGGCCACTGACTCATCAGTCAGATGGTTTTCTTAGAAGCAGTAAATCACACGCTCTTATCGTATTCATGTTCATATGAATATTATCCCCGTTGTGCAATTCTCTGCTGCCACCTTACAGAGCACAAGAATTATATACCTCTTATTATATACCTCTTAAATGACAGCAGTTTGTCATTTAAATTTTTTGTGTTGCCAGGGTATTTTATAATCAAAAGCAGAGCGCCTTATTATAAGTCATCCTTACAGTAAATATCTGGATACAAATGATTTTGCTGTCAGTCAGGCTACTGACAGCAAAGTTTCAAAACAGGCTTCTGAACTCATAAAGTAAAGTCAATGAACATAAAGTCAATGTTCAGAGGTTCCATACATGTTTAGCGTGATGATTTTTCATATTTTCCAAAAAACAACAACAACTGTTTTTCCTTCATTCACTCTGTCAAATATAAAAATAATGTATCAAATATAAATCTGAAATGAATTTGAATTTAAATTGGCCTGATTTAATTGGCCTGATTTAAGACATCAAGATAGTTTCAAACTGATTTGCCCGTTATATTGCTTGCTATTAATAAGAAGTAATATATAAAAGCACAATTACCACATTTTAATGTTTTATACAGGTAGTTTTAGGGATAATTAGTGATAATGTAACAATTGTGATAAAAAAAAGAGAAAATGAAATGAAATGGCACATTGGGTACATTCTGGTCATCTGTAATTTCAAAGGTAAAATGTTATTTTGTAATGTTAAAGGTAGGGTAGGCCATTTCGGAGAGGCTAGCAATAGCAAGCTAGTTTTGAAAGCATAGGATTCCACCCTCCCTTCAGAGTGTCTCCAAAGCCACGCCTCCATCAAAACACATGAACGCGCACAGCAGAGTCTGCAAAAAGACTGCGTTAAATTACCTCATGTCTTAAAGCACATAACATTACAATAATAATGAACATGAACAATGTACAGAGCTGTAGTTGTACCACCTGACTGCTGCAGATTCATTTCGCCGTTGATAGTGTTGACAGAAACTGATAAATCTGAGTCTGTGGATGTGAACAGCTCTGGGTAGAATCGTCACGGGTTTGCATCTTGTAATTATAGTTACGATATGGCTTGAACGCAGCATAAGCTCATTGCTTTGGTACAGAAGGAACAGTAAAAGGCAGCTGCTGTTTGTTTGTAGACTGTCTGTCTATAACTCTGCATAGCCTTATGGAACGTGCCGATGAGCGAATGCATTTTTTGGTCCTGAGACTTCCAGAGAAGATATATGTCAATTTTTTAATATTAAGACCACTTCTATTATTGATTGCTATCAGGATGTGAAGAGAGTTTCAACCACTCTAACAAAAAGTGTTTATGAAAAAAATATTGCCTAACATACCTTTAATAGTTTCAAAACTGATTGCAGATGAAATTGTGGGTATGTTTTGTCTAATGTCTCAGGAATCAGTGCTCTGTTCCCACATCTTAAAGCATACTCAGCAGACGTGGGTGTCATGCGCCATAATAGAAAATGCATTTAAAATGGGTCTACAGGAGCTCATTTTATGAATCATTAATAATGAATTGGTGCAATCTATCCTAATGATGACAGCTCCTGCTTCTGTCTGGCTTTAGGAGAATTTGGCTTCAATAGACCCCTTGCTTTTCTTTACATTCAATGGACATAGGGCTTCCTGGGGATATTGTTAACTCACAGGGTTTTTCGTGTATAAGATGTGTAGCAGGTCGCGTTCCTGCCGCTGTCGTCTCTTTCTACACCAGATTTTCAGAGAGTACCTACAGTATATAATTTCTTTGTGCACTCTAAAGTTAGCAAGCAGTCAAACACTGGTCTTCATAACTGCACAAACATTAGCTTCTCTCTATAGTGGTACACACACACACACACACACACACACACACACACACACACACACACACACACACAATATATATATATATATATATATATATATATATATATATATATATATATATATATATATATATATATATATATATATATATATATATATACACACACACACACACTTTAGTCAAAGCATTTTTAGGTAGGCCTACACTCTCAGAAAATAAATTACATAATTGTACCTTTAGGGGTACAGTGGCTTGTCACTGGGGCTGTACCCTGAAGGGTACAATATTGTACCTTAACCTTAACCTTAACATATACCGTATGTACCTTTTAATGCTTTTTGACACTCAAAAAGGTACATATATGTACTTTGAGGTCCAATAATAAGCCCTATGGGGTACGTTAGTGTAGATTGTAACTTGGGGGACAGAAATGGACTCCTACTGTACCCCTATTTCTGACAGTGTAGGGAAATGGCAACCATCTGGAAGTGGTGTCTGCCTACGGTTAAGAGTCAGGGCCGACTGACTTTAACAGTAAAGTCAGAGGTTTAATCCCAAGCAAGGGTGACCAGGAAGTAATAATGAAAACTCATCCCATCTCTATCACTGTCCTCTTGAGCAGTGTACATACTTCTAGATACTTCATGGGGATTATGTGGCTGTGTACTGTATGTTATTTCTTTTTGATTAGCTATAACAGTTTAACCACCTATAGCTAACAACTAAGACAGAAACCTCTACATTTCTGTTCAGGGAGTTTATTAACAGCTTGCCCTAAAAAAATGGCCACGTTTTGCAGACACACAGCAGTGGAGGTGTATGAATTTCCTCTAGTGAATGGAAAAGGTAGGCTATCATTATAAGTGAACCTGCTGTCTGCCTCAGAGGTGAGCAAGAGATAAAAAGACCAGACAGCAAGATTTTTATTACCGCAACCCCTTTTAATGGTCTATTTAATAACATCTATTCCTCTCTTTTCATTAATTCTCTTTCAATAGCCAAAAGTCTTCAAATACATCTAATCTGTGTTACTAAAAAAAGCTAAAACTTCAGTGGTGTTATTACTGTGCAATGTGCAATATTCACAGTGTTGAATGTGTTATTATATAAACTTCAAATATTGTTAAACCCAGAGTAAGCTTTGTTTTCTACATTCTGCTCTGTCTCAGCCCTGATCATGTTGATCACCATGAGTGGATGGACACATGGTTTTATTCTATGACATAAAATATATCAGATTTTTCTTGCTTTGAAAAAGGCAGTTAATAACAAGTAGGAACATGGGACTACAGAGGTTGTCAAGGACATTAAACGTCATCTTGCCGAACAGGAAAACTCATCTACTCACCAGCTCAGTTTTACAGCCTCATTGTGTATTTATGCTCCTGCAAACTATTCTAACTCAAACTTTCAGAGAAAATGTGTGTTACATAAAAGAGGAAAGAGTTTTTGAAAGTTGAAAGGTGCAATAAGCCATCTCCCAGAATTGTTGTTGAACACTGTTTATATTTGAAATCAACCCAAACAAATCCACCCCCTCTCTTCATTGCCCCGCCTCCAAAATTCACGAGCACTTTACAGCCCGGACCTAACCCTCTCGCTCTGAGCTGGTCTCGAACCCCGATCCAGTGTACTAACAAGGACGCTAAACACCGCATTCTCTAGTCTAGCGTCACTAGCTATCCTCCGTTACACACGCAGTGCAAGAGTGGATGTCTATTTTATTGCAGAAGCAAAGCCAAATAATGCTTCACAAAAAATAAAGCAAAGATGATGAACGAACGACAAAGAAGCACAAAAAATTAGCATACAGTAACACAAGAGTAAAAAGAAGCAAGACTTGGTTGTTAGTCACCAGCAGCACAGAAGCTCCAGACAAAAAATGAACCTCAAAACTGTCCTGTAATATGGATAACATTACAACAACTGCATTTCTTGGTTCTGTGAAACTGCAAAACCAGTGTTACTCACGTATGGAGCAGAAACAAGGCAACCTCAGTGTCTGTTTTCATGCCTTCCCGGTCGCATAGGTCTCGCAGTGCTGGAAAGCTTTTCTAATATTAAAGCGGGTCCTAAATAATCTGTCCTTCGGATGAGACGTTAAACCGAGGTCCTGACTTTCTGTGGTCATTAAAAATCCCAGGTTGTCCTTTGAAAAAGAGTAGGGGTGTAAGCCAAATTTGCCCATTGGCCCCTGTCCATCATGGCCTCCTAATCCTCCCCATATAAACTGATTGTCTTTGTCACTGTCTCCTCTACACCAATAAGCTGGCGTGTGGTGGGCGTTCTGGAGCAATATGGCTGCCGTCGCATCATCCAGGTGGATGCTGCACATTAGAGGTGGTTGAGGAGATTCCCCCATCCATGTAAAGCGCTTTGAGTACCCAGAAAAGCGCTATATAAATGTCACGTATTATTATTATTATTAAAGCTCTTGCCTGATCATAACCCTTCTTTTTCCAGTAATATTCCTCTAACCTTTTCTCTTTTGGATTGTCTTTCATCTCTCTTTCAACAGCCTTTCTTCAAATCTCCTGCTTGCTCACTCTCTCTCCTCCTCCATCATTGTCAATGCTGATTGACACGTTTGTTGTGGTTCTCGGTTCCACCAAATTTTCAACAGCATTTTTGAAAAATTGCTTACTGCACCTTTAATGGCTTTCTTCAGACCGTTATGTTGTTCGTTTATAGCCTACATTTAGATTTTTACAGGTGATATTATTTAGGCTTCAAAATTCATAAATGTTGTATTCATTTGTGAAAGATTTTCATGATGTGTATCAAGTGTGCAAGAATAATACACTTTTGTTTCATATTTTCTTATTTTCTGCAAAAAATCCAAAAGCAAATGAACAAATCCTATTGGGCTTTTGTAGAGGGAACTGCATCTGTTCGCAAGATGAAGCAGAACGCTGTGCGAAGAATAGCTTCTTTGTGAAAATTAATTCTACAAATAGTTCCTACCTTAATGCAATTAGTGTCTTTCATTGTACACAATAAATCTGATTTGTTGCAGAATGTAGTTAAACTACTGTTTATTTCACACATCAGGAAAAATACCTTCACCTAAAACTTTCCTTTTAATGGCAGCTTTATCTACTTATCTACTTTATCTACTACTTTATGCTGAAATTCAACCTTCATAAATCCAGCTCTGAGCATTATTTAGTGTACTACTGACTTGTGGTTTGGAATGGTTTGTTTTTGCAGTGTTACATGAAGGTTTCATTGGAATTAACCAACATGACATCCTGATTTTCTTTAAAACCATTACTCCCAAAAACACGCAAAATGCAGCTTAAAAGCTTTGGTGAGCAAGATCTACAGATTCAGCATTAATCCAAGACTTCTAATCAAGAAAGTAGACATGCAAATGAAATCAGGGCATTTTCTCATTAGGCACACTCGAAACTATAAGATTCCACAGCAATCTCTTTTTAATGTGCACACTGATGAATACAGTATGGCAGAGGGCATAATGAAAATGATGAACTTTATTTTCCTTTAAAGTTTACTAGGGATTGCAAAGACAAAAACTCAATGGGGGACGAAAAACCAGACAAATAGCCGACAGGAGAGGAAAACATATCTAGACGGATGGACAGACAGCTCCATCAGTGAAATAATGCCAAGCTAAAGCTGGTTTCTACAAGTAAGAGTCATGCCATTTTGACAACACACTCTAAATTTTACATGAACCCATTTTCAATCCACTTCATTTGACAGCTAGCTCAGTGTTTTTTGAAAGTGTAAAAAAAAAATAAAAATAAAAACTAGTGTAAGAGAATATAATCACATTTGCTCCAGATTTGAAACTGTAGAAATATCCAGTGGATGTGGTTCGTTAACATCAAATTAAGAAAAGTACATCAAATATATAAGTATTATATAAATATACTGTATAATATGACACAAACCATGTTTATCCTTCTTGCAAGTGACCGTCAAGTTGTCTGGGTCATGTATAGCATCACACTGGCATAGCTCTGTGTTTTTTTCGGTGTTTTTGTAAGTTCATTAGGGTATGTTGCACAACGCTTGATTTCTTCAAAGTGACAGATGAATTTGCACCAAAATAGCGTGGAGTTTTAATGCATGCACAGCTTTTAAAATCAATATAAGCGAACACATTTAAAAAGGCAATTTCCTTTGCTATCCTAACACGATTATATGGTTGGATGCTTTTTTTATTTGCAAATATGTGAGTAGGCATAGGATGGCTTTGTAAAATGTAAAATGTTCCCCATTCCCTCCATGTCTGTTTTCTTTTGTAACTGTTGTTACAAAGGTTACTCTCTGTTGTAACTATAGTTCTTTAGAAATACTGTACTGTTCATTATGTTTCACTGAGGGAAATGTGTCTTTATTGAATCATTATACTTAATTTTACACAAACAATTTACTGCCCAATTAAGTTATTTACTTTTAAGAGACCAATAACTTTTAATTACACACTAATTCAGCAGCTAATGCATTTTAATTACCCTCTAGTTTGTGATTTACACACGTTTATAGTCTTTAAGAGATATAGTAAACATTATGTTTTCCTTCCTCCCTTTCATGTGTAGTCATGTGAGAGAGTCAGGTGCTCTAACAAGGAGGCTAAAGACTGCAGCCTCTAGTGTCTGTCGCTAGAGCACCTTTTGAGATCAGAGGAGTGAGGTTTACTCGTACAGCGACTACTAGCTGGCCTCCGATACACATGTTCTGTCTGGAGAAACATCATGTCATCTCAATGGCTTCACATAGTTTCTAATTTAAAGCCTTTTTGTGTTGTTTTTTAGTGATGTATTGACTATTTCACCTTTCCCTTTGGATTTGTAAAGTACATGCTGCATTTTATGGGCAACATTAAGAAGACTAATGAAGGGAAAAATGCTCTGTTTATTCATTTTGAAAGGTCCTTCAGAACAATAAGGGTAATAAAACATAGATTATTATCTTTCTGCCCTAGCACTTGTTTTGAAGTTTTATAGTTACTGCTTTTCTTGGACAGACAAGAAAAAATAAGCATCTGCATGGGCCAATACAATTCCAACCAATAAAATTCAACTTAAATGAAAAACTGAATATTCATTCAGTACAGAATTCCTATTTTTGACACTGAGGTCCAACCACACTTTATTTTTTAGAGTTGGTGTGCATTTTATTGAGGACATTTTATATTGAGAGTGATTAAAAGTGCAAAGGCACAAATCTTAAATGTCATGAAAATATCAACCTTTTACCTGCTGTAACTTTTTATGCATTTTAAAACATCTCTACCACAGCACATCCTGAATATAAAATATAATCTTCTTCATTATGCAAACACCTGTGGCTATTTTGCTAATGAAAACCAGCTGTTCGTTGTAAGTTGTTGAGTAAAACGTTGACTCATTTAAGAAGGCAATATTGAATTTACCCAGATATGATCTGATTTTGCAAAAGAGAAATAATAATCCGCCTAGCAAACATGCTCTTATCCAAACACAAATAAATTAATCATGGCTCCCCATACTAGGCGGTGCTCTGCCGCACACATCTGTTGCATAAATTACCACGCTGCAATGGAGTCCTGCCTTTCTTCAAATAAACAGGAATACTTAATGCCTCCTAGTTTGAAAGAAATGTTGAGTAATGAATAATAAAAGCATGTTTGCTGACATGGAGTCTCTGTGGACAGTAGTGGTCTCCATAGTCCAACTGGACTGACCTCAAGTCTGAGGCAGCAATAATGAGGGTATTCAGTATGAGGTATAAAATCAATGTGCCCCAGCTGCTTTTAATCTGAACCTTCTTTGTATTTTTTTTTTCATTGAGAGGACCTTGATGAAAGATTTTAATGGAGTTTGATAAGAGTAATTATGATTCATTAGGGCTCCATGATAGAGAAAAAGACTTTTGAGCAACCAAAGTAATATGCGCTTTCAAGCATGGCAGCCGAACAAGTCATGTCCTAATGTGAGCAAATTTTTATTGTTGTCCATTTCATTAGTTACAGAAATCTCTCTTGAAAGTGGAAGTAGTAATTGCATGAAATTGGTTGTTAGTGGCACTAAACATGAATGTCAACAGACCGTTATGAGGCTAAATGGTTCCTTCCACATGTTTTCAAACGTTATTGCACAAGCAGGATTTTAGTAATCACCGAAATTGTACAGTGTTTTGCTTTTCACCTCTAAAAACATGGATCATGACGCAAGATTAAAAGCTTCACTGTGCTCTCGGGTGTCTTGAGTGTTTTCAACTTTGTATTCCATTCTAAAGGAAGTGATTTAACATTTTAAAGAGTGAAAAATTAGACACCTTGTACAACTCTCTGGAATACTTGATTCTGATTGGTCAGTCGCTGTGTTCTTCCAAATATTTTTGTACAACTGACCGTTGTCCTGGCAACCAGTTTCCTTCATTGTGCTCTTACACTCTCTCAAAACACTCTCTTCTCAAATAAACTTAAATGAATATTTCTTGCCCATTTATTTATTTTTTGTCCTGTAGCTGCGTAATACTGTATGTTGGATAATGTCAGTCCCATTATCCCAAAATAAATGTTTTTACGCTTTGTGTCAGGGTTTGATCACCTCTTATGTTGTCATAATATTCCACTGACAGCACATTATTACATTTCAAGTCTATTTAAGTTCTGACAAAAAACAGATACTATAGGTATACCATTTTCCCCCTGCTTCATGTTCTCCAAGGGAAATGTAATGCACGCTTACCTTAAAAATCCAAAATTTCTATATGTAACATTACAATTGCTGTAACCAAAAGAAGACATTTTGTACTTAGAGGTTCATCGTTTTAAGAACAAAAGTCAACATGAAATAAAAATAGACTCTCCTCCAGTTTCACAGACTAGTCCCAGACTAAAATGCATGTTTGATCTGTTTTAACTTAAAGCTACTTGTACTGACATATCTTAAAATATGTCAGTGCCATTGTTTTGTCTCGAGATGCACACCAGTAATTTTTTCTTTTTCTTTTTTCTAAGGCACATTTATAGAAGCTACTTAAATGTCCTCATTGAACTAAGGTAATCCTGGCTTAATCTAAGCCCTGTCTGTGAAACCAGGCATCTATTTACTTTCTTAATGTTCGTCTTACTGGGGACAGTTCATCTGTGCATGACATCTTATTCCAAAGAAAAATGTTTACCTTCCTAATCTTTCATCAAAATGTAATAACATGTTCTATCCCTGAAACCACTTTTCACCTGATGTCACCAATCCCAATTTGTCAGTCTCTTCTCTGTAAACCTGGCTCAGAGGAATATATCAACTCAACTTTTTGCCCACAGAATGGTGGTTACAACATCTACAAGTAGAGGCAAACTGCGTCATGCCAAAGACTTTAGATATACAAAAATGGTGCACTCATATAACTAACGAATGGGAGAAAGTGCAGTGCGGAATATGGCGTAACAAGTCCCATCTTCTAAATAATTGGTAAAGTCATCGTGCCACTGCTGCCATTAGAAGCTCTGGTTGCTATAAAAGAAGGCAAATTGTGTCCCAAATGACACACTTTACACTATGCACGTATATGCACGTACACTAGGTTGTGAACTTCCCTAAGCACTTCCCCTTGGGGGAAAGCCCGCCGCCATTTTGAAGTGCGTTCATCAAGTGGACAAGGACCCCATAGGGAGTGAGTCTACTCATGTCTATGTAAATTCATGACTTTCTAAAACATACGGTCGATAAAATGTTCAAACAAACTCTTAATTAAAATCACTGCACTACATAAAAAAAGAGTTGACGAGATGTTTTGGTGTTCATCCAAACACCATCCTCAGTTGTAAAAACACAGGAAGTAACTCTGGCAAATTTACACCTATTAAAGTCACATGATCAGCACACATGTAGAAGTCACATGACTGCTACAGTAAGTTAACCTCATAGTATGTTAGCCAGAGTAGATGGTATTCATCAATGCTTACAGTGGTGCCCCTCCTCCCAGTTTCTGTGTTTTTACAGCTGAGGATGGTGCTTAGATGAACATCTTGTTGGGTGCTTCTCAATACTCAAATTTATGCTTCCTCGTTCCTCCATTCTCTTATATGGCGGCGCAGTGGCTTCACTTTTTTATGATGTCCTGAGCATCCAGTCATTTATATACTATAGATCAGTGACTTGAACACATCCTCGTTTTTTCTTTTTTTTTCAAGTTAATTGAGTGCATTATCAGAGTACACTATTGTCTACTATTTATTTCCGTGTGAAAACATTGCTCACACTATTTATACAAAACAGCATTAAATATTGCACAAGTACATAAATTGGGATGTACCTTTAGCGTCCTGAGACACACTCTGCGCACGCGCTGGCACAGCCTGAAATACTGTAGAAGCTTTTTAATGCTATTTGAACAGAAGAAAAAAAAAGCTAAAGCTAGCTATGTTTCCACTATTCAATTTCTGCAATCCAGTTAAGCCAATGTTTGAATCTGCTGTTATATATTATGGAAGTAAAATACAGCAGTGTTGTGAAGTTTCTATTAACTTAAAATGTTGCTTTATATAACAACAAATCGTGGGGTCATAGCAGATGTGATATCCCTATTCCTGGGATGTCCACCCTCTCTTACTGTCAGACGGCCTCTCCTCCACCTCTCTGCCGGCCCAGAGCATGGAAGTAGGTCAGTGACTGTCCCATCCTCCAGCACGGGGGCGGCAAGCTTATTTGCTCAGGGCTTGGTAATGGTACTGGCAAAGACAGCATTCAAAAACATCCATTCCATGCTAAATTTCAAGGACAAAAATACCAGTGATGGAACACAGAAACTAAGAGAGGTCTTTAGCCTTGAGCAGAGTCCTTATTTACTGCTAGTTTGCACAGATGAGCAAATTGAGAGCTGGAGAAAGAGACTCAGGGCAGGGCAAATTCACTAAACATTTGTGGCAATTTTACTCATGCTATTTCAGTGCAAAAACTTGCATCTTATTCACCAACAGCCCACAATCCGGTTTAACCACTTGTGTTGAAATAGTTGTTAAAGTATTTTAATAATTGACTTTCAGTGCAAACACGCCTTCTGTTATATTAGAAATAGATATTATAAACATATGAATTAGATCTATGTTACGTAAATAGTACAACCCCCGTAAAGAACGGCAGATTGTGAGACACCTGCAAGATCAGGAACTGCAGAATGCAAATTACATACATGCAGAGATTTTTTGGGGGGTTTATTTGTGTCGTTACTTGATGTGCATATGGATCCTTTAATGAATCGGATGCTAAAATAATACCGTTCAGCCAAAGGTAATCTTTTAGTGACAAAGATACTGATGAAAATGTTTGTAACGATAATTTAATTTTTATACATTTCATCAATGAAAATGAAGAGGATAGAAAATTTGACATCAATGCCAGAAGTACTGCAGTGTGGATAATTGAGACTAGAGGTAATATTCATAGTCCAGCTACAATCACTTGTTATTATGAAGGGATGTCACAGGTGGTACAATAGGGTACCTATATGCTCAAAACAAGTGAAGTGCACTTCACCTATAGTCATCTGTCTTCATTATTATCTGCTATGACACACCAGAAGCTAATGAAAAAGCCATGTCAAGCCTTCTGACAGACGGGGAATTAAAATAGTCTTTTTCTTCATCTTCCCTCACAGATGTTCGATTTACTGACATATTTGCCATGATTTGGATTTCCAGTGTTGGCAAGACTGTGATTGTGTTGGATTGTAGCGTATCAGTCTCAGAATCAGGCACCGGCAGGGCTGACAGAATACTCCCAGCTGGATTCTACATAGAGGTTGTTATGAAGTCTAGCCAACCATGGATGTGTTGCCAAGATCGGATCGGGAAGCATGAGCAATGCAGCACAACCAACCCCAAACCTCCAGGTTCCCCCCTCCTTCTCAACAAATTCATCAACACAGTCATCAGCCATTATCAAACAGCTCAGCTGAACCTGAGGGCTGCCTGGGAACAGAACAAAACCGCCACAAGAATCATCTCGTGTACGCGCAGTGCCTGTGATAAAGACCCTCCTCTGTCGTTTGCATGCATCCATTGCATTTAGCATATCAATTTCACGCATTTCAATGAATTGATGCCTGATGAGGAAGAATGCTGTACTGTACATGATGCTAATTTTCACCAAGATGGCAATAAAAGAGCATAGATTGCATCAGACCAAATTGTATATATTCATAAACGACAAGCTTCATTTTAAACAAAAGACTGTAGTGAATGATCCGCCTGTGTGTGGTACACTCTTAATAGATTACTCTGAGCAGACTGTAATGAGAAGGAACAAAATATTATTAGTGCATGGCGGTGCTTGCTAAGTGTTTCATTTAATATCCTTTGGCTCTGAAAAATGATGACAGAAATAATCAAATTTGAATATTGTTAAATTCTTGACAATTCAGTTCTGTGATTCGTAGACACTGACTTGAATGCTAATTCTTATTAATTTCAGGGTTTATAGGTACAAAACAGAATTTCAGGTTGGGAACTTAAGTTTTAATGTTGGTTTACCCCAGTATGCTTTTATTATGAACATCTGAAAAGGGATTTTTGCATATAACCATCTGAGTTAGCTGGAAACCACTTGGCAATTTGCTTCATCATTTTTATCAAGGTTGTACAAGGAAGAAGAAAAAAAAACAGTCATGTTTGATTCAGATGGGATTAAAAATCAAAAAGTATGTCTGTGAAACATTTTTTTCCAACGCCTTAAGGGAAAACCAGTCTCATCTGAATAGGGCTTGTGTGTGGACAGTTTAACTTAAAGAAACACATACAAAATGAAGATAATCACTTCAGTGAATTGGACATTACTATTTAACACAATAACTGGTTGGTGAATGTGAGAATTATTTTGAAATCAAACCAGGGCTCTTAAACAGAAACCACACCGATCCAACAGCCTTCATGACTTTCTCAGAGCATAATTCATTTAATGAAAGCACTGAAATTAATTTGAATTTCAATGTCCCCTTTGAAGGCTCCCCTAACATATGACTAATTGATACCTCTGGAACCAGTGTGCATTCAAACATTTCTTTCTGCTCTGATGGCCGACACAGACAAAGAGAAAGAGAGCGAGACACCTAGTTAACGCTCAACGTGTCATGATTTATTTAATAGATGTAGCATTGGATAAAGGTGGTGTTTTGCATGAGAAAGAGGTGTAATTGTATAAGAGGTAAACAATCAGATATCTCAGACTCAATAAAGGTAAACTATTAACTACTAAAGGTGCTGTAGGGATATGCTTCTCATTGAAGTACAGAGCACAGTTCTCTCTCTCTGTAAGGCTGACATCTCATTGGAAAGGTTAGCTCTGTGACCTTTATGTCTTATACCTTATTATGTAGGCAAAGAGTGTGCACTTTGATAGTTCAGAAAAGTACACTGAAGCTTCTTTCTCTGACAAAATCAGGTAGATCTTTACTGAAATCCTTCTCTGACAAAAGACTGAAAAAATACTGATTCCCATAGATAGCTCCCATAAAAATGCTGATTCTAATAGATTCGTGATTGAATCCCACAGATAACTTCGAAGAAAGGGTGCTAACAGAATAACAGAAAAGCCAAGAAGTCTGCAATACCTGGAGAAAGCTAGCTGTTAGTATTCCTATTCATCTTAATGGCAGTACCTTGGCTGGTCCAATCACTTGAGCAGTAAATGCCATGTGACTAATCACATCGTGGGGAAAGAAATATGCATTAAAAAAGAATCAGGCACTTGAAACATATCTACTATAATAGAATTAAATAGTGTTGATTGCATGTTGATTTATTTTTCTCAGAATACACAGAAAAATCAAAATGGCTGTCAATGTATATCATTTTTTTTTTTTTTACTTCAGATGGTGTAGTTACATCATCTAACAAGCAGGGTCAAATGGTGCCATGCTAAATCCGCCCAATCTTTGGTTTGATCTAGTTCCATGGTTCTCAAATGGATTTGCTTAATCAGGAACCAGATTTGGACATCAAGTGGTGACCCAACACTGCACCAAAACCATTAAAAGAATTGGGGTTGATAAGATATTTTTAATGTTTTGAAAGAAGTCTCAAGGCTGCGTTTATTTGATTCTATCATGGCAAAGCTGAAATTTCAGCATCATTACTTCAGTCATTAGTGTCACATGATCCTTCAGGAATCATTTTATCATGTTGATTTGATCCTCAAGAAACATTTGTCATTATCATCAATTTTGAAAACAGCTGTGCTGCCTAATATTTGTGTGAAAACCATGATACGTTTTTTTTTTTTCATGATTAGTTGACAATGATTTATTTGAAATATAATTTTTTTTTATTGTTTCTTATCATGTGTCTTTTGTAACATGTCTCATCTATCATAAATGTCTTTCTTTTTATCAATTTAATGCATCCTTGCTGAATAAAATAATTCATTTCCCCAAGCATTTGAATGGTATAGCTAAATGGCATAAGCTACATGAATATGACAAATTCAAAATGTCTTGCATTTCAATGTCTTTAAGCCAATGCACAAAACATATTTTGGTTGACATAAACCATGTTTATGTTTACTGCAAGTGAACCCATTTGCTTTGTACTTTCTTTTTCCTTAAGTAGTTCTGATTTGTTTTTGAGGATGATAGGATGTCATGCATGTTGGCATCTGTCTAGTTTGTCTAGCTTCTACCAAGTGAATGAATCTGCAGAAAAAATACCATAGCATTTGATTGGACGCGCAGCATTTGATGTCAACAGAAGATATGGGAAGCATTTTTCCCCTTTTTAAAAGTTGGAAAGCCCAATGTACGAATAAACGGTACATATATTGTTTGTATTTTTCTTTTCTTTTTTCCACTTGCTTTCAGAACAGACCTGAGTGAAATTTTATTTTCTTCCATAGTCCAGCAGGATCCATTCAGGCGTCCTATTTTTGTCATAAATGACTTGTATTGTCATTACCTGAAACAAACAAGCTTATAATCAATCATTCCATCATGCACTCCTCCAAACCAGTGTGATGTACATTTGAATTTCTATTTGTTTTTAATTAAAAAGCTATTTTAAATTCCAAAGATGAACCAAAAAAAAAAAAAAAATCAATCCCCAAATGACAACAAACATTCTCCAAGCTTGAACCTGAAGACACGCGTTTAATATCCAATAAATAAAAGATTGTTACACTTGAACGACCAACAGCATTTATTTTGAATTGACCGTGTTTGGCTTCACATATTCGCTCAAGGTCTGCTCACGACAGGCTGCACAACCTTTACACAACAAGGTCACATTCACGATTTTGTGTCCGATAGGTCAGCGTTGACTGCTGCACGGAATACACAAAAAAATCCTCACGTTTCACCATCTTCCTATGGGAGATAAGCTGAGGGATCTGTGAATACAGGTAACACAGCATGCAAGAGGAGATCAGCACAGCGGTTACAATGGTTGTGTATCCAGGGACATGAATGCAATGGAGTGGAAAGATCATGTAGAAAGCTGTTTACCCTTGATTTGTTTGAATCAATAGCTGCAGTGCTTTGGTTTTTCTCAATGATTTGTAATTTGTCCCTGTTTGGCAGCTCTTAAGCCCCTAAGATCCAACACAACACTGAGCCTCATAAAGAAAGGCAAATCCAGACTTTATAGGATTACTAGCACCCTCATAAAAAGAGAAAGTCAGCACTCTCCTCTGAGAATATTTCATTTATGGGATTTAGCCTAATATGACCCCAGGATCCATCTGTAAATCTGATTACTATAGGCAACTTATGACATGCATATTTCATAACAAAACATTAGATAATTGGTTCTGAATTAGAATTTTAATCATCATGGGGAATTGCAAATAGTCTTGAGAATATGACATTGCAGTGAGTCAAGCTAATACAGTACATCCTTCTACTGTCTTCACATGTGAACTGAAAGTATAATAAATAACAGCCTTGGTAGGGCCCATTTAATTATCTCAATTTGAAACACTGCGACTTTCATTTGTGTATAATTTATGGGGAACATCTGATAATGTCACTTTTTTTGGGGCCTTTTGAAAAGACAGTAATGGAGAGCGGACGGGGAACAGGAACTACTGGGAAATGTCACAAGCGACATTTGAACCACATGAGCATTACTAACCACTCAGCTTCAGACTAACGTGTCCCTTTTGAAGTCGACTTGAATGTACACGGGGTCTAAAGGTGGTGACGCTACCACAAAGTCTCATACAAAGATTACAGATTGGCTCCTTTGCACCCAGTTTCAAAGAGCGCTCATGTGTTAAGGCATTAAAGCATTGGCTGTAAACCCAGGAAATCTTCCTTCTTCCTGTTTCTGTCTCTGTCTGTGCAGTGGGCTCTGGTAAAGGTATTGGCAGGCCTCTGACACTGGCAAGAAAATGATTGATTGGAGTGTATTGATCGTGTTGTAATGAAAGAAACCATGCTCACTGTCACTATGTGACGGATACATAAGCTCTGCTGAGGACATTGTGTATTTTCCTTTGATTGAGCTGAGATAAATGTAGCGGAATGAACATCACTATTGAAGGCAGCCTTAACACTGCGCTCAGGAAACACAATCACTACAGTGGAACTAAAATTGCATGCTTTCTTGTCTTAAACCAGGGCTGAAATGTAATGTTACAGTTATAATGATATGTTTATACTTACAAGAAAGCAAATTTGAACATTTTTCGTGCACTGCTTGGAAAGTTTAAGTGATCAGTGCTGAGATTTTCACCATGGCCTTTATGGTTCAATGATGTTCCATGACATTCTGTGAGGATAAACAAAATCATTTATAAATTCTAACATGGTTCTTTGTGCTTGCCCTGATGTTGTACAGCAAAAAAAATGACCAGCTTTTCTTGAATCTACACCAGACAACGTGCAGACTTACAATGACCCACATCTTGTCTAAGTCTGGAATCACTGGCAGGCGTAATAGCTTCTAATGGTGAGTAATATGAGCTGCAGAAATAATTTCTCTTCCTGTGAAAAGTTAAATGAGGCTTAATTAAAAAAGACACAGGACAGCTAAGACTTCTAATTCTCATTCAGACGGTAGAGCAGCCTGGTGTGAGAGGCCTCTGATAATAGAGGTAATTCTCATCTATATTGCTGTTCATGCTGCTGAAAAAAAATTAAAAATAGTACAGCACAGCACTAACCAGCCATCATATAACACTGAACCATTCTGTTTTAATGTTTAATTACACTGAAAAATGAATACCTCAAAAACTGCATACAGCGCTGCCAGAATATAGTAATCCCAAATCATCATGTCCATTTAAATGAATTTACGGGGGTGTATACAAAGCATGAAAAATAAAATTGTCCTTGATTTTTTTAAATGTTTAATGTATTAAAACATACTGTAACTTTTATAACATTCTCCCTTGTTCAAAAAGGCCATCTATTGAAATTAAGGGCCAAAAATGACTTACACAACAATGCCGTCTATGTGTTCCGACAGAGTGAGGTAAAGACATATGTTTAGACTAATCAGTGCAAGGTATTGAAAAGGTAGCATAGATACTATTCTAAACACCTGAAAGAGATACTTAAAGGGATAGTTCGCCCCAAAATGAAAATTCTGTCATCATTTACTCACCCTCAAGTTGCTCCAAATCTGTATGAATTTCTTTCTTCTTTTGAACACAAAAGAAGATATTTAGAAGAATATGGTTGACCAAAGAGTTCATGGGCCAAAGCATTTTCCAAAGATTTTTTTGTACTATGGAAGTCAATGGAGCCCATCAACTGTTTGGTTACCCGTCGATCTTCAAAATATCTTATTTTGTGTTCAAAAGAAGAAATTTATACAGGTTTGGAACAACTTGAGAGTAAATGATGACAGAATTGAATGTTTTTGGGTGAACTATCCCTTTAACCTCAATCAACTGCATTTGTGACAATGTTGATTACAAAAAAAAAAAAAAAAAAAAAAAAAAAATAAATAAATAAATAAATAAAATAAAATATATATATATAAAAATTCAACTTGCACGTTATTTTATATATATTTTTTTAAAGCAATATATAATTATATTTAAAATATATAAAATAAATAAATATATAAAAATATAAAAGCAAAATATATATATTTTTCTGTTTAAAACTTTTTATTGAACTAAAAAGCTATTTTTTACAGTTGTTTTAGTGTTTATAGCATTGCATTGTAATTGGATATAACGTTTCACTGAAAAGGTAAAAAAAAAAGTTCACACTTATGTTAAAATCAATATGCATATTGTTTGTCTTGTGGCTAAACTATTGAAACAGCGAGTATTTTAACATTTACATACTGACCCTTATTCACTTCCACTGAAAGTGTCACACTGTCACTCCTAGAAATGGAGGCACAAATGGAAATTTATTTTTATAGTAGCTTGTATATCAACATTATTCAACAAATGCAATTAAGCTTATCTTGTATTGAAGCCATAAATATTCCTCTAATTTCGGTTCCTGGACATTTCAGTCTGACATTAGTCTGACCCCCCCCCCCCAAACCCCACCCCCAACACACACATACACACACTAAATTATGACTGCTTTCATCCCAAAAAGATGACTGATATTACAAGTGAACCTCACAGAAAAAAAGAACAATTACAGAAATGCTGGATAAAAAGCACCAGTTTCTTGATGAGTGTGATGGAGAAAGAAAGCGATGGATGCGCTGCGTCTCATTTATGTTCTTGGTTGCATAGACGGAGCCAGCAGGATTTTGATGAATAGCATAGAAACACCACTGACCTAGTTGCCTATTTTGGTTCAGCCGCACTGATTCACAGCACCAAACACAAAAGATTGAGCTAAGCACTTCAGGGCGACTGTGTTGGATGACTTTGTGCAATGCATTACCAGTGCTTCTTGCGTGTTCAGCACAGTCGTTCATTTTACCCCATGGACATATATAGGGCGGCCAATGCTTTCTAAATTAAAACCTGTTTAATTTTTACATTTATTATTACATAATTCAACTAACAGGTAGCACTGAAAAATGTACATGAAACTTTATTTTGTTCATTTTGATTAGATTAGTTATTTAATATTTCATTGTCATTTTTCGTCATATAACTTTTTTTGTTTAAAGAAATGTTAAATCCTAAAACGTGTTTATTTCCAGGTTTAAATGGGATTTTAAATCCCAGATTGTTTATGTGATCTCAGATCTATAACAAAAAAACACATTTACTAAATTTCAAATTGCGTTAGACATATAAACATATCTTGAATTAAAAAAATGATATTCTTTAAGAATTATTTAATATTGTTTAGATGTTTCCCTGGAAAGAAGAGACTAAAATACTGATTTAGAAAGAGCAGATGAATAGATCTTTAAATTGTGAAAGAGAAGAGAAGAAGGCTTTATGGAAAGAGGGGGGAGAATCAACATAAGGTGAGAACTAGACGTTGCGTAATGATATTGTTTTTTCAAACAAGGTTGCCATCATTCATCCACATGGATCCCTCCTGAGATCTGTGAAAGGTTGATGTGCCCATTGAATATTGATGGAGAGCGTCGGAAACCGAATCGTTTGGGAGGTAGAAACGGCAACATCTGTTTCATGTCTGTTATGACGGTGGTGATGAGTCAGAGGAAAGACTAGGAGACGTTAAATACTGACGTTTAAAAATATGATGACACAAGGAGGGAACAGTTGGGCATGTTTATAGAGAAGAAACATATATCACACCTGCATGCTGCTGTGTAAAGAGGTATATACGGCTGTTCAGTATTCCCAGACCTCCTCCAAGGGGAAGAAAGACTTACAGCTATTCCCAGTGTATTAATTAACCCTGCCAATGGAAGAGATGCAGAAAGACAGTGAGGAGAGACAGATGATGCAGTAAAAATGCTTCCACTTAGCCATAGAGGTTAAAATTCAGACACATTGTGCACCAACAGTGTATTTATTGAAGCTGCACCAGGGCTCAATGATGGACAAAACTAGGGGTTTTCATTGAGGCCGAAGACTCCCAGGGGACTGTAGGGAGGTTTGCAAGGGTTTTTCCTCATTATGCACCATGCATAATGAGATAAAAGAGAAAAAAAAAACGAAATAAATAAAATCATTATTAATAATAAAGAATTACTAATTATTTTATTCTTCTGATTAAGAAAATATAGCAAGTAAATATTTTCCATTTTATACATATTATTTTTATTTTTCACAGCATAAAATACATATGCGTCTTGCAAGGGGATCCTATGGAAGCTTGTTTCCACCACTATATGTACAAAAGGTAATTGTGACTTTTTGTCTCACAATTGCGAGTTTCTATCTGTCAATAAATTTGGACTTTATAACTCGCAATTGTGTGTTTATGTGTATCTCGCAACTTTATTATTCCGGGTTTATATCTGCCGATTCTGACTTTTTTTCCCCTGAGAATTGTGAGATATAAAGTCACAATTATCTTTTTTTTTTTTTTTGTGTCGGAAACATAGGATCATAATATTTGAGCAATGCCAAAGTTTGAATACCTCTGGTCTAGATGAGATAAAAACAAAACATGACTATAAAATAATCTAATAATTTATATTTAGCTTTGACAATACAAAACTTGTGCTTACACAGCAATAATACAGCTTAATTGATTAACATGTCAAGTCAAGTCAAGTCAAATTTATTTATATAGCGCTTTTCACAATACAGATTGTATCAAAGCAGCTTCACAATATTAAATTAAAATAATATATCAATGTTTGTTTCTAGTGGAAAACGTCCACGTTTGGTAATGCTGATCAATAGTATTGTTGATTGATTAATTAAATTAAATATCCCCAAATATCCCCAACTGAGCAAGCCAAAGGCAACAGTGGCAAGGAACCGAAAACCCCCCAAAAAAAATACTCATGACATGACCTTTTTTCAAGTATTATTTCATTTTGTACTTATAAAACGCTCCACAATCTATTATGACACTTCACCAACCTACAGCAAGTGTGTGAAAAGATGAAGTTATCTGAGTGGAGGTTAAACACCCACACAACATATACCTAGTATGTCAGTATGTCATTCTCTCGCTGTTATATATGGAACACAGGATAAAGGAAGACTTGTGAGAATTACATGTAAGTGCACTCACTTCGGTCTGAATTTAGTGTAAGTGCAAAAGGATTTGATTATAAAACAATGTCCTCTTTATCACCATGCAGCATATTTTACAAGCAGAGCCCTGAATGCAGATGTAATATCACAAGTTCACAAGATCACAAGTTCTTCCTGATAATAACCCTCAATATCCTTTCATAGATCTCTACATTCCTGACCATTCTTCTTACTGTCTTTCAAGGTACTGCTTTTAAATGGTGTCCCAAAGGCAAAAAAAAACTGATTGAAACAAGAGGGGGTGTACAAGTCATTTACATGTCTAAATGTACATAATATTTTTTTATATATAATGCAATACAAAATTTTAACTAACCACATACATTTGGCTACGATTTAATCTACATATTTTCACCTGCATTATAGAGATGATTTTTTCTGAGGTAACCAATGCAACATGATGCATTTTTTTATGTTTTTTTTTTTTTTTTTTACAATGAGATGGAACATGGTAAAAAACATAAATGTTGTTATTATTTATAGATTTATTAGACATTTACTAAAACTGTTAACATTAATGTGCCAGTGCAAGTGTCACACAAAGTCATTAGCACAGTATTCATTTATCAGTAAATGAAAAAAAAAACTTTTTTTTGCTTAAATCAAACCCAAAAAGGCATTTGACACAAGTAAAATAATATGCAGGCTTTGTACAATGAAACTGGCAACGCTTTATAATAAAGTTCCATTTGTTAACATTATTGGTAACACTTTACAATAAGGTTCGTTAGTTAACATTATTTAACTACATTAGTTAACATGAACTAATAATGAACAGCTGTATTTTTATTAACTAACGTTAAAAAAGATAAACAAATACAGTAACAAATGGATTGCTCATAGTTATTTCATGTTGGTTATTTCATGTTAGTTAATACATTAACTAATGTTAACTAATGAACCTTATTGAACTAAAAATTAAAAATAACTTGGCGCCACTTTCTTTTGATGGTCCACTTTAGACATTCTTTTGACTACAAGGCTGCACCTACGTTAACTAACTCTCATTAGTAGTAGTATTAGTTGAGTATGAATAGACTTAATATCTGCAGACACTTTATTTTGATGGTCAGCAGACATTTTACTTACTATAAGTAACTTTGAAAGTACATTTAAAAACCTAATCTATTAACCCGAACCCCTTATTCTACTACCTCTAACCCTAACAGTCTACTAACTTATACTCTAATGAGAGTTAGTTGACATGTAGGTGCAACATTACTTATAGTCAACAGAATGTCTAAAGCGGATTCAAAAAAAGTGTAACCAATAATTCTAAAGTATTTATTACATTTACAGATACATAATTAAAATCAAAAGTTGTATCTATAAATATTATTTAACGGACATGAGCTGACATGAACTAAAAATGAATAGTTGTATCATCATGTATTATCATTGTAACAGAGATGAATAAATCCTGTAACAAATACAAAGCTCTGTCATGTAACTCTAGATGGCGCAGGCTAATAGGTCCTTAAATCACCCTGCTTGTAATCACATCATTCTCTATAGGGCACAGCTGATTGTTTCCTGCTGTATCAGTAGCCAATGAGCTCGCTGCTCAACTTTCAAACACTTGCATTAACATCAGTGCAGCACGCAGAAACCCTCCACCTAGATCTGCTACGGGTAATTCATGTACGCTATATTGTATTGTCTTACATGATCACAGCAGTGTGTCGTGCATGTATTGGCAGTAGCAAGTCCCGTATTTGATCTGCAGCAGCAGCAATAACCAACGGCAGCAGCGTAGCAGATCTATTCCGCTAAGACCAAACATATCAACATTGTCATACCCATTACTATGCCAAACACTCAGAGAGTTGTCATGACAGAAATGAATTACTTATTGTTGGTTAATTTTAGTTAGTGCATTTACTAACTTTATTACTTATAGAACTTTATTGTAAAGTGTTGCAGTGAAATTGAATTTTCAGTAAAGCAAGTGAAAGTGAATATCACAAATGCTATCATTCAAATTTTGAAAATTGAATTGTCATGTTTATTTTGTTGACATTCCTTAAAAAGGAGTTGAATGTTAAATGAATATAAACATTTTGATTTGCATACCAGAAATGTATAGCAAAAGTTTTTGTATGCTTTCAAAGTGATTGCGGGCACTCAGCCTACTCTGAAAGTTATCCTATAATTTGCACACTGAATAAGACATACATTTTTCTGTTTTCAGGCAGGCTGTTAATGGAACCAATCTCTGCTGAGGCCAAAATATCAGAGTGTTGCCAGAACATGAGACATTGTTCCACTTGTGTGATTTCTAACTAAAGGGGAAAGGGAGCCGTACCCAGTTAGAGGAGAACAAGGTTATTACCTTCACAATGTTCTCCGTGACAATCTGCAATCTGCTGGCATTTCCCCGGGACATCTGTTTCAGCCAAAATAAATGGAACATTATTATGCATGGTAGAAACACTCACGTTGCCACTGATTTGCCACTGATTGGGACAAAGGGCCTTTGACAGATTGCATTCTGGGTGTGGAAGAAGACTCTGTTGTTCTATAGACAGAGAGTGAGAGGTTCTCTCCAAAGCCCTTCGTTTTGCTAACTAAACACTGCTGGGGAAGGACCAGTCATCACAGGTCATAGCGGGGCAGTTCCTCAGGGACTGGAGAGTGGACTTGACCACTTTTGGCTTCTCTGACTGAACTGTTCAAATCTGAACTGGTTTTGACCCGTGCTGGGATGGGTAAAAACCGTCAGGCTTGCTCAGATGACTACAGTAATTGACTTGTCATCTGACACAGTGACTGAGACTTTGGTCTCGGTGCTTAGACTGGCACTCACAAATAATGTGGCATCTTTGTGTTGATTCACTGACCTCATCATCAGCTGCTCATTTCCCCCATGCCTGAAAGTCTACAACTGTTTGGATAGACAAATGCATGTTAGTGATGACTGGCAGCCATTTAATGCACCGGGCGCAACAGGGCCACGAGAAAACCTACCACGTTGTATGGTATCAATTTAGGTAGCTGTCAGTCTTAAAGCTGTTGTCATGGTGACAATCATACACTCTCATGCAATGTAATCATGGTTCATTATGATTCTATGATGCTGTGATAACGACTAGGTGTGTCCTCTTATACCTTTTTCATGTTATCAGAGCAATGAAATATGACAGAAAGGGCAAAATAATTAGTCCGTAAGATATCTTAACATGTATACTGTATATATATTTACAACAGTTCGTTCTGGTTTTCAATTCTGATTGGCTGCAAGCCTTTTCCAGCCATGCAATATTCTACCATTATCAGCACTGGAACCGTTTCACTGTGAGAGAAATGCTGCAAATGGAGTGATCCAAACAGTGTCATGGCAGACGAGCAAACACCATACATTTACAAATACTACATGGAGGTTTTTTGTAGGTGAGAATGTAGTTATTTAGGCCTCAAATATGAGACTTATACAAAAACAGCACGTATTTGATAATTTGTTTAGACGTTTCCAGACCGTCAGATCGGCTCAACTGTTAAACTGTTAACTTGAGATTTGAATCCGCGGCGGAAGGAAGTAGTTCCACACAAAAGTTGTTTCTTATTTATTTACACACTTATGCCATCGAACTGTTGTATAAACGCAATATCACAGCTGTGCGATATGGATTACCTACGGCTACAAGTGTGATATTGCTTATATATATTGATAAATCGTGAGAAATGGCATCAGGAGTCTGACATTTGTTTCTGAATTGGGCTACACTTTCTTCCCATTATTTCAAGATACACAGTCTCGTTTTATCGTCAAATTGGATGCAAACTGCAAATTTACATTCACAACTCAGGTAAAATATGATTTCTTTTGCAATGGTGATTAATAGTAAAAAGCGGTGCAGAAAATACTGACATTTATTCTTATATTTTAATGACTGCTGTCATGTTTTATATAAAAATATTAAATGTAAATGTCTTTAAAGAGTCAGTATATCTTAAAAAGTATATACCTGTTAGAAATCTGTAACTCCTTTTCAGCATCTTTAGTTTAATCAGACTTAATGTCATGTTGAGGTGGTGCAAGATCAAGCTCCCATTCGGCAGTTGCTCATTAATGCTCTCTAACTGGTTGGGACAGTGGCAGTGCGCACCTGACTATTGGTCGACTAGATTTGTCATTTATTTGAATCTGCAACATGCTGAAAATTTTTTTAGATCAGGAGCTTCTTAATGCAGTCTTAAAACATCACTGGCCAATGTGCTTCTTGTAGTGTAGGGGTGAGCAGGCACAACCTAACACAGGGCTAGTTGTAGTATTTCAAATACGTGTATTTACTAGTTGCAATATCAACACTACAGTATATAGAGAAATAATTGTGCCAGAATTCAGAAATCATTTATTTTAACCATAGCAAAAATATATTGCTTACTTATGTTAATTTGTCATCTCTGTTTGTTTTGTTTATTTAAAATTAGACAAATGACATTATTTTAATCTCCAATCTGTTATTTAACAGTTGAAATAGTTCTTTAATGCTTCGCTAACTAGCACAAGACACTAGCTGGGTTTAAATCCCAGTTGCGCAGATGGCGTTTTAATGTGCCCCTATTAGAACATGCTATTCTATTCTATACTTTTATGAATTCAATCGAGAAACCATGAGAAAAAGGTGAATAAAGACTAAAAATTATTAATTATTATTATGTTTTGAACTATGCTGTATGGCAGTGTTTTGCGGTGTGTTGTCAAAAAAAAATACATTATTTTATATGAAAAAGTTATACATTTTATTTTATTGACAAAATATTTTAGTTTGTCTTGTATACTGTACAGTATATGTTTTTTGATTAGATTAGATTACATCTTAAGCTCTCATGGTCATGTTATGTGCCCTACACATGGCATGTTGTCACATTTCACTTCCATTCTAAAAAAAGTATACACTGTATTAGTGAAACAAAACCACATAATTGTACAAGACATGTGGGAAATTAATGTGGGAAAAAATAAATACTCTGAACCCCAAGTGGATTTACACAAACTGTGAAAGTCAAAAAGTGTTAGGTTGTGCCCCGCTCTCCCCTACGCTTAACAGGTCAATTCTCAACTTCTTTGCAACATGCAAGATTAATGATTTACATCTTCATAATACTCAGAGCTTGGTTTAGTGCATGGATATAGGTCTTGCATGTGTCTATAATTTACAGCTTCTACTGCAACTTCCTTTGATCATCTTCTCTGATTCGTGCTAAGTAAACATTCCACAGTGAAAAATTCTCCTAAAAGTGGAATGACTTCCCAGAAAGCTTTATCACTGCTTGAGCGTCTTTCCCTCTTTCTTCACAGCATGGGTCGTGTGATCTTACTTTAACAACAAATGCACTGTGTTGTTTATGACGCACAATATGTCACAGCATGTATATGTACCAGAATCCCTAATGCTATGATGTTCATTTTCGTCCATGTTACTCTACTAAGTATTAGAGCTGCCACAAAATGCTTGCTAACTGTAAGCCTACTGTATGAAATGCAGATTGTGGGATATCCTACCATACTGTATGATCACACACATAATTTGTCTGTTTTAAAACCTATTTAGATGCCTGTCGTGAGAGTTTTAGTCACTATAAGTGCCGTACATTTTTTTCAGAAAGCTAGGCATTTTAAAAATGCTGTCTTTTAAGATACTTCATTTTATCCAAATTCAAAGGGATGCTTTGGATGAATTCTCCAAAAAGAAGGCAATCACAGAATGCATTGCAGCAAGCTCAGTAAAAAAACACAATGGTGGATGATGGGAAATGCATAAATAAAATGTTTATATTTAGAAATGTTCTTATATATTCTGAAGAGTACAAATATTTAATAACATATTTCAGTCAAAATGAAAAGTTATAATTTGTAATTATCCATGAGTCTCATTTGTGGAGTTTTTTTGTTTGTTTGTATTTATTTTCCCACCACATTTATGCATTTGTAATTTGTAAAATGTAATTGGATGTTTTTTAAAATGAGTTTCTGCGTTTTGAAAAGGCGCCATATAAATATATATTATATTTGCGTGGCAAATAAGTAACTCATGAGGTTCCATGACAGTTAGGATCCAGATGCCTATGTAGGCAGAATGGCAGTTCTCTATAGGTTTTGGAAGAGAGCTAATAACAATGTGCTTATTCACCATTGTTTTCCTCATGCTATTGTCCTTGTTAAATTACTGAGGGACTAGGGTACCTGGAGTCACATACAGTAGATGCTTGTAGCCACTGGGGTTCTCTTGATTCACAAGATACTCCACTTAATCACATCTTAGTCTTATCAGATCACATCCGCAATTCGCCATCACATCTCAAAGCTGTTCAGTGTTGTGTTTTCATTTCACAACAGAACCCTCACTCAGAATTTCACCAGTAAATGACATCTCCGGGCTCAATCACATCAATATTACAGTGAAAACAATCAGTCGCTGCCACAAAGCATGTTTTATTCAGTCCGCTGCTGCCTAACGGGGCTCTCGATGCCCCTTGAGCTGTCAGAAAGGGGAAACCTAAAACACCCACAGTGCATCACCCTTTCTCTCAGAAGCACAACATGTGACTTATTCATATGTGTAAATCATGTTTTATAAAATATGACACTGCAGGGCCATTTTGGTGAAATAAAACATGCTTTATTATATAATATAAAGTACTTTTGGGCGTTACGGGGAATATTGTTTTTTTAATGTTTTTGAGATACGATGAACTAAATTACCCTTGGGTTAAAGAAACTAGATGTGTGCACAACCCTGCTGAAAAGGCCATCTTAGCATGCTATTTCTCATGTTACTGGAAGATTCACAGCACAATGCATTCTGCAGAAAGTGCACCATTCAAAAGTTAATTTAAATAGTTGAAACTGATGCAGAATTGCAATTCGGATGTAAACATAAGGAATACGAATTAAAAAGTTTATATACCGGTAACTGTATTTTTAACTAGAAAAGCAAAACTTGTCAAAGAAAACTTTGAATGTTGGCTTGACAAAGCCTTGTTTGAAAGTTTTGAAAAAGCCTTGAAGTTTGAAGAGAACGATAGATTCAAATGCAAATTCCAACGCATGTATGCGGATGAATGTGCAACAAACTTCCATTCTGTAAAGCAGGTTTAGGTCTTTTGTAGCGTACGTGCTATGTTAAATATGGAGCTGTTTTAATCTAGATGTCATTAAAAGAGCCAGCAGAGGTGAGCATAACCAATGACCATCACATAAGCAGGTTGGCATAAAAGATTTTTTTTCTTCACACTAACATTTGGATATTAAAATATACAGCAACAATATAAAGAACTAGCTAGCTTTTCTGACTACCTTAAAATTACATAGCTATCACCATCAGTTCATACTGCTGTTAACACATTCTCTGACAAGCGGATGCAATGAAACCAGTTTTCCTGTCTGTTCATGTGAATTATGGCATTAAGCCTATTGAAAGAGAAGGTGTTATGGTTACACTTAACACTTGCTGATGGCGAAGAGGAGAACATTTGACATTCATCTACCATTCAAAATGACATCTTTACTGAACAGACAACAGACAAAGTTTGACTGATCAAGAACAAAAGATATAGGACATCTTAATGAAAATTTGCAAACAGTTTCTGTTTATGTATTTTTCGTTTCATTGCTTTCTTTGAGGGATAACACAATCCAGTAGACGACACAGTGGTCAGGAGGTATAATGTTTTATGCATGTGTCCTCTTTGCAACCGAGTTGACAAGCAAAAGATACCCAGACAAGAATGGGAAATGCTGCAAAGAAACTAGTTTGTTTCACCACCGTGTTCCTATAAATCATACAGAGCCAAGCACAGAATAGAAATAGGTTCAACAGCCAATGCCCCTTTTCCACAGTATATTACATATCAAGTTAGGTGAAAACATTAGGTGACAACAATATAGAGCAGATACATTGTTCTGAATGTCATATTATGCTAATTATACCAGTTGTTATGGGCATGCCTACTCAACCTGTTTAACTATCAATCATGTTTTGTTGGAGCTCAAATATACAAGAACCTGCAAGATTAGAGAATAGGCTGTTTACCAACCCAAATACCTCATCTGAGGACTTGTTGAAATAACATTACAGATACCATTAATCTTTCATAATTGCCTGAGCGACAGTCTGTGCTGAAAACAGTGCCAGACAGAAATCACCTGTAAACAAACAAAATCAACCCGTGGGATGGAAGGTTAGATTTTATTTTGAATTTGCATGGCTTATCGCTGTCTGACCTTTTTAAACAAGAGGTCAAGTTTTAGCTGGTTAGCATGGCACCAACTGGGTGCAAAAAGCATCTTTCTCCATTGATGCCAAATCAAATAAAAAATTAGCCATGTCTGATTAAATAAAAAGTTTTGCAAGCCACATTTAAATCATGCATTTTTCTTTTTTTTTTAGTAGATGTTTTACCCGTCTATTTTCGTCTTTTTTAAATCTTAGAAATCATATCCTTCTAAATGTAGGATAGTTTATCACTTGTCTTAAATCCCAAAATGTAAGATGTTTAATGCATTTATTGTGCTATTTAAAATATTAAACATTAGAACATACACATTCTTGCTGCATATAATACACATTATTGCTACAATATTTTACAATGGCATTTCTAGCAACCACCATGAATGAGAATGCTAACAGATCTCCAGGTATTAAAGAAATCCTTGCTAACAATAATTGTACTGTACCAGTAAAACAGCTCAAGATGAATCTCACAGTTCCTTTTAGTTCAAAATAAACGGCAAAAGATCCTCAGTGTTCAACAGTCATAATTAGCCATTTAGTAAATTCTACCATTCAGGATATTCAAGTGTCCAGTGGTAATGAAAGGATGAGAAGTGTCTTATGTAAAGTAGGTGATTTAACAGCCCCTGTTTAAGTTCGACCTTCGGGAGTGCAGTGGAAATGCTCTTAGCTTGGCATGGAGAGTGAGAGCGTTGCTGCACCACTTCCCTGCACATTTAGCCTTTCTATCCAGCCATTAGAGGGAAGTCTGGGCCTAAATTCATCATGTGGTTTCTGGCACGGGGACCATCGTTGCCCAGGGGAACATGTAGAAGCAGCAGGCTACATGTCTGGGAGGATTTGGCTTAATTTGACCCATCAGGGTGGCTGTGGATTCGAAGAAGCCGGGAGAGTTTTATATGTTGAACTGTGAAATTTAGATGGTCTGGACTGATAACATGCCTCACAGTGGACTTGGCTCTGGACCCCGATGTCCATGTAGTAATTGGACCAAAAGGAGATTTACTCTCCAGATTTGAGAGCACCAGCAAAGAAGGAATACGATGATGGCATTTACCTCTAGAGATAAACCAGTTGGCCGTGTTCACTGATCTAAGAACTTTAAAATCCTTTTAAAGTAAAGCAGTTCATTATGTTGCCCAATCTCACAACTGGAGTATCTCCTTTGGGATAAACAGACCATTGTGTTCACAGTGGAATCTCTCAAGATAAAGCCATCAGTTGTGTTCCCCATTCTAAGTACAGATGTAACCTCTTGGGATAAAACCTGCTCACTGCGCTCTCTGATCTAGGAACGGCAGTTAGCCTTCGGGATAAAGCAGTTTACTACATCTCCTGATCTAAGTACAATGGTAACCTTTGGGTATACATCAGTTTATCATGTTGCCTGATCTGGTAACAGTTTCCGACTGATCCCGATTCAGCGAGCTTACTTCCGCCCCAAACCTCCTGCAAGGCATTCCTGGGAGGCCACTTAGTTCTGACTTTACAGCATGTCCCATTCAGTCCCGCTGTCCTGGAGGACAGCAACATCAAAAGGATGTGCTTTGTTATGTTTATTAAACCATTTTGAAGGGAACATGTGGTGATGTTCTGAAAAGCACATTAAGTCAACTGAACAGGAGGATGAATGGAGGCCTACTGAACTGAATCAGCGGAGAATGTCTCCTTCCTTTTGTCTTTCGCCCTTTCATATTTTTTCAAAGACAAACTCACACCAGAGACCTCTGGAGTAATTTGTATTGATTAATGTTTCTCTGCACATGGAGAATACCTTTCACAGATTCTGCCTCATCTTAAGAACTTCCAGTCTTATCTCCTCTCCTCCACTCTCGCTTGCACGCATTTGAAATGTCTTAATTTCGCAGAATAATGCAAAATACTACCGGGAATATTTTATTACATTTTATCCATAAGTAGTTTAACCGAATATCATAGTGCTAAAACCGAACAGCATAATGCACATTCAATTCACAATGTTTAATATTGGGATGCATTATTTTATATTATTTTATTTATTATGATTATTTTTTACAAATGAGAAATCTAATTTTCAGTTTTGATCCCAGTGAATGTCTTTTCCATTTCCCTTAATGGACAAACTGGAGATCACATTTTAAAGGGGTCATATAATGGTACATGCACTTTTACAAGTTGATTGTACTGAAATGTGTGTTGGCAGTGCCTGTACACAACCATCATAAAATGATAAAAATCCATCCAGTGTTTTTTTTTTTTTAATCTTCTTATATGTTTTCCCCCATCTCAAATCAAGCGGTTCGTTTTTGTGATGTCACAAAATCGACGCCCCTCCTGCGATTGTTGATTGACAGCAGCGTTTCAACACAGACCCGCCCTCGCTCGTGAGCTAGCTGTCAATCATAGTCCGCGTGGACCGGCACGGTCATTGTTGATACGCTGGAGCACTGTCTATGAGCAGAATGTCGTCTAAGCGATTGTGGTGTTCTTGGGTGTAATAAGGAACACAGCATCATATTGATGTTCTTAAATCCGAACCGCTGAAGACGCAGTGGCTGAGTTTTGTTTTTGAAGGGAATATTCCCCATGATCAACGTCAATGCTTTCATGTTTGCGCGAATCATTTCACACCAGACTGCTTTACAAATGAGGTCAGTATAAAGCTGGTTTTGCTAAGAAGCTGCTCCTGAAAAAAGGATCGGTACCAACTATTCGTGTTCCTGCTGCACCTCCAGAAGAAGAAGTGAGTGTAACATTTTATTAACCTTTATATTAATATTTATATTAATCTTTGCAAATCGCTTGCTGCACGCTTCACGATGAATGCGGCTGTTTACACTCAGGGTACATTACAGCATGTTTTCTATGTATGATGTTCTCAATATAATTCATAATCCCACGTTTATAATGAACAACGCATTATGGTTATTGTGTTACAAACGGTGTACGCACAGAACAGAGGGGCGGGGTGAGCAAAGCTCATTATCATTTAAAGACACATGCACTCAAACGGCGTGCTGAAAACAGAGCGGTTTTTGACCAGGTAAAATGAGTGTTTTCTTACAATACCAATGAGAATTTTGAATTAAAGTATATTACAAACTTTTAATTTAGACCCTAAAGAATCACATTAGCTTGTACAAAAATGACATTATATGACCCCTTTAATGCTCATCATTGTTAGACTACCTGCCAACCACCCAGAAAGCTTTTAAATAATGTAATTTATATGTCTTATTTCCTGCAACTCTGAAATCAGTGTTTATCATAACTTCTAGGTCACTTATTTTATATAGAAAACCAAGCATAAATTATACTAATTAAGTTCTGCTTGAGTGTTTTTGTTAGCAGGCCAAATTCACTGCATCAGGGCAGGGGTGTCCAAACTCTGTCCTGGAGAGCCACTGTCCTGCAGAGTTTACCTCTGACTTGCCTCAACACCTGTCTGGAAGTTTCTAGTATGCCTATGATACCTTGATTAGCTGGTTGTGGTGTGTTTAATTGGGTTTGATTGGACAACCCTGCACTAAATGGTCATGTGCGCTGTATTTTAGTGCAAAAAAAAAAGACATATTCACTAAACACCTACAATCCAGTTTAACCAAGCACTAAATGATTTAAATAGTGTTGTCATGAGCCAACAATAATACATTGTTATTCAGTGTAAACACGCCTCCTTCCTATGCTAATTAGTCAGATGTTCCTTTTATAATATAGATCACGTCTTATTCACAAAAACCCTATATTTGCGTGGTGCGATTAATATTTGTTTGAATTTTCTTGTGATTATGGCAGCAGTTATTCATATACATATATATATATATATTTTTTTTTTTTTGCTGATTGTTCAAATAGCCTACTTAAGAGATAACCTTGTTTAAGCGAATACCCACCATGACATATTTATGTGTGTATTGAATGAGCTAAAGCAACATAATTGTTATACATTTTGTCCTACTTAATTTCATTGTGTTGAAATATATTTAAAATGGAAGTTTACTTCTCATCCTTACATTTGTGTTGGGATTACATTAGCCCCAATATCAAATCTTTGTAATTTGCTGCATCCACCACATTTCTTCTTCTTCTTCTTCTTCTTCTTCTTATTATTATTATTATTATAATAACTGGCATGTTCACAGTGTTACCCGAATTGCACAGTTCCTTTTATGAACCAGCCTTTAAATTAATGCAGACTGTGAATGGATGCTATCAATGCACAATTTACAATAATATTATTTTGGAAAAAAAAAAAAAAAAAATTGCCAAGCAATTATTTGTGCAACTCCACCAAAGTTAGCTGTAGAATTATGACATTTTTAGAAAATACTTTTTATTTATTTGTTTATTAATTTATAGCTTTCAGCCTAGTCAAATCCTCTCTAAAAGTGGAAGTCCTTAAAACTGTGGGTAGATTTGACTGTAGTTCTCAGAAAAAGATCCAATCTGATCTAAATTCCCACTTTATTTCAAAGCACTATAGTGACAGTGAGCTCTTCACAGCACGTTCTAATTAAAGTCTGATACTGCACTGCAAGGAGTGTCACTGATTGAAAATCACAGGACTAATAACCTTTTTCTCTCTGATGGCACAGATTGACTAGGATTTAAATGCATCATTCAGTCTAACAAATTTCAATATGAATGCAAGTACTTGCCAACCACCATTGCAGTACAGTAGATCCAAAACATATTTGGACACTTTAGAAATACTTACAAATGCATGACCAAGAGGCATTTATTTTAAATATAGCACAAGAACACAAAATTGACATCAATTCTGTAAAAATTACAAACAAAAAAATAATTTTGTTAGTTTTAAATAATAAATGCATTGTTTAACATTTCTGGTGGACAAACTTACCTAAAGTGGGCCCAACAGTCCTTTGTTTCAGCCCTGATTAAAAGTAATTGCAAAAATGGCTCAGAAAAGTGATTTGTTGATGCCTCTTGGTTTGAACTTTTGTCATCCAATGACATTCATACATTTTTTTGTGTGGCTTAAAGGAACACTCCGACTTTTTGGAACTTTAGCTTATTCACAGTATACCCCAGAGTTAGATAAGTCCATACATACCCTTTTAATTTCTGTGCGTTCTGTAAGTGTTATTTGACGCACCCACCGCTAGCCTAGCTTAGCACAAAGACTGGATGTAAATGAATAATGGTAGCATACTAATCCCAATAAGTGACAAAATAATGCAAACATTTTCCTATTTACATGTTGTGATCTGTATAGTCACAGCGTGTACAAATAACAAGGCTATATGAGACAGAGACCATTTTTAATCGTATAAATACTGGGAACTATATTCTCACTAGGCGTAGGAGCACAGCTAAATCAACAACAGGGCGTCTTGTGTGCTGCGCTAATCACTCCGCCCAAGTAGCCACTCCGCCCAAGTAGCTATGCTCCTACGCCTAGTGAGAATAGAGTTCCTAGTATACGATTAAAAATGGTCTCTGTCTCATATAGCCTTGTTATTTGTACACGCTGTGACTATACAGATCACAACATGTAAATAGGAAAATGTTTGCATTATTTTGTCACTTATTGGGATTAGTATGCTACCATTATCCATTTACATCCAGTCTTTGTGCTAAGCTAGGCTAGCGGTGGGTGCGTCAAATAACACTTACAGAACGCACAAAAAATGAAAAAGGTATGTATGGACTTATCTAACTCTGGGGGATACTGTGAATAAGCTAAAGTCCCAAAAAGTCGGAGTTTTCCTTTAAGTGTCCCAAAAGCTCGATTGTGTGTATATCGATTCCTCATGAATCTTCAAGTAGCTGATACCATTATATCATTTCAGTTCACATTTGTGTCAGTATTTCTTTTTCAGCTCTGATCTTTAAGTCTTTGGAAAACATTTTTAAAAGGGGACCTAAAAAAACATTTACATTGTTTTTGAACATTATGTGTTCGCAGTGTGTTTACACAACCACCTTGTTATGGTAAAAATCAATCCACTCTATTTGTTATTTTCCCCATGAATCAGAAACAGCAGCTGTGTCCTGATTCAGAGGCCGCATCCTTCGATTGCGTGATAGCGGCACGATGAAGGCTGTCTAATTTCCGTTTCCCGGGCAATGAAGAATACAACAGATTGATCGTTCGCAGCCTACCCAACCCCGGAATTCATAGCGTGCTGGTAACAACAGGATTGTTTTTTAGAGAAATTGCCTGATTACACTTTTAGGGCCATATTTTAACGATCTAAGCACATGGTCTAAAGTGCAGGGCGCAACTGCACTTAGGTTGTGTCCGAATCCACTTTTGCTAGTTTAATGATGGGAAAAATGGTCGGCGCATACGGCGAATGGTCTAAAAGGTTTGTCCCTTTCCCCTTAATGAGTAATGGGTGAGTTTTGGGCGTAACGTGCAATAAACCAACCAGAGTCTCATTTCTCATTCCCTTTAAAAGCCAGTTGTGCTCGCGCCATGGCGGATTCACTATTTACATGACGGAATTTGCAGGCGGAAAGACTGAACGTGTCTCCAAAGAGGAAACGGATCTGCTCGTGCGCGAGGTTAAAGCACGCAAGCAGACCATCTACAGGACAAGCCGGATTCTAACATATCTTTATCTATACAATATTAATCTTTTACATTGAAATCCTTTTATTTTTTATATTTGGCATGTTTGTGTGCTGCTGCGTCCCTGAGTGTGTAATAAGCAGATTCTACACGCGTTGTGGACCCGCCTATAGGCGCACATTATATATATAAAATATTGCACCATTGACTTTAGACCAGGTTTTTGTTGGTAAATGGCACAGTCTATTTCAGTTGCCTCAAAATAGCAACCCGCTAACAATGCACCTGTACATACCTCGTTTTCAGACCAGCACGCCCATGGGCGCATAAATAGGAGCAAATGCATTTGCTATTTAAACAGCGTGGCGAAGGATGTGAAAATGATAACTGCATCGGGCTGAAACTAGCAAAAAACACTTGCGTCGCGTTTGACACTGCATTGCACCGGGTGTATGATAGGGCCCTATCAGGGTTGATCAGGGTTTTAAATGTAAGTATTTGATTTCAACTTATTCAAATATCTAATGATAAAAATTTAAAAAATAAAAAGATATATATAAAGCGGTTCAAATGTTGACTTGTATCTTACAAAAATGCAATTTTATATAGTTTCAGATCTATGTACAGAAATGGACCAACGTGAACATATTTAGACAGGTTGTGAACCTTTTTTGCTTGTAGACAGTTGAATATAACTTTCATTATTTCTGCTTGTCAATGGCAATCCTTTGCAGGCTAGACCGTCCCATTTAACAACGCTCGGTCTGAACTTAGCGGCCTTCAGAGGTGTGGACCTCGAAGTCTGTGTCATTTGAAGGATGCAGCCTCTGAATTAGGATACAGCCAGTGTCTGAAAATGACCTGTTCAGAAATTATACACTGTGTGACGTCACAATGTAGCAGGCCCCGTCCACGACTGACGACGGAATTGGCCCTATTAGCTCAGCTCCTCCCCTGAGTGAGCGGTACATCATCAGCCATGTTTATGTCCTCGCTAGAACATTTAACAGCAGCATTCAAATAAAAAATCGATTCTTCTTAAATCTACTAAAGTTTTTCAGTCAAGAGCAGTGAAGGATTTTCTTCTGTTGTTTGATTTACATTCACGAGTTTACACAAATAATCAAATAGAGTAAAGAGTATGCGTATTTGCATGCTGTCTGAGGAGAGCTCAGTATTTTGGCCTGAACCCGAGTATTCCCCCCGTATTCCTGGCTGTGGTAGGAACCAGTCAAGAGTGAGGGGTCGGGGTGGTGGAGGGATGCTGAAAACTTTCGAGCAACGTAGGTGAGTCGACTGTGTATATATATAGGACTACTCTCATGCTGATTGGATAGACGGGTTAATTGCTGATTGGAATGACATGTGATTGGATGATTGGATGATGAACAGGATAGAGCAGCAGGTGCTGTACATTCGGCTACTGCCATTTTAAATCACAGGTCTAATATACATGAGATTTCCTTCCCAGTTGTTCACATTCACAGACATAACCGGCTGTTTATGTGAACATTTTGTGTATTTGACAGTTTAAGCGCAATAAGACACAAAAGAGAACTTTGTTTAGTGCTCACGCAACATGCACTGTAAAACAGCCAACTTTCTCTGTGCCTGCTTCGGATGTGTGGTCAGAAAACCACATATCAGAAGTTTAAACTGATATGACACGTGATGTCCACGATGAACTGCGATACAAATGATAATTAAAAACAAACATTTGTTTTGTTTGTTGTTGACGGAGTATCCGAGGGACGAGCTTCAAATTGGTGTGGGGAGCAGCAGCTCATTTGCATTTAAAAATGCACACAAAACCAGCATGTTTTTGCTTTCACCCAAAAAGGGACAATTACAGCTTGGTATAATAAATGATCTGAGGGGTAATTTGAACTAAAATCTCACAGACATATTCTGTGGACACCTGAGACATATTAAATCTTGTAAAAAGTGGCATAATAGGTCCCCTTTAAGTTTTAACCTTTTTTTCCATTGGTAGGCTATATATTAAACTTGTTCAATTTTACTTCCTGTCAACATGACTACTCGCATCTTGTCACTGAGATGCCAAATTAAGTTATTAATTAAATTATTTTAAACCAGTCACAAGCAGTCTCTTAATTACCCAGCAGAAAGCTATCTGTCCTTTCTTTTTTGTTTAATTGTTTAGTTTATAATTCATACTCTGCTATTGTGCATTTATACATCGAAATAGCCCATAGATAACATTTACATTGATGTTCTTGGCAGATACTTCAACAAACAGCTTTACTGTAAGTGCATTTAAATCACAGTTAACAAAAACTGGACACAACACTAAGCAAAATCATGTTTTATAGATTGCAATGCAAGATCTTGAAAAGTTTATAGTCATAATCGATTTTTAATACAAAATGCCAAATGTTCACATTTATTCTGGGTGTCTCTATTGAGCAAAGGTCAGAACGCATAGTAGAAAAGTGTGAGTACAATTCTGTAATTAAAATTGGTCTGACACTAAAAAAGGTCTTATATAAATGTAAATCCTGCTCTTTGACTTTATAAATGTTATTACTGGTGGCAGGGCTCCAGACTAACTTTTTTCACTTCCGTCCTGGAACCGTCCTGAAAAACTATTTGAACCGTCCTAAAGTGAATGTCAACCGTCCCAAAATAAACATGTTGTTTCTGTACTTTATCATCATCTATAGTTAGTTGTTAGTCATATAATAAAAACACCATTAAAATGTTTATGATATTATAATATTTATTTAGCTCCATTCAAAGTTGTTATCTGTAAACAGGTAAAAAACAGATTTAATAAAAAATAACAGGAGTTAAATGCTTTTTTGTATTCATGCAGAACAAATCTTTTTTTTTTTTTTTTTTTTTTACATATACGAAAATTAAGAGAAAAATACATACAGCTCAAAACGTTTTTGAGTTGGTTGAGTTTTGGGTTGGATTAAACAACAAATAAATACTGGTGACTACATATTTCAAAAATATCATCATTCTTTATTCTTTCAAGCAGCAGACATATTTATTTGTATGAATTAAATATAATGAATCCTTATTAAAGCTATTAACGAGCAGTGGATGTTTTTATCTTTTTCTTTTGTTGCTTGATCAATATTAAGGACACAGACCGCATTAGGTTTATTACCCACTGTCACTTTAAGACATCGGATCATGTCCAATCACATGCGGATCCAATTGCACTGATGCACATCCGATACACTCAAAACTGTTTAAGACATAACCAACATAGTTTACGTGATTACTCTCCAAAACGGACATTTCGACATAATGTTGTGTGTATTTGTCCATTCAGACACGAAAGAGAGCTCAATTCAGTCCTCGCGCGCTGTGTCTATGTGAATGGCTGCACGCTTCGGGTATCGGGTCGGGTGTGTGCGCACAGAAAACCGTACCGAATAAAGCTCTTTTTTGCGTCGTCACTCTTATTCAGATCTTCATGTCTGCTCTGCTCATTCTCCCAGACGTTTACATTTTTTTACGTTTTATGAGACATGCAGCGCATGTCAACCCGTGTGCCGCTGGGTAGATCAGCACGTTACAGTAGCCTACAAATGTGCGCATCTACCACAAACGCAGGACATCAGTTCTGACTGGATCGCTTCCCAAATCGTCACTATCTAACATTTTTGTCTAGTTTTTATTTGTTGACGAAAATGTCAATAGATTTTCGTCATAGTTTTTGTCATTCAAAACTAGTTTTTATTTAGTTATCGTCTCGTGAAAATAAGCCATGTGATAGATGTACCGCAAAACAAGTCTCCGGGTGAGTAGTCGGCTCGGCCAGTGAGAAGACGCGCTCCGTTGTAGTCAGCGCTTGGTCGGTTAATTTTGGCATTTTCTAAGTAAGTTACCCTAATAGGCTAGTAATAAATGAACAGACATACAAAAATGTCTTTCGTCCTGTAGGCGTCCTGGAGAATATTTCTGTTCGTCCTAAACACATTTTCTATCGTCCCCAGGACGATAGGACGCCGTTAGTCTCGAGCCCTGCTGGTGGAATTGTGTAACCTAGTGGTTAAAGATCTGGGCTGGTAACCAAAGGTTCTATAAAATAATACTGAAGCAATTAAGTACATTTAAGTAATGAAGTATTTTACATCCAATTATCACAGAAAGATGAGTGCTAGCTAAACCCATGTGATGCTAAATAAAACTATCTATCATTATCCTCATATTAAAAAGCAACTTCAGCCATATGCAGGTTTTTCTCCGTTCAGTAAAGGATGAATATGCTGGCTTGACACAAACTACACAGCACCTTTAGTATGAAATATTGCAGTTAGCTTAATACATTCTATCCGATCTATAACGGAGTCGCTCTGTGACTTTGTGTCAGTTTTAGATTTACTGCTGTTCAGGCTGGTGATTTTATTCACCAGGAAAAAAGCTGAAGCCTTCAACATTTCTTTCCTTTTTCCCCCCTCTCTGGTTTTTGTCCAGAATAACCTGCTGTCCATCTATTCTGATTTCCTGACTGAAAGATAGAAAACTGAAGCGGAACAATTGCTTCTGGGGGTTATTTATCCTCTAATAAACAGTTGTTTGCCTTCAGGTTTTCCAGACACTTCATCTCATTCATTTAACCCGTCAGACATTATTTTAACTCGAAAAGATTCTGCCAGTGTGCAAGCATATGTACTCAATAACTCTCTGTCAGCATTAGCTAAAGAAGGGGAGTGATGGCCTCATTACTGGGACACTCAGTGAAGTGTGTTACATTAGAGGGGTGTCATTAAAACACGCTGCCCCGTACCGCAGTTTCACACAAAACAATTATCATGCTTAACTATCTGCGGCCCAGGCAAGCATTTCAGCTTTCATGTTTACTGATGATGTGCTTATTTATAACACAGATGGGCTAAAAGTGTCAAAAAATTTCAATTGACTGGATAGAACAGGATGGTAGTCACTATTACAGCATCAATACTTCATCAATGATGGAGGAGACAGTTGATCAGTCAGAGGGTAGAACCAAACTGGATTAAAGCATTGATTACTTAATTTGATTGCAGTTTATTCAATATCCTACCACCACCACGTTTTTAGCCACCCCAGCCTAGAAGGCATAATACCAAATGACATTAAGCCGCAGGTAAATGATATGATAACGCTTATTCGATGATTGCAGAAAGAACACTCACTGCCTCAAGGCTTTCATTACTATCCTGCGCCTCAATCAATCAATCAATCAATCAATCAATCAAATCAATTGGTCAGTCTAAAGACACACAAAAAAATGACATCATGACAACACTGATGGAATCAAAACAACATGCATAGTCTCAAGCCCTTCATTAGCGACTAAGCCCAAAAATAATATCACTGGTAAATACTATAAATAAATATATTAGATTAGATTGCCTGCAGAATGCTGTTGTTACAACATCCACCAGCAGGGGGTTAACAGGGCCATGCTAACCAAACCTTGACTCACTAGTCCCAGTAGAAACAACAAAATCTTAATTCAATCACATTTCTGTAGATAAGACTTTGAACCTCAGGAGCTGTTACTAAATGGAGCCTATGTTTTGGGGGGTAATAGACAATTTACTACTCAGTTGGTAAAATGTTATTTTAATTGCTTTGCCACCATATAATGAGAGGAAGAACAAGGGAGAAAAAAATGAATTTGTTGTGCAGTGCGAATTGCTCTATGGAGCCAGAGTATATTAACACAGCGAGACAGCAGCCCGTCAGACGGAGATGTCCTGAGAATGGAGAATAGGTCAAACACTCCTTGAAAAAAATTGCCTTGATTTAAAACGGCAATATAATTTAAAGCTGCAACAATAATTGAAAACTCTAAGGCTTTCCAGAGAAACACATCATTCCCCTAATCAGGGAAAAAACAAAAGAAAACAAAATCAGATCTCCAGGTGTACATTAGCATAACATCAGTCTCATTCTTCAAACAGCAGGTCATGAGAACCCTCAACGAGATCTTTCCCGTACTCATTGACCATCTCTTGACCCAGCTAAGTGGAGAAGCTTGACAGTATCTGGAACGCTATGATCTAAGCTGTATTTACACAGAAAGCACTGCGGTATTCCGGCTTCAGTCAGTTCTCCACAGCAGCACCTCAGGCTCAGTCTCGCTGCCTGAAGAGCCCACACGAAGGGGAGCATTGTTTCCTGATGGCAAGCAGTAAAGCGGAGAGTTAATTCAAAGTGAGCTGGGCTCGGCACGTTGGGTGTAAAGTGAAATTGTGGTAAAACAAAGCAGAAGCCCTGCTGGGGAAACAGAGGAGACTGAGGTAACAGTGTGTGATCACATTAAGGACGCATTCTGAGGGCCATGCAACTTTCTCGGATGAAGTGAACCTTGCGTTTTAGATGCTTCCCTGCTGCGGCTTTCGAAACAGATGCTACAAAAGCTGAGGCCTTTCTCCACAGTGGGTAAAATTAAGAGAAGAGTCCTACCAAGAGGCAAGGTCTTGCCATACACACTACAAAAAACAATAGGATGAAAATCAATTCACAATCTGCACGCCGTGTTACTGATGAGATTAAAAAGGGGTGTGCACGAAATAGTCAAATATTCGATATTTAATTATTATTTGAAAAATAAAAATACTATGTTGCTCTGCTGGCCATAAACGCACGCAAACTAAAACTCACAGTTTTAACTAAATGCAGTTGGCACTGTGGAGCTTGATAACGAATTGATAGTATTTGATCACAGAATGTTGTCGTCAGCGCAGCGAAGTTTGGAATTACTTTGATCAAAATGATTTTACTAAATGACCTTAAAAAATGGAATTACTTTTGATCAAATGGATCAACATATCGTCTGGAAACATTTGTCTGGTGAAACGGAGTTATCATAAATATCACCAGTCAACACCATGAAATCGCATGAAATTCAAACACCAGTCAAATGAGGAAAGACAGCTGTGCATCACTGCATTCACGACCACGGGTAAGAGCTGTACCCCAGAGTGAGCCGAGAAGATAGCTTATCCAAAAGCAAAATGATCTTGAGACATATGCTTCCTTTAAGTTTCATTGTGGGAGACAGGTTTAAGAACAGAAAACAAAGCGCTAAAAGAAACTTTGCTTAGCACTAGTACACCGTTATGTGCATCCCTGCAACGTCTGTCGGTGGAGTGCATTTTCTCTGCAACCGCCCATTTTTATCAGACTGAGTAGCCAACTTTCAACTGAGCATGTTGATATTCTTTTTTTCTCAACATGAACGCATGAAACAATATAAACAAGATAACCATATGCTGACTCGAGTGTAAATGTACGTTCTGCACGATAACTGCCAGTCTGCTCTCTATCAATCTATCTATAAATACACATACATCTCATTGCAGCAGCCGTCACCCTAATTAAAATAGTTCAAAATTTAGTCAGACCAACATTTACCTAAACATTCTGGTATAAAAAGAAGCCCTAAAACATAACGCAAGGGAATGTTGTGTAGGCTCGCTCTTTTTTCAGTTTCACAATTTTTGTTTTGTTTTTTGTTTTATGAGGGTCACCTCAAGGAGGCAGACGTGTTGAAATTGCATGATCAGCCAAATACTACTCACTTTATCTCAATAACCCCCATTTTGAAAGTGCACTATTCATGACTTTGAATAGTGCACTTCTACAATACTCTACCGTTACCTTAACAGCATAGCATAAATATTTATTAAGGTAAGCACTGAAGCAGTTTGTTTGGTTGTCTGTTGCTTAACAACTTTCTGTTAGATTCTACCACCAGCTTGATTCATACTGAATATCTTTGGCACCGCAGTTTGGGCTAGCAAAGCAAACAGGTTTTCTAATTCAGGGTTAAAAGAGGTGCTAAACCCCTTGCAAAATTACAAGTGTGGAATGTTGCTTAATGCAGCATTTAAAATGGCCTTTACCTGGGGTTTAAAATTATGTTAACCCCAGGGTTAGGCGTTGTTAGTCTATGGCACCAAGGCTTAAGTGCTTCCTCTCGCATGTGGAGTTTAATGTATGTACTAATCATGTGTTTGCTGGCCGTATGAAAAACGACAGGTCTGATTTCTCACTCAGTAAACAAACTACAAGTCCCAGAGTGCTAAAATAAATCACGTCAAACTCAAACATGTTTGTCCACGTTGACATGTAATTATTAGTTTGTCTCTTGCTAGCATTTATCTTTGGAGACTTAATCTTCTCTTGCTTTTTAACTAAAAGCCATCAATATATTTCCTTGCGTAAATCTTTCTTCCTGATGTAATTATCGGATGGGTGGCAGGTAACCAGGGCAGTAAAGAGAAATTATGCCACTCTAAATGACGTTGTTATTAGATTCGACATCCAAAAGAATATTAAATTGTGTTAGCAGAGCTTCAAAGATGTGGGATAACTCATATAAACTGCTCTGTGCCCCTGAGTAGGAGAGAGAAATGGTAATGAAATATAAAAAGTCAGATGTACTGCATTACAATTCATACCTTTTTAATCCATAATACTGGTTAAAGTGCCCTTTGACTCACTTGGCAGCACTTAGTCATTAAACCCCACATCAATGGGCATAAATCATCTTGCCAATCGCAATAGAAAGGCTCTGCCTAAAACACCTTCTAGTTCCTGTCCAAACAGCAAGTTCTCATCGGGCCAGTTATCTTCAGAAAACATGTCACAGGCTCTTAAAGTCATCCGCCGTCTTCACTTTGACAAGGGCGGCGAGTTGTTTCCTGTCAAATCTCGAGCTCAGGGTCACTGACCTGCTGAAAGCCATATTTTTCTGTCACAGTTTCATGATTTTAGCACTTCGCTCAGGGGAATACGGAGTATTCTGAACTAAACGTTTACCTCAAAAGACTTCTGTTGCATGATGCATGAATCCTTGATGTGTCATGGGCGAACGATGTTGTATGTTGTTGAATTGATGGTGATCTGTATGGGGGACAACTTCAGTTGACTGTAGGAAAAAAGAAAACTGTCATTTGCTGTCTTATAGCGGAGTCAAAATATCAAACAAATTACATAGACCTTCTTCACTACCACACTGAATAACGATCATTCCCTCCATGTATCACAGTATCTGTCCAGGTGACTTCTTTCATAACTTGAACATCTTCCAAGAAGCATTGCGAGCAATTGAACATTTCAGTTCAGTTTTTGATCATATTTTCCTGCAGAGCTGTTCTGATTAGATCCTCTGTTTATTTTCAGAAATAGTGTACACTTTGAGCAATAAGATGCATACAATGTCAGGCTGAAAAACATCTTAAAGCAAACTGTTTTCAAGGAGACAAGAAAATATGTCCTTGATGTAGGCCTACCTCTTATATAACATATACCACGGTCTGTATATATCAAGATTTATTGAACATAAAACTGTCTAAAGGTAAGACAATATAATTGTAGTAGTCTTGAAGTAGGTCTCAACAGCGAGGCTAGAAATCTCCAGTTGTTTGGCCCTTGGTGAAACAGAATGAATCTCTATTCAGTGCTATCGTATGGCTTCAGAACACGTGAAATACAGGATACACGGTCATACGGAACACTTTTATTATAGTTTATGGTGTTTTTGTGTTTTTTTTTTAAGTTTTAAAGTTTCAATTGTCATTCATTGTAACTGCATGGAAAATAGCAACCAACACTGTCTTCATAAATTCACCTTCTACGGAGAAAAGAAAGTCAAATGGGTTTTGAAATGACATGAGCGTGAGTAAATGATCACAGATTTTATATTTTATAACAAAATATGGAGTATTTGCAGACAGCCCACAAACAACCCATTTTTTTTATTTATCCTTCCAAAATCTGCTTAGTTGTTTGTAGTCTCAACAGCAATAAACAAACCAGATTTTTACTAACTCAATCCAAACCTCCATATGTGGTCAAATCAGATCAATATCGCCATCCACAAAACGCAGTCGTGTCGGCTACAGTAGTGTCCGGATTTATTAATTTCTGCTCACGTTGCATTCATTATGTACTGAACGAGCAAATGAACAACGGTGTCGACATATATTCATGAATATGTAAATAGTACAATAATGCTCTGATGTCTGATGCACCTCATGGTTGCATTATCACAGCCAGATAACAGCTCAATAACAGCTAATGTGATGCCTAAAATGATAGTTCACCCAAAAATGACAATTCTGATATCCTATCCTCTTATTTCGTTCTAAACTTGACTTATTTTCATCTGTGGAAAACAAATGAAGATATTTTGAAATATCTAACATTTTGTGTTCCGCCGAAAAAAGTAAGTCATATTGATCTGGAACAACATAATGGTGAGTAAAATGATGAAATAATTTTCACTTTTCATGTGATCATGGGATACGGCGGTTTACTCACAGGGCTGTAACACAGCAATGTTCTCCAGACTCATGTAGGCGGCTCTGTTTGACGACTCAACACACTACCCTGATAAAACATAGGTTACCATGGTAACTTGCAGACTCCACTCGCTGCCAAAGCAGAATTACAGCTGAAGAGGAACAACACAAGGTTGAAAAACTACAGAAAGATTAAAAAAAGGATACAAGCATGTAAACGTACATGTATATGGAATATGCAGTGGAACTTAATTTGACAGGGACCGTGTTGTAGATGTAGTAGGAGTGATGTTTCGATTTAAAAATATCTTTTACATGTGCGCATCTGTCAAGCTCAGGCTACAGAAAGACACACAGATGAGCTCATCCTTTGCTCTGCTGGCTGTTACTCATTTGACATGGAACAAGACATCTAAAAGTATTTATTTTTTTGGTCTCTGTGCATGAATAACTTTGAGCTGTACCCTTACAGAAAAATGACATGTTGATTCAGTGTAAATAAGTGTGGGTGAACAGACATTTGGATAATGTTAAGCCATAACATATGAATTAGAAACGCTGAGACTTACATTTATTTATAGATACACACATGTGTGCGATTTAAATGTGCATGTTTTTCCTTTGTTGATATGCAAAATACAAGAAAAAAACTGCCTACCCTGCTAATTTCAGACCATGCTTATACAACCTTGTAATTTATACCTGAATGCAAAAATATGTATAACTGGTTCACGTAATAGCTCACACACACGTGCTATCTGTCCATTTCATAGGTAAGTGATTGTATTCCATGTTTTATTCAATTTCCACAAAATCGAGCTAATGGAAAGGGCATTCACTGCTGAAGTGGTTCATAGTAAATTATTTAAATCTAAAGAACATTACGCCGGTAACCTCTGATCCTAGATCGGTCCATCTCCACATCTGCACCTCTTTACTCTTTTAGACAGGTGCACATTACAAAACAATCGAGTTTTAATGAGCTCCTGGTGTTTATACAGGCCCATCTCTGCCCAAGGCTTGCGTTCATTCATTTTAAATGAGCTGCCTAGAGAGATAACACATTAATATTCATACAATGACTATTTTCTCAAGCACGAAATAGTATTATAGTACTCTTAAGAACATTAAAAGAATGTCAAAGGTAAACATGTACAGTATGATATATTACATCTAAAAGGCAGTCAGTTAGAATAATGGTTTAAACTCCCCATCCCAGACTGATTAAATGTTCTTTTAATACCCCCCTTTATGGTGTCTAAGTCACATCAGGTATGAATAATAATGATAATAATTATAAAACATAGGTTAAGTATAGAGAATCGTTCAATAGAATGACTGACTCAATGTGTATTAAATTAATAACAAGTTATTCAGAAACATCTATCTATCTATCTATCTATCTATCTATCTATCTATCTATCTATCTATCTATCTATCTATCTGTCTATCTGTCTATAAATCTTTTAACTGTTTCAACAAACTTCGCTTTTCTGGTTAATGACAGCTATATGAATTTATTTGAATTTCAATTCATTTTAATTTTAATTACAATCAAATTGCAATACTGCACCCTATTTGCTACCTCAATTCAAAACTAGAAATTGAATTTATTTTAAGACACTCTTAATTTAATTTTGAATGGTGCACAACCCAGAAAAATATTCAATCTATTAAAATGCTTCGTATAACAAGTGAAAATGATCATGTTGGTTGCATTCATGCAGTTTAATATTTACTAGTTGTGTTGTGTTTACAGTCACAAGTTCAAGTACTGTTGAGTCTCATGGATAAACATCTCCGAAAGAAAAGACACTTTGGCTTTCTAGTGTTAACATGTCTTAGCCTACGCAGCTTTTAGAAAGCTTCAAAAGCTTCTATCCCGGTTAATTAATGTATTTTTGAGCTAGTGCATGCCTTATACATTTCTGCTTACAGACATAGATGTTTGAAGCCAACCTGAGGAGTTTCCATCGACTTGATCAAGATCAGTGGCGGCTCGTCAGGGGAGGCAAGGGAGGAACAGCCTTCTAAAAATTGAGGTAAAAATGGGAGAAGGATGATTTGATGTTAATACAATTCCCAGTCATTCATTTTATGTCTTAGAATGTGTATTTCTTGTTTTTAATTTCACCACTGTAAGTGTAACCACTGCAAGCCTCTTCCCCGAATGTGCCGAATCTGCAAAACGTGAGTCTGAGGGGATAGAGAAGGGGAGGGAGAGGCAAATCACTAGCCGGAGACTTGTGCCTCCATTGGTAAAAAGAATTTGCCAATCACCATAGAGTATTTCACTTTAAGCGATTAGGAATGTTGAGAAATGTATGAGGACATGTCAGAGGAGGCTTGCCTCCCTTGTAATTTCAACCAATCATCGAAGAGACGTAAATGACGTGATGTTAGTTTGAACTGCTACCGCTGATGTAACTATGGAGAGTAGAGATATTAAATATTTGATCGCAAACACATTTACTAAACTACCATTCAAACAACAAATTAAAAATGAAGGAGGACCCCGTGCCAAAGTTGGATATAGGCTACAGCAACCAGCTTCGCTAAACGGCTGAACAAGCTCTTTTAAAGGGGACCTATTATGCAAAATTCACTTTTGTATGGTGTTTGGACATAAATGTGTGTTGGTAGTGTATGTACACAACCACCCTACAGTCATAAAAATCCACTCCTTTTTTTTAATCCCCATAAATTATAAGCAGTCTCTCCAAACAACCTGTTTTCAGAATGTGGCTTTAGTGACATCACTAAGGCCACAGGCCCCGCCCACGAGTGTTGACTGACACTGCCGTTATAACTTAGACCCGCCCTGATCGAGTTCACTGCGAGTTGTACACATCAGCCATTGCTGCAGCAATGAACTCACGAGAAGCGTTGAAGCATCTCCCAAGCGTTGAAGGTGTTGTAGCTGGATGTATTCATTCACATAGCTCTCTCTATTTACTCTTGAAATCTGCCAGCCACTGAAGACGAGGTGGATTCATTTTGTTTTCAAAGAAAATGCTCCCTCAACTCTACAGAAATGTATGCAAGTTACTTATGCACTTCTTATAACTGTTTACTCAGCTCTAACAGTGATTTTCTGAAGAAAAACTGATGCTTCATCTTTTGTGTGACATACAGTAAACTTTATTAAACTCATCAGTATATTTTGTGTCATCATTCAGACAATTCAGATCGTCAGACGGAGTCCTACAGCAGGCTTGCATTAATAGTGTATACAAGCAATGCCAAATAGGCTATACTCGTAATTAAAATAAACTATACCTGTTGCAACTCCATACAGCATATATTTTCTGACTCTGTAGGCATTTTTATTGTCGAAATGAACAACATTACTGTGACTGTCTGTTTTATTATTATCATCTTCCCTGTTCTGGCTCTGATCGCGGCTGCTTAGGCTCCGCCCCCTGTGCCGTGAACCAGCAGCTTATTAGCATTAAAGGAGAAGCACTAAAACAGTGCGTTTTTCACAGACCCCAAAAATTATGATTTAAACGTGCTGTAAATAAAATTCTGTTGGGTATTTTGAGCTAAAACTTCACATACACACTCTGGGGACATCAGAGACTTATTTTACATCTTGTGAAAAGGGGCATAATTGGTCCCCTTTAACACGGACATTTAAAAGGACAGAAGGATGGATTTTTGCTCTAAGTGATAGGCTAGGGCTAGGTGAGTGAACTTATATTATATTGTCTTGATGTGTGTGTCGCTTTCTATAAATATTCTGTCTATAAGTGACCAAAAAAGCAATTTTTTTGAATAAGAAAGGTTGGAATATATAGGGAACATTCATCTTATGCCTGGAATTAAGCTTTAAGACACTCCAAAACACAAAATTTGTCAAATATTTACTCACCCTCGTGTTGTTCAAAACCCACAATATATTTTTCAGAGGCGGACAGGTTTAAAGAATATTTACTTACATGTATTATTTTCATACAACAGTAATTCATATTGACCATCTCTGTCAAACTGTTGAAATGTAGTGCATTCGTCATCTGTTACTTTTTGGAACTTGACAGAGATGGTCAATATCAGTTGGAAAAAATGAGGGTGAGTAAATAGTGACAGAAAATTTAAGTTAACTGGATAAACTTAAAGATGCATTTCACAAACTTTCGAACATACCTGACAAAAGCTTGTATAGTTGGTTGCAATTATAATCCGATAAATATTAATTTCATTTTCAAATGCTATACATTCCATCAGTTTGCAATGATTAGACGATGATTAATTGGATCATTAACAACTTTATCATTCCCCCTAGTGATCCGAGGAATAAAAACGTACTGTGTCAAAACCAATCCAGAATGGTTGAATCCATTTCCCGTCCTTCCCCAGCGTGTTTCACAATTAACACTCTCTGGATCGTGGCTTCGAGAGATTGGAAGAACATTGATGGATTGCTTTTGTGTGTGGAATTAATAACGCCACCCAATCTGGGCAGTGTCATTATGGCCGGGCTCTTCCTAACAGGGGAGAGACAAAGTAAACACATTTAATATTCATCATTTCCCTTCAGAGTAAATGAAGTGGAAAAGGAACAAAAACTTACGCTTGACTGTTATTTACATTTATTTGGATTAGGTAGAACATATTTATTTCATCTTTTCTTCTCTTTCTCTCTGACTCCACATCAGGAGGTTAGGTGGTAGGGCCAACGCGGAGGTGTATTTTCAGGTGGTGCCATATGAGGACGCAATTAATCGAAGGCAAGATTCGGGAACTGATGATGAATTGTAATTTCCATCTCTACCTAGCTTTTAGAGAGGGCTACTGTTCAAAATTATTTTGAAGTGCTTCTCATGATTCATTGCTATTTTATCCACTTATCACAACACTTGAATTTAAATAAAGAGATATTATTAAATTATTTAATCACACTGTATGCACTATTATGTTTTTTAGGCACTTTTTGCGATATGTTATTGTTTGAAAAGGTTAATGTCAGGTAATAGAGAGAGCCCATGATATCAAAATTGGAGTTTTGTGGCTTTTACTTCATGCACTGTAAACCCAAACAGTGAAATTAACCAAATGAAATGCATTTATTACACGCAAATATTATTGAGAGTTCATTGTACTTAAAAGAAAAAAGTGAACTTAAATGATTATATTAAGCCAAACTTAAATTGAATAAGTGCAGCAGAGTTCTAATTCCCAGCATGCTTTGCGTCAGACTGCATAAGGGAAATAAATAATAAAATTGAGTGTTATTTTGTGGGGGTTTGCACAATATTAATATAGGGAGAGATGTGTTAGTGTGTAATCTTCTGTTATTTTGGGATTTATAGGGTTTCTGTAATGTTTCAGTTATGCAGTGGTTTGTAAACAGTAGGGTCTGTGGTTAGGTCGGGGATGATTAAATTGTAAAATGTAAAAATTAAAAACGAATTGAAGCAAAAAATAATAAGATAAAACTATATCCAAACCCCTAAAAGGTTCTATATGAAACCTTTTCTTCTAATGTAGTGAAAAACGTGTAAACTTTCCAGCATAAGAAACTGATTTTAAATTGACCAGTTAACTATTCAATTTAAAGCAATCATTTCAATTACACAATTTTACTGCCATTTAAGTGCCAGCGTCTTTTAGCGGTACTGTAAATTAATAGCACAGTATATTACAACACCTTACTATATGTGCTTAACCCACAGTCCTTGGCAGAAATTGATATGTTAAACCTCCAAACCAATTTACATTATGTCCATATAGATAGTCCACACTACTTGTGCATTCTCAAAAAAATTTAATTGATAAGTATGCTCACACTAATAGCCAGGGTCCAAAAGAAACAGTCAAGCACCAAAAGCAGGTAAAAATGTTTTTTTTTTTTAAGTCACCAAAATGGCAGTAATATACAAGAAAAAAAGCAATTACATACAATTTAATGGGCGATACGAAATGTGTATATGCCTTGGACTCTGTTTCCAGCCATTTGAAGTGACTCAATAAGAGACACAAAAGATACAAGCAAACAAATGCGGGCATCTACTACACTTCACACAGTAGACATGATGAGATGAGTGTATTAAATGAACAGGGATTATAGGATTATCTCAAGTTTGCATGGAAAGATATAATACATGAGTTTGAAGATGCTAGACTAATGTTAAGCTCAGCAGGGACAAAGACCTGAGTACACACACCGAAAAGCCCAATGTCTACAAACAACATGACAAACAGAAAATAACTACAAAAGGTCAAGGTAATGCAAGAGAGGATTCTGTGGAAAAAGTATAGTGAGAAAAATATAAGAGAGAGAAAATGAAGGCTTTTAACTGCCATACAGCTGGATTTATGTCAGATTCGTCTTGGTACTTCAGAGGCTCTAGCTGGGCTCCATTCGCCTGTGTTCATCCTCATAAAAACAGAGATATATATTAGAACAACTTTACCACCCAGCAACTGACCACGGGGAGATACAAAGTCACATGAAAGTAATAGACCTCATCAGTGCTGAAGTCATCCATCACTCACCAGACTCTAATCAAAAACCACACTGACTCCCTGAGTAATGCATGGGCCGCACAGCTGGGTTTTAATAACTGGGAAGTAAAATAATAATTTACAGTTATTGTCGCAGTGTGCATCTTAATCTGTGCTGAGATTTAATCATGGTTCTAGGACGCTTGGAGCGCAGAGATCAAACATATAAAGATAAAGCTGGACCCATCATCACATTACAATGAAGCCACAAGTGTTTGCTGTACAACATAACAGAAGTACTCTGACAGCGAACAAGCAATTAAACTAATACGCTTCCCGTCTCTAAAGACTTGCTGTCTGCTTTTAAAATTAAAGAGCTACACAGATATTATTGTCAAACTATCTTATTAAAATAATGTTACAGTATTATGTTTTTCAGCTTACTGAAATGCTTTTGAGCACCAGTCAAGTCTGGACACTTGACTGAATGTTTTTGTATGATCTTACAATAAAAAATACAACTTTAAATGCTTAATTCATTTTGTATAAAATAAATTCTGTATTTGTATATTTATTCAGCTGTAATCTAGACAAAGAGTGGCAACTTTAAAGAAGTACTTTTATTTGCATTATTTCAGAGTTTTATTATTAGAATCTTGGCTTTGGCAAAATAGAAAAAAAATGGAAAGATTCAAGAGAGGAAGATAAGGGGTAATATGAGGAGAGAGAGAGAGCAATTAAAAAGCTTGGAGGAAGACCAAAGAGGCGAGTTTCAACCATCAGAGACGCTGACAGATCTGACTCTGAGTAGGTAATTCTAATTTTGATTAGGGCCAATCTGACTCACTGAATCCAAATCATGTTCACTAAGAAACCCTCTGTGTATATAATGTACATGTATAGCTCCTCTTAAATAAGACACTTTTAAATTCAGTTTATAAGATAATGCTTGAATAAATTACTTGAGAGTGTTTATATCAATTGCCTTATGCCTCCATCAAAGATCTTCAATTGGACAACTACACCTATGCTTTGATGTAATTGTGTATCAAAGCAGGATTTCCCAAAATGTATGAGATTATGATATAAATGTCAAAGCTAAATGTATTTGTAAATGTAATGTATCATCCAAAAATGATATATACATATTTAATTAAAAATTCAAATCAACCTTTCACTCATGCCAATAATATAATTTGTAATGAAAAAAGGTTGCATAAAATTAGAAAAATGCCCGGATAAGGTATTATACTTCTCAGACGTTTCAATCTCACCATAGTGAAAATGAAACAAATATCAGGGTGATTCAAATATTCAAACTTTTTTTCACCCTATGTCCCATATTACTGTTCTTTTTGCTGCAGAAACCAGGAGCCATGTGCAGTTTGCTGACCTTTAAATTGTCAAAAAGCTGACATCCGTCTTTGATGAATCAGAAGTGTTCTTGAAGGGCAGCATTGAAACGACTCTGCAAATGACACAAGTGAAATGATGTAAGTGACATGCAAAGATATGATCCTGCCATCAAAAAGGACAGAAATATCCCCCAGGAAGACGCTGGAGGAGTAAGGACCATGACCATGATGATAATCATTGATATTCAGAAGGGGACGGAGGGTGATGGTATTTGAGAATCGTTCAGGCGTCAGGCCATTCACCTCTAATGTCAGAGACGATTACATGCTAATTGAAGCAATCTAGCCCTGCTACTAATCACTGTTAAAGGGACCTCCCTTTCATCTTCTTGTTCTCCCGACGAGTCTATACAAGAGGTGCCTTTCACACTAAATCACAGAGACGTCAGTGGGAATGTACAATATATACACTGAGGTACGTGACCTTTCTCAAGGACATCATGTTTAACATCCCCTTTAAATGTATACATATGTGAATTTTATGATGAGACAGAGACATTTAAGACTGTAGTGAGTGCATGATGGCACATGACCACAGCTCAGACATGATGCATTTAATTTAGGGCAATCCATGGCTGTAAAGCTTAGTCACTGTTCATGACAGCCAAAGGAAAATGACCCTTTTTTGCTTATAAAATGCAACTAGACAACATAAAAAGAAAATTGACAGAAAATTAGTTTAGGTTAGATTGCTTCATCATTTGTGCTGTAGAAAGGGCATCTTTAATCACTGACTGCTCAGGAAAACCTCTTTGCAGATATTTTTATTGCCAATATCTGAGCATTGTGACTGTCAAAAGACTCTCGGTTGAACCCACACAGGCAATGTGCAGACAACAGTTCATTGTTTCAGCTGGAAGAGTTTGTCAAATGAGACAGCTTTTATGAAAGATCAGTTACTTCGACAGAGCACTTATGCGCTCTTTATACCTCAGTGAGAACTTTATATCCTAATGTCACATTTTAATGTTCAGAGAATATCAAAACCCCATTGTGGAGTCGCTCTGTGATGATCTACAAGTTTTTGGATTGTGCACATTTCACTTAATGCACTGTTTTATGTGCCAATCAATTGTTTATGCTGTAAGAGCACAGCTCTGCTTTATGATTTAGCTGGATGTGCTATCACACGAGTAATTTTTTTACTTGCTGATCAAAGCTTACGAACATTATGGTGCCTTCCTGCATATGTATATTATACAGAGGAAATGCATAAATAAAATGCTTGTCACGACATAAATATATAAAATGAAGAAGTGGAAAGCCTCCAGTCATTTATATGGCTTTTTCCTGTAATGGTTTAGAGATGCTTCCTCCCAGAGAGACACAAAGAGAATGTGAGTCTATTTTACAGGACTACAGAGAGAGTGCTGGAGAAAGGGGTCATTGTCAAGGTTGACCATTCACTTCAACCTCAACTCACTCTGTTATTATGAGTCCTCAGAGTAAGAACCGCTTTGATGACAGCATACACAGAGAGGTTAACAGAATATTACAGGCACATCAACATACTTTAACTTTAACATACGCTCAGATCTTTAATGTGCACACATCTAAAACTGGTACACGCACAGCAGGGTCAGAAATTAAACTGGACTTGAGAAAGAAATGCTCTAGGTATTTAAAAACTAGGAAGAGTAGTGGATTACTCTGGTTTTTAGAGCCTTCAGATGTTAGATGGCAGATAAAAATACATCAGCACTTTCCTAAACATCTGTTTATAATTATCCACTGCAAAATGTTCCTGTCCCAGTGCAATGGTTGCAAAGTTGGTCACACTTTAGATTAGGGTCCAATTCTCACTACTAACTAACTGTTAAAGGCTTACTTCACCTCTGCGAAGATGAATGTGTATTTAAAATAGGTCATTTAAGTAGAAGAAATGTGAAGAAATTTTTGAATTCGGAGCTTTCTAGACTGAGAAAAGCCAGAAAATGTATTTTTGGCTTATGTGGATGAAAGACAACAACTCCCATAATGCACTTGCTTCGCTGCCTTAGGAGGCCACGCCTACCGGTAAGAATGTACAGTTGAAAACAACAACAAGGCTAGCTAGTCTACGTGATGAGTTTGCCAGGGATTTACAGATCGCCCAAAATGTCCGGGATTCGGCTTTTGCGTTCTACAGTCGCCAATAATTCATCATGTTTACTGCGCCGAGCAGGACGAGGCTGACGGCCGCGGGAGAACGGCGCGAGGCCGGTGGTGTCATTACTGAGACGCGCCGGGTCTCGCATCTCTCACGGAGGAGCGGGAATTTTCTTAGCAATGTTAAAACGCACATCATCCGATCACTTATTTAGCGTTCATGTAAACACTACATTCAGATTCACCAATCGGAATGAATTCAGTTAGATTGTAACAAAAGGTGTGCATGTAAACAATGAATGGCGACCGCAGAAAGCAAAAGCTGAATCCCGTACATTTTGAACGATCTCGCCCACCGGACAAGTCCGGGAAAAGGAAGATGGTAACCCCTACTTACTCAGCTTTCTCCTACTATTCAGCTTTCTCCACAGAACAAGAGCCTGCTAGGTTAGCTTCCAAAGAAAGACGGCTGACACTGTGTACATTATGTCAGTGAGATCCCACCCTCTATGGGCGGGCTGAAAACATGCGGAACAACGCCATCTACTGGCTGTAGTCTTTAGCCTCTGGCCAGAAAATCCTCCGATGACGCAAAATGACGATTTTTGCGTCATCGGAGGATTTTTTCCAGACAAAAAATACATAAATCTCTTGTCTCAGGGGGATATGAGGGTGGAAAGCATGGTAATTCGAAAATACTACAGGTTTTCTACTAATACAAAGCTAATACTAATACTAAATCCTGAAGTATCCCTTTAACTATGACTTTTGCCTCAGTAACTCCTACTTACAGCTTATTATTAGTTGGTAAGGTAGTTGTTAAGTTTAGGTATTGGGTAGGATTAGGGCTGTACAATAAGGCATTAATATGTGCTTTATAAGCACTAATAAATAGCCAATATCCTAGTAATATGCATGTTAAAAAGCAACTAGTTAATAGTGAGAATTGGACCCTAAACTGAAGTGTTACCTTCAGTTTTATTGAACATGATTAAATCAACAGAATATGTGTTCAGCCATATTTAAATGAGACATTTCTGCATCCTGCTTTGTCAGCTCTGCAGTCATGAGCAGTTGCCCCTAACAACAGGTTTAAGAGCATTTTGGGGTTTTTCTCACCTCCCTATATCCCCCAACCTAGAACTGCCATGAGAAGAGAAGAGAAGAGAAGAGAAGAGAAGAGAAGAGAAGAGAAGAGAAGAGAAGAAAAGAAAAGAAAAGAAAAGAAAAGAAAAGAAAAGAAAAGAAAAGAAAAGAGGAGAGGAGAGGAGAGGAGAGGAGAGGAGAGGAGAGGAGAGGAGAGGAGAGGAGAAGAGAAGAGAAGAGAAGAGAAGAGAAGAGAAGAGAAGAGAAGAGAAGAGAAGAGAAGAGAAGTGTTGCATGCCTGTTACCATGGAGATGCTTGCGCAGTGATGCAGTATGCAGCACAAGGAATGGCACATTTGTTTCCGGGAAACTTTCAAATGGATCTGGATCACACTCTTGAGTTTGCAGTGGACACATTATCCTGTAATGAATAATGTACCTCCTCCCACAGAAGAAGATAGAGTGGCATCACAGGAGAAAAAAGGTTTGGAATTAATGGAATTATGACATTCTTTCTTCTGTAGAACACACAAAAAATATGTTTTGAAGAACATTGGGCTCCAAACAGTATCAGACTCTGTTGACTTTCATTGCAAAAGAGATACAGGTTAGGAATGTTAGTAAATGATGACAGAATTTTCATTTTTGAAATAAATGAAAATTATGTTAAAGGGATAGTTCACTTTGAAATAAAATTTTGGTATGTTTTAGCTTACCTCAAGGGCATCCAAGATGTAGGTGTCTTTGTTTCCGCAGTAGTTTCAATTTTGATATTTTTAGGTCAAACCGTTCTTGTCTGTCAGTCATATAATGCAGGTCGATAGTCACTGTCTCAAAACACAAAGCACAGAGTCCAAATTAAAACAATTCCCCATCGTCCAAATTAAACAATTTCCCATCATAAGTACACATTGATGGCCTAAGACACGAAACGAGCGGTTTATGTGAGAAAACGAACAGTATTTATATCGTTTTTACCTCTAATAACAAAGCCACGTCCAAGTGATCTGAAGGCGCGGGCGCTTCCTATTGTGTGACGTGTGCGCAGACTTATTTGCATAGATATATACACACTAGATGTCGCCTCGTTCCTTGAACTGGCGTAGCCAAGGCGGTTTCTATTGTATATATCTATGTGTTTATGATTACGTTACTGTTGCTCATCTGTCCATCATCGTATAAAGCCCGCCCTGACAATTTGATTGGTCCGAACAATTTTTGTTCGGGCATAAAAGCTCCTCAACGGAGCGAGTCCAGACCGAACTTCCCGACCAAAAAATGCTGTGGGCGGGGTTCGGGCTGGCACCCAGGCTAACAAAAACCAACAAAAGAGATAGACTGGGCACTTTAGCTGATAGCGCATCAAAATGATGAGTTTAAACATGTTATCCCTGCATCATCCCATCTGGTACTCTCACCATGTGAAAGACAAAGCGTGCACGCCATTAGTATGCACAGAGGTCACAGCAATTTTCACTTCAAATACATCTGCCATGCACAAAGATGAATTTCACTAGGAAGCCTGAGGAAAGCCTAGTCAATTAAGTTTTCAATTTCATTTGACAGTTTTACAATCCACGGCAAAAAAGGATTTTTTGGGAAGCATTAGTTGTGTTGGAAACAAGCACTTTGCTCAGAAAAAGTTGTTCAGTCAGACAGACACAGATAAACTTAAAACCTGACATCTGTGCAACAATATCAGGCATAGTTAATTTTATAGAGGACTGTAACTTGCCAATTACTGGATTAAATGATTTTCTTCAATTGTCAAACAGACATCTCTTCGACTAAAACCTAAACATCATCAAAAAAAGTCTATTTTAATTCACTGGCATTACTCAACCTCAAATCTATATTTCCTCTCCTAATCAAAAATGTACATTTATGATAATATTCATCAGAAAAGACAAGCTCATTTTAAGCTCCCATATTGAAATGAGCTTTTATGTTATATAATAGTGTGTATCTTAGCGACGAGAGTTTCTTAACCTATGCAATTAGCCTCCTAGGAATATGTATGTGTGTGTGTTATGTATATGCCTCTGTGCGGCTGTTTGCTTTTAGTACTTACTGAACAGATGACATCCCTGAGGACACTTTCCTTTGGGAAAGTGAGGTTAATTTCTCCAGCTTCCCTGATCTGGAGTCTGGAAAGGCCCTTGGGATTTAGAATATCAGAAAAGACAAAGAAGAACAATTTAATGAGACTCAAGCACATAATGAAGTACAAAACACATTCTCTGCCCCTCTTTTTTCCCCTACCTCTTCTCAGTCATATCCTGTTATAAGGCTGGTCATTTTATTATCATAATTTTTTTTTATGATTGTATATGTTCAATATCTGTGACATTTCACAGCCAGTTTCTATTCATTTTCTTAATTATCCCTAAAGGGACCCCCCTTCTTTTTCCAACTGATAACACTGCATTTAATTAGTGTGGCTATATTCGCCCAAAGCACCAGTATTCTAATTATCTTGTATAGTTTACACATCCTATGCCTATATCAGTCTTGCCAACTACTTTAATTATTTGTACGCTACAGTAAGTGTGCGGTACACATAGCACATTATCTGCAGGTCAAAAGTTCGCTGTTGGCTCAGTACAGTCTGTTCAGCTAATCACGTACGCTGCAATAAAGACGAAGACATACTTCAAGAGACCATCATGGGAAGTCAGGCAAAAGGAGGAGGGTAAACTCATAGTACGTATTGCTTGCGTATGGCGGGTTAGTGAATTATCTGAACTAACAATTTAGAATCGAAGCTAAAGGGCAGAAAATGCTGCTGTTCAAATCTCTAGAGACTAATGAACTGGTAACCTCGGAGCTAGAGATTAAGAAAACTGGTTCAGAGCCCTGCTGTAGTGTTCCTAAATAATACACTTTTCTTAAAGTACTTGCTCGAGGGGGTGGTAATACATGTTGACCCCAATTTCCTAGTCCCTTGGCACCTGAGAGCAAAGGAAATAAAAGAAAACCTCTTGGAATCCTGAACCATTTATCCCAGTTGTCACGGAGGAGATCGGTTTCCGTGGGTTACCAAAGGCCTTTTAGCATTGGTGGGATATTCAGGGAAAATGTTTACTTTTGACAAGCTCATACTTGCACAATGATGTTGAATTAATTTTCTGTGCAGACGTACTAAAATTCAATGAATGATTAAAGAACTCGTCAGCTCAAAAAGAATTCCAAATGTGCATTTGAATTGTGCATCTCCTCACATAACCTTCACACAAAACACAAGTTCTCAGATCCTGTTAACAACCACGGTTTACTAGAAAACCATAGCCTCCTTCAACCTTTCTTTTCCTCTGGGTGCATGCTCTGAAACAGACTAGAAAATCACAATCCTCAAAGAGGAGACCTTATGCCTTTGTTGCTCCTGTGTTTATGTGAGTATCATACTGTGTGTGTGAAAATAATCTTCCTTGTAGGAACCGAGAACTCTGTCAGGTGGCTGAGGACATGGGTTGTCCTTCTATTGTTAGAAGAACAGAGGTTCTCAACTGGTGGGTCAAAACCCAAAAATGGGCAGGTCTGTTCTGTCATGAGAAGCAGGCAAATTTGCTAAATGCTATATATATACAACTGTGCATAGTTATGATAGCAAAATAAATAAGCTTATCGACTTTATAGAAAACATTTCCCATATCCTTTGTTATTAATCATAAATTTATCCTTTATTTTTGTGCAGGGAAGTACTGGCTGACAAGAGCGTGAAATGACACTTAAAAACCAAACATTTTTGCATATTTTTGGGCCTATGCTGTTCGTTATAATTTTAACACATTTTAATGTTTGAAAACTCTTGTACTGTGCTGGGTTGTCACTTGAAGTCTAATTTAAAAGTTCAGAAACAAAACCAGGTGAGATCCACTAAAATACATTAACTAAACATCCTAGGCTTTCTGTTATATCAAGCTGTTTATCTGTTTATTGTAAATTGGTTCTGGCCTTCCAACAAAAAAACAAGAAACGTTTTTTATAACCTCAGCCCTACTCATTTCAATAGAGCCGTCTGTTATGGTTCACATGCCCATGTTAATTTCATTAAGCTGACTTCTAGACCGGAACAACTCACTGTTTCAGCCTTGAACTTCGATGCCTGGATGTTTTTCACTGGATGTGTGCCACAAGAAGTCATCAAAGGGATGCGGAGCAGAACTTTGGCAAGCCATTTTGGATTGCGTTTGATCCATGTATATGTTAAACGGAGAGCGCTATCTAACAATTCCTTGCTGAGAAACTCGGTCGGACATCTGTCTGCTGCTGGACAGCTCCCCTTTCATCACGCCGAGAGGATACCCCAGGGAGCGTTCACAGAGGAGAGGCTTGCCAGTTTCCCAAGTGGCGCCACTGAATGCACGATTAACCAAGCTAGGTATATGCTGTCCTCTTTACACAACGCACATCAAAGTCCACCAAAAGTTCACTCTGTCCTTCATGTCCTCCACATTTATATCGCATAACTGATTATATTTGATCATATTTTAGGGGATGTTGAATGATCTAATTAAATACTTGAAGCTCAGGATTGTTACTGTTAATAAGTCTCATTAGATAGTCCTAAAAGCTGATCAGGAAATCTCACTCCACCGGGCATTGCTAATGTCCTATCTTAAAGTTTTGGGAGTCACAGACTGAACACATTAGACAGAGGGAAATCCTAAAAATTGTTTTTCTTTAATAAAGATTTTGATACTTTCTGCTATCCCATATCAATGCATAGAGAAGTAAGCTATTTGCACCATTTTTTTATGATGACATAACATGCACTTTATAAATGTATTTTAGTCGCATTAAAACAAGAATCTGTCAAAAAATGTCACACAAGTTCTTTAGTCTTGCAAATATTTTGTGCAATTGGACTAACAGGCCTAGACAACACCACTGTAGCTTTGTTCTTTGATGATGGTGGAGAAATTACACAATGCACGTTCATACAGTCAAATGTATTTTAAAAAAGCCACAAGAACTTAAAAAATACTATACCATTTCTTCTGATCAGTGGTGTCCAAGCGTCTACCCGTGTTTGAACCAGCAAAGCAAGTCTCCAAAGCCCTGAATGCTGACGACAATTTAGCGGGCCCAAAACAAACAGACACCTCACTCTCCTAGGACGCACAGCAGAGGGTCCCAGCTGGAGAAGATTGCCTGTGTCAGGGTCAAAATCAGAGTCAGACAAAAAGAGAAAACATCCAGCTGAGATGGGAGAGCCTGCACTGTTTGGGGTGCAAGGCGAACAAGCAGGGCTCTCATTGCATACCTCCCTCTGTCTGAAAGATTTGCCACATGGAAGGCTGTGATCAGAATGGTTGAAGCTACAACAGAAGTTCAAACCGTGCCCTGTATCTCAGGGGGTTTTGAGCAAACATTAAAACTGTAGAAAATATTTTCTTCAAAATCACAGGTGATGCAGGCAATGATCAGAATCCTGATGTAAAGCAGTTATCCTACATATTAATGCTAAATAATTCTTAAACACTGATGCATTGAAATTATTGTAATTATGTAAACAAAATAAGCATTAAAATAGTTCATCCATGAACTGAACAACATGAAAATGCTGTAGGCCTAATAATTAACCAATTCTCAACATAAAAAAGCTGTTCTAACAAAAATGTCTTACGTGAAATACAAAATGTGATGTTAGGCAGAATCTTATGCAACTTTAACATACAATAGTGGCCGAGAATCACATGAGAATCGATAGCGTTTGGCGTCAATATGACCGCGACGTGAAATCTCGACGCGTCCATAGATGTATATCTATGGGCGCGTCCATAAGCGCCATTTTTTAAATTGAACACGCGAAGGATATAAATTTCATGAGTTTCAGTCTGTTCCTGAAATATCGTATGACTTTAGACGACTTGGAATGTTGCTCACTGGATAATGGATAACATTTATACTTTTCCGACGACCTAATGCAGCAGAGAAACAAGCGCGCAGCCATCTTTGGAACTGATCTGCAAAGTACTACATAAGGTATACCCAGGGGGCAAAACACCTGTTTTTTAGGAAATCAGACATGGGCTGCTGTAAAAGGTTGTCATATAAAAATGAAATCTATGATGTCCGAGGATCACAACCTGGGTGGCCAACCCGGTCAACAAGCTGCTGGAAACTTGTAATTAGGGTCAAAACAATGCTACCTCAAATTCGGCTTTAACTCCCAGAATCACCCAAACATGCTAAAACGGTTTAATTATATTCATGAATCGTGAGCCATATCTCCCTGATACTTTATGCTAGAAACAAACTGAGCACACCTTTAGAAAGAGTGGAAGATAAGCTTTCATCTGATGCCTTGATTGTACATGTAATTATAATGTAAGAGTTAGCAATGCCTCTTAATTCATAGGTAGGCAAAAAAAAGAAAAAAATATTGAACATTCCATTTGTAATCGGTAGCATTCTTTTCCCTTTGTTGTTGTTACAATAAACAAATTACCATGTAAAGTTAACTTTTACTGGATGAAATAATATTTAGATTTTTTTTTATCCATCATAAAAGTGCATCTATCCCTCATAAAAGTAAATCTATCCATCATAAAAGTGCATCTATCCATCATAAAAGTGCATGTGTCCATCATAAAAGTGTGTCTATCTATCATAAAAGTGCACTTTAATGATGGATAGACGCACATTTATGATGGACACATGCACTTTTATGATAGATAGATGCACTTTTATGATGGACAGATGCACTTTTATGATGGATAGATGCACTTTTATGATGGACAGATGCACTTTTATGATGGATAGATGTACTTTTATGATGGATAGATGCACTTTTATGATGGATAGACGCACTTTTATGATTGACACGTACTTTTATGATGGATAGATGCACTTTTATGATAGAGATGCACTTTTATGATGAACAGATGCACTTTTATCATGGATAGATGCACTTTTATGATGGATAGACGCACTTTTATGATGGATAGACGCACTTTTATGATGGATAGATGCACTTTAATGATGGATAGACGCACATTTATGATGGACACATGCACTTTTATGATAGATAGATGCACTTTTATGATGGACAGATGCACTTTTATGATGGATAGATGTACTTTTATGATGGATAGATACGCTTTTATGATGGACAGATGCACTTTTATGATGGACAGATGCACTTTTATGATGGATAGATGCACTTTGATGAAAAAAATACCCATTGACTGTCATTATAAAGCTTGGAAGAGCCACGACACTTTTTAATATAACTCTGATTGTATTCTTCTGAAAGAAGAAAGTAATATACACCTAGGATGACGTCAGGGTGAGTAAATCATGGGCTGATTTTCCTTTTGGGGGGAACTATCCCTAGGACCATAGACATAAAATACAAATAGGACTACCAAATTGCCTATCACAGTTTTTGGCAAGTAAATCACGTGATGTGACACATCCTATTGACCCTGTTCACATTTCTGGGTTTCTCAGAAGTGTAAGGCATCATAGTTGGGTTAACTTCTATAGCAGTGAATGAAAGACTACATTAAATATATATTTTTGTGTTCCAATTTGCTCAAATAGCAAAAGAAAAACGCCACAACAGTGTTTTCACAACTTTCAAAAAGAGTAAAAAAATAGATAATGGCAGTCGGAAGAGAGAAAGTTGTCAACTTTGTCACAGCCACGCTATTAGAAACACCCTCACAGCAGCGTTAACTAGTTTTTGTGTAAATAATACAAATATAGTGTTATATGCGTAATTATATTTTATTATGACAGTATGTGGCAACATGTACGTTAAAAGCGCATCTTCTGCACTAAACAATAATATTGCAATATTATAGACTCTTACATGTACCTAACGCCACACTTACACTACAGAAGACTGTAAAAATATATATTTTTGTATTTTCAAATTACAAATTACTTGTATTTTAATTAAACACTTTTTGATGTATTTGTGCACATCTCTGGTTAAAGGTTGTCAGAAGAACTGCTCCATGCTACATAGGATGCCGTTGCTAGGGGTTGGCAATCAAATGTAGTAGGACACAGCATGCTGAAACACTAGAGAGCAGCGACAGCAGCAGTGACTCCGAAACAGCTAAACAAATTGTATAAACATTATTACAGAAATTAGTTATCACCCTGAATTGTAATCTGTTTGTGTTTCGTTTTTTTTTTTTTTTTTTGTTTTTTTGGTACAAATTGCTACTTAATGTAACAGTTTTAATCAGTAAATACTTTTAAACCTACTCCACACATGACTCCTGTGTGTTTTAGTCTTTCAGCATTTAGTTGTCAGTACCTTTGTCTCACACTCCAAACACCAGGATTGAACACTAACCAGCCTAACCCAAAATCCTCAAATCCCTTTTTTTTATTTCAATAGAATAAATAAAGCTATCCCACTTGTGAAAGAATATTAGAAATAGACATTGCAATACAAATAATTGATATTGCATAAATATGCAAACGATATACTGTACATACAGAAACAGAGCAGTATACAATTAACACCAGTTAATGGTAAACTTCTTTCTTGGATCTTGTTTGAATTAACAGGCTATTATAGGCTTGAAATTGAATTCCCTCTAAATGTGTTATGGGCCATGAGGACTGTCTGGTTAGTAAAAAAAAATCTAAATATTATTTCATCCAGTAAAAGTTAACTTTACATGGTAATTTGTTTATTGTAACAACAACAAAGGGAAAAGAATGCTACCGATTACAAATGGAATGTTCAATATTTTTTTTTTTTTTTTTTTTGCCTACCTATGAATTAAGAGGCATTGTTAACTCTTACATTATAATTACATGTACAATCAAGGCATCAGATGAAAGCTTATCTTCCACTCTTTCTAAAGGTGTGCTCAGTTTGTTTCTAGCATAAAGTATCAGAGAGATATGGCTCACGATTCATGAATATAATTAAACCGTTTTAGCATGTTTGGGTGATTCTGGGAGTTAAAGCCGAATTTGAGGTAGCATTGTTTTGACCCTAATTACAAGTTTCCAGCAGCTTGTTGACCGAGTTGGCCACCCAAGTTGTGATCCTCAGACATCATAGATTTCATTTTTATATGACAACCTTTTACAGCAGCCCATGTCTGCTAAACCCCCTTTGCCCCCTGGGTAGTAGGCTATTTTAAAGTCCCCCTTTAGTCAATAACTTTATCCCTTAAAACTCATATTTGTTCACCAAAATGACATATTTAAACGTTTGCTGTGAAAATAATGTCTTCATGCCGTAAATTAGCTGAAATGTAACTCTACGCTCTTGTTTCATTTAGTATGTGGAATTAGTTTCCTATGGTGGCCCAGTAGTGCACAACACGACGAAATTTAAAAAGCAAACACAAGTTCACAACACAAAGGAAATAAGCCACAACACAACGACATAAAGCTGCAACACTACGGAAATGCTCCCGACCACTAGAGGGCACTCGGAGCGCGATAAAGTTAGTTTTCCATGCCACTGAGTCTAAAAAATTTAACAACACCACTTAACAGTAGGTTATGTAGCTAACCATTGTATATCGACATTTATTAAGTCAAAATTACCTACGTGAATTATAGCTGCATATTTATACTCTAGAATGCTTTGACGCTCTAGCGCATGATAGGGAATGTCCGCCAATTGTTTCAAGTTGTTAAATCGTATAATTTGTATTAATTAAAATAACTTTTAACATTCAAAAACAGACATGTTCCAAATCCAAAGCTTGATTGTATTGGTACTAGACTGACTTACTACAGCTGTTTTTTCCCCCCAAATACCTCCCTTCATTACAGTAAACAATTATTATTTTTAGGAAAGTTCTGTAATATAATAAAAGTTTTCTTTTTCTTTTATCATGTTTCAAAGGTTGTAGTTCCTATTAACCAGACTGACTTACAACAGGTGAAACTGTGCCAATAGCTCCCTATATGCACAGTACACAATTTGTTTTTTATAAAAACATTAGGCCTACTTTTTTCATGTCCCAAAGCTTGTGGTAGGTTCCTAGTGACCAGACTGACTTATTACAGGTGAAATTTTACCAATACCTTCCTGTAATTCTGCAATTCACCAAATGGTTTGTATTTTTATTTATCAAATTATATTATAAATTATACGTTTTAACCACTTGGCGGAATTGCCAGACGTTCCCTTCTCCAGTATAAATACACAGCTATAATTCATGTAGGTGATTTTGAAGTATATTTTATGTCAATATACAATGGTTGCATACTGTAAACAAATCAAGTCAAGTCAAGTCATCTTCATTTATATAGCGCTTTTAACAATGTAGATTGTTTCAAAGCAGCTTTACAGAGATAAGCGTATAATTTAAGGTAACGGAGATTGTTTTGGCTTTATAGCGGTTCTTTAATAAAGTTATTTTGCAGCTAAAGTTAGTTTTGAATATATGTACGCAGGACATATATTCAGTGGTATTGTGGTATTCAGTGGACATATATTCAGTGGAATCGTGGTATTGATAAATTAAGACTGCCGACTCTATAGAACAATAGCAAGGAAAACTGAATTCATACTACAGTAAAGTTGACCAAGGGGATCAGCTATTCTGAGCTTTTGTGACTGAGTGGAGGCGGGAAGTGGGAAACTACGGTGGCCCAGTAGTGCACAACACAACGAAATTTAAAAAGCAAACATAAGTTCACAACACAACGAAATTAAGCCACAACACAACTAAATTAATCCACAACACAACGGAAAATGTACAACACAACGGAAATAAGCCACATACACAACGGAAAATGTACAACACAACGGAAAATGTACTACACAACGAAATAAAGCCGCAACACAACGGAAATGCTCCCGACCACTAGAGGGCTCTCGGAGCGCGGTAAAGTTAGTTTAATTCAGTCATATAAGTTTAAACCAGAAATTTATTCAGAATAAGTGCAAGAGTGAATTATACAGGGTCGTCAATAAATCGATGTATCAGAATGTTAATGTGTTTTATGTATTGCTCTCTACAATGTCAGACACATAACTGTAATTAATATGATTAGCCTTTTGCTTGACAATGTTATCAAAAAATCAGTATCCTTAGAAACGCTTTGAACAACTTAGAATGTCAGTGGAGAAAGGCTTGTAGTTCATCATAACATCGTGATATACATATACATACTTCACCCGCTAAATATACCCGATTTTTCATATCAACAGAAAAATATACCGGGATAACCTGGCATCTCTTGAGACTCCCCTGCTTTGCAGCATTGTTAATGATATGCTAAAGCCCGCCCGCACGATGACGTGATCGGTTACAACATATTTGTGATGTAGAGAACAACGGCGATTTTTTTGGTTCTTTGGTTCTCTGCAGTTTTAAGGAAAAAATACTTGTACAATGCAATGGTAGGACTTGTGAATTTGTACATGGTTTGTCTTAAAGCATATTTAAAACATCACATAGACATATTAACAACATTAAAAACTTGATTTTCACCACAGGGGGACTTTAACATTTTCTATGGGGTTACCTGGTTAAAGCTATGGTCTACGATTTCAAAGATTGTTCATTATTAATAACCTCGTTTAGATGCTGGTTATGGTTCTACTACAGTACAATCCTAACAATATGAAGAGAAAAAAGAATGAAAAAAATCCATTCACTCTATTGGGTGTACACCCGCAGAGAAGTTGACCAATGTAAGCTGTCCGGCCGGACAGCTTACATTGGTCAACTGCTCTCATCCAATCCCCCGCTCTGCTTGAAACTCCACGTGGCGCTCGCGTCTCCACCCCAACGCACCCCACCCCGCCCCCCTCCTGCAACATGAAATTTCGCGTGCAAGCAGCTGACAGTCTATGGTAGCTAGCAGAGTAGCATCAGCTCAGCAATGGAGAAAAAAACAAACCGAAAGCAGCAAGCGGCCCCTGCTTGCCCCCACAGTCACGGCTGACTTTTTGTTGAGCAGGTAAGCATTTATTTATACTTTTATGGTGTGAGGTGTTACATAAATAGCTTTTTATCAGTCTGACAACATGCTTATGCTGCCGGTCGGCATTGGAATGTTAGCCGTTTAGCATCGCCTATCACGGGTCAAAGTAATTATATTTCTTGAAGTGCTTGAATATATTTTAGTAGGCCTAGTGGGTTCTGTTCGAGCCAATCGGAATTTGAACAAGATGCGCTGTGTGCTGCTATAACAATTACAATACTTAGCAATACTAACTAATAATGCAATTAATGTGCCTTAGGTAGCACTTTTGAACCGGGGAAACGAGGCTCAGGAGGGGAAACGTATGCCAAACGTACCCTCCTAAGACGGCAGCTGTAATACAGTATTATTTATTTTATTTATTTATTATTGTTTGTGTTTCGGGTGGTGGGGGGTTTAGAACATTGCATGTGTTGCTAATTTTGCGTGAGCGTGAACTCAAACGTGTACCTCTGAGCTATTTTGACATCGCACATGGTAAATCTCTGTTCCGATGTTTACTACCGGTGATCACAGCTTGACAGACTGAGTGACGTTGTTCAGGTCGTTTCCCGGTGGGAGGGATCAGGTAGCACAGAGGGGAGGGGTGTGTGTGTGGAGGGGTGGGATGAGTTTTTTAAAAATTTCCAACCATCTCAGGCTTTCTCGACCGATTTTCAACATCGTAGACTACAGCTTTAACTCTGGTTAAATCGGCCTGACATTCTGCCTGACATATTTTGTGTTTCACTAAAGGCAGAAAATCATGCTGGGTTGGAACAACATGAAGGTGAGTAAAAATGATATATTGTATATTTAAAAATATATTTTCAGCAGCAGAATTCCTGGTGAAAAACTACATTACCCAGCATGATTATGCAGTGAAATCTCCACCAGTTAGAGAATCGTAAGAAGCAAACCATGCCAGAAGAACTCTTTAGTGCCCACCCACTCCCATGAAGCACTGCACATGATGTAGAGTCAAATTACCTGCACTGTTAACTTATTTGTATGCATAATATGCACATTTTGCAATCAATGCATAATATATTGTTTATATACAGTATATATATATATATATATATATATTCAACATCTTTCAATCAGTAGTTTTATATTTCATATAATTTGATAATGTGATTTGCACTGCTTTATGTGAATGTAGTTCTTTCCCTTATAAAAATCATCAACACACATTTTGTAATATTGTGATCCACTTTGTAGCTGGTTGGCTTGATTCATCACTCATTAAAATCCACATGGGAAAATGAATGGCAAAAATACTTCTGGAACCAAAGCTGCTGAGAAAAAGTAGATGGCCAATGTTTCATTCTAATAGTTACTTCCTTACCAAAGTAACCAAGGGAGAAATGACATGCTTGTGTGCAGAAATGTCATGAACAAACCAGTGTGTGGCATGCATAAATAAAGGTTCATTTTCAAGAGGTATTTTTGAATCCAGAACATACAGTCATTATCTGTGCATTGAACTTCTTGTACCTAACATTAGCCACACTTATCCACAGAAAAATCCACTTCTGCATAAAAACTTGCACTCTAAATGCTAATTAGTCTGGAAAATCTGTATTGTTGTGTGTATATGAATGTGTAGGTTCTGCCTCTGCATGTGTACTGTATGTTCTTTCAGCTCAAACTTAGAGACCCCGCTGAGTCTTAGCTGTGTATTGTTCCTGCCACAAAATATAACCGTTCCCACGCAGGAAGGTTAGGTAATGCCTCTGAAAATGCTGCCACATCTAGAATGTGTGCAAGGCCACCAACACTGATGTTTAATTAGTTTTTACCAATAACTATGTGATGCATCAAACATTCTTTCAAGGTTAAAGCGGCTTAAATTGGGAGCAACTCTCTTAAGTAGATAAACGCTACTGTGCTCGCAGGTAATAAGCCTCAATTGCAAATGATCTTTGTACAAAACAAATCAAAATCTGTTTTGGGTCCTGTGTTTGACTTAAAACGTCTCTTGTTAGTCATGCTATGTTTTCTTTTAATCACAGCGGTGTAGTTACAGAACATCTGCCGCAAAGGTGTGAACGTGTCCTTTGAGAAGTAAACCATTTGATGGATTCATAATTTGGTTTGGAAATTCAGTTGTCATTCACTCTGTGACTCATAGTATACCATACTACTTGTACAACGCTGTTTTGCGAGCAGGTGCTACTTGCTAAAACACATCTGCTGTATTTGTTCTGGAAGCTTGTGCATCTCTTATTATCTCCTTTATTACCCGTGACACGAGTCCCAACACACAGGTAAACACTAGCCTTCCTGTGACACGTTACTTATTTCGCCCGAATGCTGCGACAACATCAAAGTAAAGCTGCTTTTGTTTGCTCTTTTCATCCCTGTTTTGCCTGCCCAGATGCACAGGAGGCAGTCTGTCTCCTAGACTCAATGCACACAAGTTATTATCCCCCCCTTATCGCAGAGCTTTGCCTCTCTCTGCTGTGCAGGAAGTGGTTTGCTCTCGACTTGCACCCGCACGGTGCTGGAATCACTTAACCCGTCCCGTGTTGGAAGACCCGGGACCACCGCCAGTCTCGAGTGCTGACGGGAAGGAACTATGTGAGATGCATTCTTTTATATATTTATTTAGTTTGAGATTTCACAGGGGCCATTTTTAATTCATGACTCTCTGCCCAATCTTTTCTAACACACACACACACACACAAACACAAACACAAACACACACACGCACGCACGCACGCACGCACGCACGCACACACATACACGCACGCACACACACACACACGCACACACACACGTCTGGTTCACTATCTTTGTGAGGACTCTCCATAGACTTAATGGTTTTTATACTGTACAAACTGTATATTCTGCCCCCTTACACTAACCCTACCCCTAAACCCACCCATCACTGAAAACTTTCTGCTTTTTTACATTTTCAAAAAAATATAATTAAGTATGTTTATTAACCTATTTCCCTCATGGGGACCGCTGACTGGTCCCCACAATGGAGGTGATCTCAGGTTTTACTATCCTTGTGGGGACATTTGGAAGCCACAAACACACAAACACACAAACACACAAACACACACACACACACACACACACCAGCATTTTTAGAAGTCCTGGTTGAAGAAAATTGTTTACTAGTAATTTCTAGACTTAACTTGTCACAATAAGGATACTCTGTAGATCATCTGTGCAGCCTTTTAGCACTAAATATTTAAATCACAGCCTCATATAATTGTAGTTAATCTGCAAATTTAAAATAAACTCCTCTTTGGTGCATTTTAACATGCCTTACACTTCTTTTCTTTTTTTTCTGATGAAAAATGATCACCCAATGAAAGCCTCTGAAGAGACATAGATGGGGAGCTTACACACTCCTAAAATGCTCCTTTGTGGAAATGCATTTTCATGTAAATATATTTAGAGTTGCTCTGAATTAATTTCTAAGATGGTGATGATGCCAGGAGTTTGTCTGCATTTCCTGCTTTGCATACACATAAAACCGATTAAATATTCACTTGAAAAGACCAGTTGTTTTCAAACCATGGTTTGCGGAACGATTTCATAAAATGAGCATTATGAAAGCATATTTCATTCAGAGTATTATTGTTTTCAAATGAATATTTGTTTTATTTGTAATGTGATTACAAAAATAAAACTAAAATTTTAGTCTGAAAGTCTAATTTGAACACAGATTTGAAATAGGTATGACATTCTCAATAATTGACCAAATATTCTGTTTGCCTTTAAAGTATGTGAGCTTGAATTTCTGTATGCAAGCTTATAGAGTAGTTTGTTTTTGACTCTGATTCAGCACTCAGTTTCAAGCACAAGCAGACAGCAGTTCAAACGCTTTTAAACAGATGGTAGCAGATTTAAAAGAAGAAATGATTGTTTACTGAATATTATTTTGTTTAAATTTGGTTGCTATATTTGAATATATATATAAATTTCTTTCTCTCTCTCTCTCTCTCTCTCTCTCTCTCTCTCTCTCAAAATAACGTCTTTAAGTTGGATTACAAAATGTCTAAATGTGTGTTTTTAGATGCGTGTTTTTAGTGGTACTTGGGTGCTTTGATTGGATTGAAGTTAATGCTTGGGTGTTTGAGAACCACCTGTTCAAGTGGGATCATGTGGTTCATGTGGCCCTAAAACCTCACCAAATCTGGCTATGTCACTCATTCTGAGATCCTCCATGTCTTTAATAAATGTGTTCTGAGGGCAATGGCCTAGTTTTGAGGAAAATATTTATTCCCTCAGACAGAAGATCTCATTACGGCTTGATTAGGAATGAAACCTATCCCTTAGAGGATGTTCTGAGGAAGATTTCTGCAGTCTCCCGCTCTTTAAAAACAGTTTTTATCTGACCTTCAGAGAGTTGAAAGAGAATGGCACTCATCCATGCTGGGAGAAATGGCTTGTGAGACGGGGAGAGCGGATTCAGTCTTTCAAAATGTGTGTGTTAGCATCTCTCTCACTCTCTCCCTGTCCCTGTCCCTCTCTCTCTCTCTCTGTATAATGAAGCACCTTCCATCTCCTCTGTGAGAGATAAATGAAACCTGTCTGTGCATGTGGGCATCTGCTATCCTCTCAAGTGCATAGGCTCCCATCCAGTGAACTCTGACTGAAATTAAAATGTATGAGAGAAGTTTTAATAAGGGGAGAGGTAATTTGAAAAGTCTTTGGAAGTGTTTGGAAATTTATCAATAAGAGCCAGCTAGGATTTCATGCATGGAAGCTTTTGTTGTAATTGCCTGTACCTCTCTGATAGAGGTTTGACTTCGGTAACAAAAAACACAACAGTTTTAAATCCGAGCAACTTCTGTCTTCCGCCACATGCTAAACAACCAAATCATTGTACAATATATCTATATTCTGTTATCAGGACATCTTCATTTCTCAGTCCTTCTGATTTGCAGAACCTTTCTGCAAAATTTTGTTCCGACATGATTTTTTTTAATGCCCCCCATGGTTCAGGTGTGTCTGACTGAGGTTGGATCTAAACTTTGTAGAAATGTAGATCTCCAGAAGCAGGATTGAACACGTGTCTTGCATCCAGTGAACCAGTAAAATTAGTGCTCACTGTCCAGAAGTTCACAAAAATCTAATTATAGCTTTAGCAATGTGTTTTTATAACTGATAGAAATATTTGATTCAATTAAATGTTGCATTTTCTTGTTCTCTAAAATGATCATTTTATTTTTGTTAAAAAATTCTGTCAACTGGCCTGAAACTCTTTCACACCGGCTCTAGACCGTAGTGGGTTATCCTTATTGTTGAGTCCTGATGTCGAAACGAGAGATTGAGGAGAAAGAGTGTTGGAGTTGCGGTTGATGGAAAAATATCACAATGGCTGTCCACATCCTCTTCATTAGAGGCCTTGGTGCTGTAGGTCATAGGTTTTCACGGCAGGCTTGTAGAGTTGTGAATATTGTGCTGAAATGGTCCACACAATGTTTCTGTGGTGGTTTGTTTCATTTCATATCCTGCACTCAGGCGTGTGCTGCTGGTCGAGAGATTTCTGAAGAAAAAGAATCATCCTTCCTGCCAACGGCCCTGTGTGAGTTGGTGGAATTTTTGATGTGTCTCTTCGGCCGTGATCATCGAGGTGCCTTTGGGAGAAGACGAAATAGAAAACCCGACCTGAGAAAAACAGACATGCTACTAGCTCATCTCAGGCAATTTCAGAGCAGCTAAGAAGCAAGATGGGTTATTCATAGGACCAGACTCTTTAGGGCTCTGAGCACGCGGGAGAGTGTTTATTCACCCCAGCATGAGAGGCTTTCAACAGGCTTTCCATTTCGCTCGCCCTGCATCTTTCACTCTGTCTGGCTCGAACGCAGCCATGCTGTCGCTGTTTACCTTCTATATTGAGATCTATCCTGCATTAATTGTGAAAAATGTTGATGTTGTTTTTATGCTGCCAAATGACTAGGAATCTTAGAGCCATTAGCGGTGGCATGGCAGACTTACAGTAGTACAGCTCCTATTACTCTGTCTTCGTTCTTGTCCCTCTCTGTGTCTTTGAAGTCATCGATGGACACTTTGACTTTAATCAGTGTTGTATGGCGCACCGGCATTACTCGCGTTCCCCACCACGTAAAAGGCCTCTCACGAATGAGGCATCACATTACAGCTTGGATTTCAATATTTCGTCTGTTGTTCCCACTTCAGAGTCCATTTTCCAGCTAAAAATGTTGCGCTGGATGTAAGCAAAGGTCTCCTCTAAATGTCACAGCACCTTTGTTTAAGACTCTTTTCACCAGCGACTCAGCTAGCCAATTACAGTGTGCCTGTGGTTTGGTTTATTTCTGTCACCTTCCTACTCTCATGTTGCTACCTGGACAGGATGGAAGACCACGTGCATTTCCAGGGCTCAACCACGGCGCCCTATGAAATCCGTTTCTCCCAAATTCTGTCTTCTGTTTTAATTAAAATGTTAACAATAATAGTGCCCTATGGAATGTTCTCTTACGAGAGGTTCTCTCGTATTGCGTAGTTGCTTACGCTACGGGAAAGCCTTTCTTTCTCGAGATACTGAAGCCAAAAATTATCCTTAATTTTTATAATCTTGTCAACGCAGTGCGGCAGCCTGCAGACCTAGGGCAAGCTTACTAGCGTGCCCATTGGCTGCCCTGCGGCAACTGCAGCAGCCTACCGCTGAGCCCTTGGCGTGACGTCACGACCAATGAGCGCGCTTGGCGCGCTTAATGCGTCACAGCCCGCGAAAAGGGGTGTGGCTTAGCGTATATAAACAGGGCTCGGAGGCTGCTTCTCTGATTTCTGTCTTTTCAGCGAAGCTCTACGCATCGCTGCTCTCTGAGGAAGCCGCCGTCGAATCAAGCGACCAGCACGCCGAGGATCTCAGCCTGAGGACGCCGGCCGCCTTCGCCGCCTTCAGCTTTCCCTGCCTGCTTCGCTATCCGGCGAATATATCCTTTTACTGCTCTGTGTTGTATGTGTTCGTGTGTTCGCCCCGCGACACACTTTGCATCTAAAAGAGCGCGAGGCGTTGTTGCAAATGCCTCGCTCATCCTGTGGCTCGTGCAGAGCCGCGCTCAGCGACGGAGACCGCCACGTGATCTGCGCTCTCTGCCTGGGTTTCGACCACGCAGCCCGCGCCCTTCACGGGCGGCTGCGAACAGTGTGAGGACTTGCCGATGTCGACCCTGCGGGCTCGACTCGCCATGTTTCACGATCCTCCACCTTCTCCGGCTGCCTCTTCCGGGCCGCGTAAGAAAAAACGCCGCTCTCAAAGGCCTTCCGAGCCGGTGGTTATAGCTGAGCGCTCGCCGGAGCCCCTCCCGCGAGCCTCGCTCTCTCCTTCTCCCCCGCCCTTCACCGACGCGCAGCGGCCGGCCTCTGCCCGCACTGCCGTCGCCTCAGGGGATGAAGCAGACCAGCTGGTTACTCCCCTCTGTCAAGCCGCGCAAACGGCGCCGCTCACAAGGGATGTCAGAACGGACGGTCACGGGCTATAGCTTCCTTTACGTTACAAGGAAGCTACCCCCCCCCCCCCCGGATGACGCACGCCCTCTCCCCCTCTGTTCGAGCCGCGCAAGGCGCCGCTCACAAGGGATGTTAGAAGTAGACGGTCACGGGCTGGCTTCCTTTACGTTATAAGAAAGCTACCCCGCGTCTCGGTCACGCGCGTCACTCTCCGGCCACCTCCGTTTCTCACACATTTCTCAGTCCCCTCCTAGCTCAGGCGACTAGAAATATCTATATTGCAGTAAACGAGCCTGTTATACACGCACGCCTGCAAACAAACGATGTCACAGCACATAATGACATCTTCCCGCTCTCTCTCCCTTTGTTCGAGCCGCGCAACTGCGCCGTTCTCAAGGGATATCAGAGCGGACGTCACGAGCACCGGCGAAAGGAGGAAGAGAGAGTGTTTTCGTCCCGCTTAGGCCGGACTTCCTCCAACCCTCGCATATTTCTCAGTCCCCTCTAAGTTCAGGCGGCTGGAAATACTATTATTGCAGTAAACGAGCCTGTTGTAATACACGCGCGCCTGCAAACAAACGCTCGGTCATATGCTCGCACTGACTGGAAGCTCATGTGTGCCCCTGTGGCTCAGTGGCAGAACATTAGACTTCCGCACCAGAGACCCGTGTTCGAATCCGGCTCTGGCAGCAGAAAAACTTTTTTCTGCTTGCTTCTCTCGAGCTCGCGGCCAGCTTTCTTACATACAGAAAGCAAACCCGCATCTCACGGGATACATATTTCTCAGTCCCCTCTAAGTTCAGGCGGCTGGAAATACTAATACTGCAGTAAACGGGCCTGTTTTAATACACGCGCGCCTGCAAACAAACGCCGAAACGAAACACGACGCTCGGTCATATGCTCGCACTGACCAGAAGCTCATGTGTGCCCCTGTGGCTTAGTGGCAGAACATTAGGCTTCCGCACCAGAGACCCGTGTTCGAATCCGGCTCTGGCAGCAGAAAAAACTTTTTTCTGCTTGCTTCTCCGAGCTCGCGGCCAGCTTTCTTACATACAGAAAGCAAACCCGCATCTCACGGGATACATATTTCTCAGTCCCCTCTAAGTTAGGCGGCTGGAAATACTAATGCTGCAGTAAACGGGCCTGTTTTAATACACGCGCGCCTGCAAACAAACGCCGAAACACGACGCTCGGTCATATGCTCGCACCAACTGGAAGCTCATGTGTGCCCCTGTGGCTCAGTGGCAGAATTTTACGCTTCTGCACTGGAGAACCGTGTTCAAATCCGGCTCTGGCGGCAGAAAATATTTTTTCTGCTGTCTTCTCCGAGCTCGCGGCCAGCTTTCTTACATACAGAAAGCGAACCTGCATCTCACAGGATGGTGCTTGAGTATTTATGAGCGTCTAAACATATGAGCCATCAAAGCATTTGCTCTATAACGCCGATGGTGTTACAAGTGTAGAAAATGTGCCCACTCCCATGTGCTCACTGCTACACACAAACACGGTCCCCATGGTAACGCGTTCAGAGCGCTCTCTCATAAAGCGGTCACACGCCGCTCGAGTAATAAGTGTAGTAAATGTGCCCACAACTCTGTGCTCACATCTACCTGTAACTCGCTCTGCCACTCGGTTACCCCGGGCAGCAGCGGCTCAAGCCGAGGGTGTTATAAGTGTAGAAAATGTGCCCACTCCCATGTGCTCACTGCTTCACACAAACATGGTCCCCATGGTAACGCGCATAGAGCGCTCTCTCATAAAGCGGACACAAGCCGCTCGAGTACTAAGTGTAGTAAATGTGCCCACAACTTTGTGCTCACACCTACCCGCTGCTCGCTCTGCCATTCAGTTACCTCGGGTCGCACACCCTCTAAGCTCCCAAACTCTGGCCGTGTCATAAGTGTAAACTCTGCGCCCGCTCAGGTGCACGCGCACTCACTTTTAGACATTACAATCCCCACGCCGCTTTCGCGCCAGGGGTGTTTGTCAGCAAATCGCGCTCCATCCTCTGGGACCGAGCTACCGAACGCTGTACAGCCGGCCAATACTGTTTACCAGCCCCCGTGTTCGAGCACCAGCGGCGCGCACGTCGCTCCATCCTCTCTGATACAGGTTCCCCAATCCCGCGCAGCGCGGCGATCTGAACCCAGAGACCATTCGACCCCTAGCTATGCATGCGGAAGCATGGGAAGCTATTCAGGGCGCGTCAGAATGGGTGCTGAGTACTATAAAACACGGCTATTCGCTTCAATTCGCTCGTCGCCCTCCGCGCTTTCTAGCACAGACGGAGACGAAAGTGAGTTCAGAAGCTGCGCACCTGCTTCAAGCCGAAATAGCGAAGCTACTGCGCAAAAGGGCTATAGAACAGGTTCATCCTTCTCTAAGCGAGTCGAGCCTTTACAGCCGCTACTTCCTCGTACCCAAGAAGGACGGAGCGTTAAGACCTATTTTAGATCTGAGACATCTGAACAAAGCCCTCATGAGACGGCCGTTCAAAATGATCACAACCAGAAAAATCCTCGCGCAGATTTGCCCAGGAGACTGGTTTATCTCTCTCGATCTAAAAGACGCATATTTTCAGATCCAGATAACTCCCCGTCACAGGCCATTCTTAAGATTCGCCTTCAACGGTCGAGTATATCAGTACACAATCCTGCCCTTCGGCCTGTCTTTGGCACCCCGTACATTACGAAATGCATGGACACGGCTCTCGCTCCCCTGAGAAAACAGGGAATGCGAATACTGAATTATCTGGACGATTGGCTTATTCTAGCGCTGTCAGAGACGGAACTTGTGTCTCACGGAACAGCGCTTCTCAGCCATCTGGAGGATCTGGGTCTCTCGGTCACTGGACCAAGAGCTCGCTATCGCCCCGTCAGTCAATTTCCTTCTTGGAATAGAACTGGACTCGGTGGCTATGACGGCCAGACTGTCGGAGCAGCGCGCGCGTCGCATCCGCCTCCTCGCCGCATCCCTCCAAATAGGCAGCCGGGTTCCGCTGAGGACATTCCAGCGTATCCTGGGGCATATTGCCTCAGCTGCAGCAGCGCTCCAGCTGGGCTTACTGCGCATGCGCCCGCTTCAACGCTGGCTGAAAGCGCGCGTGCCCCACCGAGCCTGGGCGGCCGGCGGCTTGCGAGTCAGAGTGAATCAGAGCTGCTTTTCAGCCCTGCAGCCCTGGCTGGCAGCCGAATGGTATCACACAGGAGTGACTATGGGAGTGATTTCACACCGGAAAGTTGTCTCGACAGACGCTTCCAACCTAGATTGGGGAGCGCTCTTCGAAGGCAGACCGGTCTATGGCCGCTGGTCAGACCAGGAGAATCTCCTACACATAAACTGTCTAGAGATGCTCGCGGTCGAGAAAGCTCTCAAACACTTCCTCCCATTCCTCCACGGTCACCATGTTCTAGTCCGCACGGACAATACATCGGTAGTGGCCTATGTGAATCGCCAGGGCGGTGTCAGATCAGACGCTCTGCACCCTGGCGGAACGCCTCCTCGTGTGGGCTCAGCACTCTCTGCGCTCGCTGAGAGAGCCGCGCATGTGCCTGGCCACCTGAACGAGGGCCCCGACAGACTGTCCAGGGACAGCGTTCCCCCTGGGGAGTGGTCTCAACACCCCCAAACAGTCCAGTCACTGTGGCGCCGTTTCGGCAAAGCGAAAGTCGACCTTTTTGCGTCAAAAGACAACGCTCATTGCCCAGAGTTCTTCTCGAAGAACGAGGACGCGCTGGCCCAGACCCGGCCCAGCGGCCCGCTGTATGCTTTTCCCCCGGTCTCTCTGCTGCCTCAGGTCATCAAGAGAATCAGGGAAGCGCGCCACACAGTGCTCCTCTTAGCCCCATACTGGGAGAACCAAGCTTGGTTCCCGGATCTAATACAGCTGGCAGACTCAGCCCCCTGGCCGATACCGGTGAAGAGAGACCTTTTCTCTCAAGCCCGCGGCTCGATATGGCATCCCCATCCAGAGCGCTGTCTCTGCATGCGTGGAGCCTCAACGATTACACGCTGATCTGCCAGACGGGGTCATGAACACGATCATACAATCTAGAGCCCCCTCTACGAGGCGGCTCTACATGTCGAAATGGTCAGTGTTTAACAGATGGTGCACTGCTAAGGGGCTCGATCCACAGACATGTGGGGGTATCGCGAGTACTGTGTTTCCTTCAAGAGTTACTGGACGCGGGCAGGTCCCCCTCCACGCTCAAAGTCTATGTCACGGCCATTTCAGCGCTCTCTGTTCAGAGCTGGGCCGCGCATTAGGAAGGAACGAGTTCGTCATCCGCTTCCTTAGAGGAGCCAGGAGGATGAACCCCCCGCGACCCCCCTCGGTTCCTATGTGGGATCTTTCACTGGTCTTGGAGGCCCTGAAAGCGCATCCCTTCGAACCCTTGGAAACTGTGGATATGAAATACCTCACGCTCAAAACCGTTTTTCTGATAGCACTGTCTTCAGTCAAACGAGTGGTGGAACAGCTCTTTGTTTCGTTTGGCGGGCGCACCAAGGGTCTCGCCGCCTCGAAACACAGCCTGTCCAGATGGATAGTGGACGCTATTGCTGCTGCTTATGCGTCTAAAGACCTGCAGTGCCCATTGGGCATTCAAGCTCACTCCACCAGAGGCATGGCCTCGTCGTGGGCGTGGTCCAGCGGGATTCCCATTCATGACATTTGTGCAGCGGCAGGCTGGGCCTCCCCCTCCACATTTGTTAGGTTTTACAACCTGGATGTTCCCGCCTTGCAGGCGAAAGTGTTATCAGTCTAAGTCTCGCGTATGCCAGCCCACTATCTGTGCGCGGGCTACGTTGTGTGATTTAGCTCTACTGGTTGAGCTGCACTATGCAGGGAATTGTCAGTTCGGACCGGCCGTGCCGCTCCTAACCCCCTAGTGTGTGCTTATGTACGGCGCTAGCCCTCTTCGGGCCGCCCGGCTCTCTGCTATCACGTTCCCCGGGCTCTCCCTGGGACTCATTCAGTGGATGCTGGGCGCGCACGGCGTTGACAAGGGCGTTCCCGTAGCGTAAGCAACTACGCAATACGAGAGAACCTCTCGTAAGAGAACGTTTCGGTTACTCACGTAACCTCTGTTCTCTCTAGAAGAGGGAACGAGTATTGCGTAGCCCGCCGTGCTCGCACCACGAGCTCATTTCGCTTCATGCGACAGAAACCAGAGAAGCAGCCTCCGAGCCCTGTTTATATACGCTAAGCCACACCCCTTTTCGCGGGCTGTGACGCATTAAGCGCGCCAAGCGCGCTCATTGGTCGTGACGTCACGCCAAGGGCTCAGCGGTAGGCTGCTGCAGTTGCCGCAGGGCAGCCAATGGGCACGCTAGTAAGCTTGCCCTAGGTCTGCAGGCTGCCGCACTGCGTTGACAAGATTATAAAAATTAAGGATAATTTTTGGCTTCAGTATCTCGAGAAAGAAAGGCTTTCCCGTAGCGTAAGCAACTACGCAATACTCGTTCCCTCTTCTAGAGAGAACAGAGGTTACGTGAGTAACCGAAACGTTTTTTCTTATTATTTTTCTTATTATTTTTCTAGAAATTGTGTTTTCTGTTCAAATTTTTCTGGATTCTGTGTTTTATTATTTAATACAAATTATTATCAAAAACGGTGTTAGTCAAGTAAATGCATAAATATTTAACAATTTAATTAATCTTTTAAAATGTAATAATTCCTTTATTTTTTGCCAAACAAAGTGCTGCACATTTTGCTATTATTATTATATTATTATATACTTTGAGACATACATTCTACTGTACAATAGTATTATATAATTGTATTCATAAATGATAGTCATAAATGTTTATTTTGTCGGATTGCAGTGAAGACATTTGAGCTTATGTGTGTATGATATTCTTAAACACCACTGAGTGGTTTCAGGTCTGAGATTGGCTCTGTCACTGTACTGGTGTCCCTCAGGGTTCAGTTTTAGGCAGTGTTGTGCCTGTCTGAACGCGTTCATTGAACGATAGTTCATGAACTTGTTCATATTTTTGGGCGAACGTGAACTGAACGTACTGTGTTACTGCCGGATGAACGTTACTGTGAACTCGTTCATTCTGGTGTCGGTGAACGGCATGCTCTCACAGTTTAACTTCGTTCAACAGGATGCCAGATTTCTATAGAGCCTTCCAGGCGAAAACCCACCTAAAACACACCGTAAACCGGCCTTAATATGTAGCGGAAAAAACACCCAATCTGGCAACACAGTGTCTACTGACTCTCTTGTTCGATCTCATTCGTCAAAATGAACAAATCTTTTTTCGAGTCATTTCGTTCATTTAAGGTGCTTTAAATGTTATACTATTAACTGGCAAATTCCCCGAACACATCCACCTACGCAATCTTGATCATATTCTGAATAAAGAAATCATTATAATGCAGTCAAAAATCGTTTACAGGGAACATAATTTACTTAACCTTCCGAGTCTTTCGTTAATTTGTCACGAGACAGACGCAATGAATGGATCGTTCATGAACGACTCATCACTAACGTTAAATCAAAACAAAAAGCAGCATGTAGGCGTCATATGATCATTTAAACGAGTTTTATGACAAGGTCGGTGAGGATTGGAAAACTCTGACGCATAGCTTCAGTGTTAAAACTGATAAAACAATTGTCTGTGGTTCTATATGGGCTGTGGCAATCATTTTGAAAAATAATAGCTCGCAGCAACATGGAAAAAAAGAACTATGAACTAGTTCATTTTTGGAACTATGAACTGAACTAGTTCATTTTAAAATTTGTGAACTGAACTTTGAACTAGTTCATGTAGAAAGTGAACTTTCCCAACACTGGTTTTAGGCCCCTTACTTTTTAGCATATATTTCCTCTTGGATTGCTCTTAAGATCACTTGGGCTTAATTATCACTTTCATGCAGATGATACTAGATTTATATTCACTCTAAGCCTGGTCAAAACGTGTATGTTTCTTTTCTCTCACATTAATATAATAATATAAAAATATGGATAAAAATAAGATAAAAATATGGATGACCCCAAACCTTTTGTGTCTTAATAGTGACAAGACAGTGGTCTTGCTTATTGGCTCTCCTCATCAGCTTCGTAAAGCTGGTTCACTAACGTTAAACATTGATGGCTCTGTTTTGGAGTTCCAAACTAAATAAAATGATTTAGGGGTTATATCTGATTTAAGTTTGTCTTTTGACCCACATGTGCAATTTACTGTTAAGAATTCCTTTTTTTTCTATCTCCGAAACATTGCTAGACTTCACCCTATGCTATCCTTTCCTGTGACTGAAAGGCTTATCAATACTTTTGTTTTGTTTTTTCCCGCACTGACTACTGCAATGCACTTCTTGCTGGGGTTCCTAAAACTCACTCGACAAATTGCAATGTGTACAAAATTCTGCTGCTAGGATCCTGTCTGGAGTCAAAAGAAATGAACACATTTCTCCAATTCTGAAGTCCTTGTACTGGCTCCCGGTCAGGTTCTGCGTTGATTTTAAAATCCTTATGCTCACATATAAGGCACTGCGTGGTCTGGCTCCTCAGTATCTGTCTGCGCTCTTAACTGTATATATTCCTAAGCGTCATTTGCACTCCTCTCAAGCTGGTCTTTTCGCTGTTCCACAGACACTTTTGCGATCTGTAGGGGACAGGGATTTCTCGTCCTTTGCTCCAAGACTCTGGAACGCACTTCCTTCTCATTTTAAAGATGCACAAAATCTAAGCATTTTTAAATGCAACCTAAAAACCCAATTTTAGGTAAGCTTTTTCCTAATGTTTTTTTATTATTATTATTTTGTATTCCAGTGTGTTATTTAGTTTTTTTGTACGCTTTGTACTATTTCTGTGTATTTTTTACTTTTTTTTATTATTATTTATTTTTCTCTTTGTATTTTTATTTTGTAAAGTGCATTGAGAAGCTGCTTTAAAGGCGCTATATAAAATAAAGTTTATTATTAAATGAAACATTGAATGCTCTCAGAGCAGATCTGGAGATGAAGTTCATGTAGAGTGTCCTTATATAGTGAGACGGCAGACAATGAAAACACCACGAGCCCAAAGGTCCAAATTCCGAAGCCAGGATGAGCGTTTTGTTCCAGTTGATGGAATAGGACAGCAATGTGTCACGGATTTAGTCACAACATCAGTGCCAGTCACTACAGCTCCACCAACTCGTCCAATCTCACCCAAACAATAACTTGCGGCACCTGTTCACGCTCATTACTAACTCTGTTAAATACTCACCCATCTCCACACATCCTTTGTCTGGTCTTGTCACTCACTACCATGTGTTTAGACTTACCTGACTGCTTACCATCTTTTGAATAATTACCTTCTTCAGTCCTCATCATCTTCCTCGCTTCACCAGGCTTCGGACTTGCATTGAAGTATTCTCTGCCTGTAAAATACAAATATACTTCATTTAGCTTAGTGGTAGTGGCATCATTTACCAGTTAAGTATTTTTTCTGACACAGTGCTACATGTTTTTTACATTCATTGATTTTGTGCTTGTGTTTTTATGCCTTGCGAACCTAAACGTTTTTTTTTTTTTTATGTATTCAACATCATTGTTGATTTGTCACCATAATGTTATTTAGCTAGCTAAATAACATGAGCAATGCAATAAAGCAGATGAATAATACTGAATGGACCTTATAGGGATGCTGTGATAGGCATCACATAGAGGTAGACATGGATAAACTGAGAGTCAGCTGACACAAGCTTGACTGACATGACCTGCCAGAACCAACAGATTTTTGTCATACAAAAAAAAAAAAAAAAAAAAAAACCGTTTTATGAGTAATAATAATAATAATATTTTTGGTCGAGCCAGTGAAAATGTAGCCTGGCTAACGTCAGACCTCTTTCTCATTGAGACATGGTCTGGGAACCATATGTTCATTTTCTCGTATTTGAGGCGTGGTTTACGAATGCCCAGAGTCGTTTATTGGGCGCTACGAATGTCTATCAAATGCGCCTGTACGTAGCTCATAGCCAATCGTTTTAATTATACCAGATGATGTATGTAGAGCGGCAGAAATTCGACGAGGAAGAAGACGAAATAATCTTGCGTTCTAAACTACTTAGAAAAGGCTGCATCGAAAGGTAACTTCGCGTCTGATGCCATGTTGGATCCATAATATATAAACAAACTGCTTCGGTGTGTCGCATTGACGTCGTCATCGTCTTGCTGCTCCCTCCCCGTTCTGTGATTGGTTCCCTCGCTGAGGTGAAAATCTGGTCCATGGTATCCAGGCTGCCTAGCAGTGTGAATAAAATCGCGCTGCGTGCAAGGCAGCATGGGGAAACCCAGGCTAGTGAAAATGGTGGCTGTGCAAGTAAAAATTGGAACCACTGGACAGCAAAACAAATTCTTACTGTTTAGCACTGGACATGTCCCCATGTAATTTGACTCTGAGGTAAATTTGTGATCTTCTAGAGAGGGCAAATATTTAGAGTTACCAAACTTGGGTCCAAACCAAGAGTACCACTTTAATGAATATTCCCAGCCTGGTTACATTAATATTGTGCTGTTTCCACTTGAGTCACGTACCCGTTTGAGATCCAGCAAATCTGACTTATGTTGGCCCTCTAGAAATGCTGAATTAGTCCCAGGCATGATTTGTTCCTGTGAGCTTCAGTGACAGAGGGCTTGTTTCATGATGAAGAAACTCTGGAGAGATAAGCTTTGCCATGCACTGTGTGTTTGTTTTTTGGTGTGTGTGTGTGTGTGTGTGTGTGTGTGTGTGTGTGTGTGTGTGTGTGTGTGTGTGTGTGTGTGTGTGTGTGTGTGTGTGTGTGTGTGTGTGTGTGTGCCAAGGAGGCCTGCCAGAGAATATTGTTGCCTAGAAAGTACAGCTGCCACCAACCAATGGCAGATTTCAGTGGGATTTTCATGTTTGTTTTCTTACCTCAGCAAAAGTGAGTTACAAATGCAGGGAAAACACTCTTCTCAATGTGTACTGCTCCCAGATCATGTTACGACTTCAATTCCAGCAGTTTATGTGCACAGAGGAATCATGAGGGGTCTTTATAGGACATGACATGGCATCTAAAATTCAGATCTAAATTCATACTGCAAGATGCCACAGATGTGGCAAACAAAGAAGAGGCCTGATACACCTCACTATCTCTCAATTCTGCCTTTGGCAGATCAGGATTCTTTAGAGAGCATAAAACCTTAACCATCTAAAGAGATTACAGTACACACAGTTCCTATCATTAAAACTGAATGCTACAATGCCGAAAGTGTCTTACAATAAGTCTGTGTTGGGAATAGGCATGCCCCGCTCTCAAGTTAACTTTGAATGAGTAGCATTGAGTCTGCATTGTTTATTATGTCCTCACATCTACACTATGGGAAAAGGAGCCCATTTTTGTCTAGTGCACAAACAGGGTTACAGAAATTACATTTTCACTAAGCACAAGTTTTCAAGCTTTCTTTCGTGAATATAAGATCTGTGAGTGCTGTTAAGTTAATGATAGATTTTAACGTTTTGAGCCCATGCAGAGGCAATTTTCCCCCAATACCTGCCCAAATTGTGCATTATATTGAAGTGTATTATACAACTCCATCAGGCTGTATTCCTCCCTGCTATTCGTAGTTTTCAGTCACATGACTGTCGTGGAGCCTTGAAGGGCAAAACAGCCATAAAACTGCAGCACCCGCCTGTCAATTACCCATCTCAAATACCAAAATATGTGAAGAAGTTTTGGGCACTTGTGATCTATATAAAGCACCATCTGCAGTATTTTAATCACTAAAAACAGTAGAGGTTCTAAAACGCTTAATATGAAAACCCCACCTATATTATTAAATTTAGCAAAGTTGATTTGTTGATCTGGGTTTTATTTTAAATCCAGTTGTTGCACAACTCAATTTTAAACACAGTTTAAAAAATCAGGAATTACAATTCTAATCTGTGATTAAAACCGCATGTACAATTAATTTTCTCCGCCATGAAGGATTCGCCATTAAACAGCAACAAAGTTAATATTCCATTTCCTTTTTTATTGACCATCAGAAACTCTCTCTCTCTGACAATAGTATCTCTTGCCGATAAAGGAAATAAACTTGTAAAATGTCAACAGTCTTGACTAACTGCTACGTAAGAAGCCCTGATTATGGAATTAAAGAGCTGATCAAACAGCATAGGCGGAGGGTGAAACAGGCTATGGAGATGCTTAATCCTTATTGGTGCAACCCACCCTTAAGTGCTTTAATTTACTAAAACTGGCATTAAAAGATCAAATTCAGTTTACACCATTTTGATGGTGCATTGGGTGGGGTGGGGGGGGGGTTGTATCATTGTAGAGAATTACAGTACCCCAATACTTATTGTATGTAAAAATATTATATATAATAGGATAATAACAGCGTCTTGTTTGAGCTATATAATTTTCTACGAGCCAAATTATTACATATATTTGCCTGATGTTCACAGATACATAATTGCAGTATAAATTATGAAAGACAGCATACAAAGTGACATTTGTGATGAATAACTAGTTTCATGGCATAATAATCTTTCTGATATAAACAGACAAGATATATAACACATATATAAGACACTGCAAAAACAGTATTGTTGATGTGGATAATGCAGAGCATGATAGATAGATCTATCTTTCTGTCTACTGTTTTATCTATAATTCTTTTGCTCTGTCTGTCCATCTAGGAAATTCCAACAACTGCATTGTCTTAGACCCATACATATAAATCTTATATGATGACTGGTTGAAATAGTACTATATTATAGAGATATTATGCTGAAATCCATTGAGTGTTAAATGTGAAATAATATTTTACAAGACAGATGGAGTAACTGTAACTGTACCTGTCTGATTACATACTGTCAGTTCGCAGATTATTACCTCCTGGTGATATCACCTTTAGAAAGACTCTCTGGATTGTTTGTAATTATGATTCCCTATCTGTCAGTCATGTTCGACGTTATGTCAAAGACTGACAAATGGGTCTCATTTGGGAGCCCCAATCACCTCTGAGATGTAGAAAAACAGCCAATGGAGTTGGCAAGTGGAATTTGCATGCCAAGCCATTCCCTCATATCCAGGGTATATAATATGGCAGTACGCATCCACTCATTGAGATTTTTGCTTCAGAGCCTAGTGGTCACGGGCAGCGATCACTCTTTTCAGTCACCTGTGATTCTACAATCTCCGGGTTGAGCCTGCTTATTCCTGAGATTCTGCTCTGCCCCATCTTTGCGCCTGTATTAGTTCCATCCCTACCGCAAAGATCTTTTCATATGTAGCATTGCTCCATGGGTCAGTCCATATGTGTATTTCCACATGCTCCTTCCTATTGGCAAGATGTGGCCCAGAAAGTGTCCCTTTCCATTGGACTAAGTACGCTTCCCCAGATTTAACAACCCTAAAATAGAGGAATAGAGAGCCGAAGCACTCTTCCCATGAAGTAATATACAAAAGCAACAACAGCTACGACCGTCTCTATGGTAAGCCTTGTCCCTTCCATTTTATTAGCATGGAGGACTATTTTTCTTTAGGCCTACTTGGGGCACTAGGTAGGTTACAACTCTATGATGGAAGTTGCCAAATGGGCACACTACAGCTTGCCAGCATCTGTGTCTCCAAACACTCGTAACACAGTTCAGTGGCTGTGGCGCTTTCCAATTGGACCCCATTTGTCAATCTTTGACATAACGTTGAACATGACTGACAGATAGGGAACGTTTGTAACTCTCGTTCCCTGATGGAGGGAACAGAGATGTTATGTCCCTCCTGCCACAACCCTGAACCAACCTGCTGAATGGCCTCGTCTCCTCAGCATAAACCTGGATGGGTGGATGCTTGTCGCTAATATATATACCCGTGTGTACGGGGGAGTGGCTTGGCATGCAAATTCCACTTGCCAATTCCATTTTTCCACACTTTCCACCCAAGTGAGTCCCCATATGTCAGTTCTTGACGTATGTGTTCCCTCCAACAAGGAATGAGGGTTACATCAGTAATCAAGACGTTATGGGTAGTAAGATGCTAATGTAAAATAAGGAGTTGAAATGGTAATATTTAATCTGCATATAAATTAATGGGATAACTGCATTGTGGCTGCCCAGGCATAGACCTGTTGCAATCTATTGTGATTATTTTCATGGATGCATTTTTCCAGATCTGGAATTGCTCCATGTGTAGTAGTCAGTGTCTTGTATTAATTTTTCCAAATGATATGATGCGCATAATCTATGGAAGAACAACGTGCGTATTTAAAGGGGGAACTACAGTATGCAGTTTTTTTTAGCTTAATTTACCTAAACTGAACAGCTTCGTAGTCATTGGAATGGTTATGACTTCTTTCGGGTTGAATGGTGGCCGCCTCGCTTCCCCCTAGTTTGCAAGGGTAACCTCAGATCCTCGTTAACATTATAAAAGAATGCAACGTAAAGTTTCATTTTGATACTGCCTAATCTAAGTCTATAATTGAGATAAGGGAGATATGTTTTTTTGAATGGGGGGAAAATATCAAATGAGATCCAAACAGAACCCAAAGACAACACGAGGGTTTAAGAAATATTAATTTTAAACTAAACCAAAACCAAATCTTTATCTCAGTGTCATGGAATTTTGTGACTTTTGTTACATTACCTACATCTGTAGAGGATGTACTGTCATCAACTTGCTGCGCGAGCATCATAAGGTCCTCCACAATTTCACCAACTACCTCCATTGTTTAAAATAAATCGGCGTCTGTCTGTTCAGGGCATCACCTCTTAACCGTCGACTGTGAGTGACGTCACGTCCCAACACGAACACGCCCCATATTAATCCCACCCTTGACGCTGATTGACAGGTTTCTGTGTAAGGCAGCAGGATGGGAGGCCAGGCCGGAGCAGGCGGAGCAGGCTGTGCAGGCGGCCAGGGAGGAGCAGGCTGTGCAGGCGGCCAGGGCGGAGATGACCCTTCGGGCGGCCAGGGCGGAACAGGCTGTGTAGGCGGCCAGGGCGGAGCAAGCAGCTCAGGCGGCCAGGGCGGCGTGGCCTCCATGTTCCTATCAAGGGACACATTGCCCCCCCCCCCAAAAAAAAAAAATTTGGGAGCAGGGAACAGGAACAGACAGCGTGGCGGCGGCCATCTTATCCGGAGACTCTGGATCGGCAGATGTGACGTGAACGGTCTCTGGCTCGGCAGACCTGACAGGAAGTGTCTCTGATTCGGCAGAGCCGACGGGAAGTGTCTCTGACTCGGCAGGGCTGACGTGAAACCCAGGCTCGGCAGGGCTGATGTGAAACCCAGACTCAGCAGGGCTGACTTGAAGCTCAGGCTCGGCAGGGCTTACGTGAAGAGACTCAGGTTTGGCAGGCATGACGTAAAGGGACTCAGACTTGGCAGGCATGACGTGAAGAGACTCAGACTCGGCAGGCATGATGTGAAGAGACTCAGACTTGGCAGATGTCAAACTCACCGAAAAAGTTGAGCAGCTCAGTTGCAGGGCCAAGTCAATATAATGTTTCAGAGTCCAGCTAGGGTGATGAAGTGGCATAAGGGAGCTGAACGGCTCAGATAGCCCTCCACGGAAAAATATCATTAGGCATAGATCATCGAAAAATGCCAAATGTGCCAGCTCAACAAAGTCCATGATATATTCCTCTATGGACCGGTCTCCCTGATGGAGACACATAATCTGTGCTGATGGATTCGTCTTTTGGTCAGTCGTTCTGTAACGTTGAGGCAGGAATGAAGCGGAGAGAGAATCCACATGCAAGCACAACTTTAATAAAGTAAACAGGTAATCCAGGTCAAACAACGGAACACAGAACTCAGGACAGGAACATGGAAACAGCTACAACGACCAACAAACAACAACTGAAGCACAGAGGTTTAAATACAAAGGCAAACAATCTAAACAAGACAACAAGGGGGCGTGGCTAATAAAAAACACCTGGGGAGACTAATCAACATAACGGGGAACTGCTAACATGGGACAAGACAGGGGAACACAGACGTGAATAATGACATATATGCTAGCCTGTGAATCAGACATACCTCAGTGGACATGGCTCTGTGCATTCACCGGCTTCTTTGAAAACAAATGCACATGACCATGAGGGAGAAGATGGGAGGGGGGAGAGTCGCCAACGAGTTTTTAGGACAGTGTTGTCAAATATCTATTCCGAAGCTGTAGGGGGAGCTCTATAGAGAAACCTGTGAGCAAAAAGCGAGAAAACAGCGAAGAAATTGCCAAAAACTGCGTAGCGCCGCTTTAACAGGGATCTTGCGAGACTGTTTCACACAGTTATTTTCCTCCTTAAATGAATGTTATAGCCATTTACATTACACAGACAACTCAATTCGTCAGTCCGATCAAAGAATTCTCTTTGAGTCAGCATTATCTGTAACAATTTTTCAAAAAAGATGATAGAGCAGTAGAGTAAGGCCTTTTGAAAACAAATTTGTCACAGGAGATTATTTTTATCTTTATCACGACCTTGCTGTGAAAAGAAGCGAACCACCAAATGCCACGGTAGTGAGGACCTCACCTCAAAGCGCTAAGCCGGACTGTCATTGACAGTGAGTATTCATTTTCAAATGCCATCTCTCAACAAGTGGTCACAGAGATCGGCCTGAACGAGAAATGCCATTCAAAACTCGACCCTGACGCTATCAGATTAGCACACATGATTTAAAAGCTTCACATGTCTGCACTGTGCCATATGCTCTTCCCACATTTTGCTGAGGTGCTGAACTAAGGACAGACCATTTCCCAGGCAATAAAGTATCCTGCCTCTCTTTAAAAACCTTTAAAACCTTGCACTGGGCCTTGATAGATTTAAATCAGCCCGGTAGTCTGGGCCTTTGATTTACAATCAATCCCTACCTGAACTTGGAATTTATGACCCATTACTGCTGTCACTGAACTGGTATTACATTAGATTTCACTGTTCATCTGGTCTGGGCTTGAATGCCCACAACTGATGTGCTGTGAGAAATATGTGTTTGGGGCCACATTATAAAGAATAGTGAACACGGGTAAACAATGAGCGTGTCATTGGGTCCTCTGAAGTTCAGGGATGTTCGGTTGAGATGTAAATTTCAATCCAAGGCTTCCTCTCAGATCGGTATCCCCTATGAATGCAGATCCAGATGTATAGACGTATATGTAATGCATGTATATACACTTCACCCCCTCTTATTTATATTCAAAGATAAGTTCAAGATTGGTGCAATAAAACAGATTTACATACATAGTGCTTTTTTACGAGTTCCAGTCATTCGGCCTGCAGTCTTTGTTGCTTAAGATTGGACCTCCATATTCTTACAAATAGGAAAAATTCACTTGCTCCTGTAAGAGAATGACTGCAGAAATTTACTGTGGACCAAACTCCGATTCAGCCATAAAGTTGACCGCCAGTGTGTAGACAGGAGACAAAGTGTCAGACACATTCAGAACCCACAATAAGATTACCGATTGGTTCATTAGCCAGTTATCAGACACATCCAAGCTGTTCACGTTCAACACCCAAATCATGCTGACTGCTTCAAAGCTCCATCTTGATGGAGGCCTGCTCCCTATCAAAGCATGCCAGGCTGTGGATATATCCTGGTCTTGTGTGATGTGTTTTTTTTTTTGCTTCTGATAAAACATGCATGGCAGCTTGCCTTTAAAGTCAGTACTATGTGTGTGTGGGACATGCATAAAAGCTGAAACCCAGATTCACTTTACCCACTAGAGGAAACTCTGCCACATTGATGTCAATGTTGACAATCCTCTTACTCCAATTCAAAGGCTTACAAAGGGTTTCAAAGCTAACAAAGGAAGCCTTTTTATTTTCTTTGGCGAAATGGAAAGTAACATTGATAATTGTATCATTAGTGTGTTGTTACTCTTCAGTGGTAATTCACTGCTTCGCTTGACCGGGGCAGCACTTTTTATTATACAGCCTTTCTGAAAGATTACATTGCTGGGAGATTTGTTGACATTCGGAATTATTAAAATAATTGCATTGAAGTTTGTTTCGTAAGACACTTACATACTGGTTTTCCTACATTTCTTTGACTGTAATTCAAGTGACTCTTTATATTGACATAGTTGTAGTGCTAATATTGCAAGCGCTGTTTCTTTGGAATAGTGAAAGAGAAAGCAAATGAGTTGTAATTCACATTGAGTCACCATACAGAGCTGCTGCTTTTGTGATGTACATTCTCAACAGTCTCAATAGAGCCAGCCAGGAATCTTGGTGAATTATTCAACACAAGATGCTGGACGGGCAACATCTAGTCAACCACCTGGTTACACAGATTCCTGCTATGTTCCGGCTCTTGTTATCTCAAAATGCTTTGCTATAGCACCATTAAGCATTTGCAGGTGATCCATTAAGCATACACTAAATTTCATAAGTTTGGGATCAGTACGATTTAATACCTTTATTCAGAGATGACACATTAACTTGATCAAAAGTGTGTAAAAATCTAATTTTACAAAAGATTGTATTTTCTATTCTGGAAAAATGTATCACGCTTTACACAAAAATAACAAACAGGACAACTGTTTTAAACAATAACATTTGTTACTTAAAGGTCCCGTTGCATGCGATTCCATGTTTCAAACTTTAGTTAGTGTGTAATGTTGCTGTTAGAGCATAAATAATATCTGTAAAATTATAAAGCTCAAAGTTCAATGCCAAGCGAGATATTTTATTTAACAGAAGTTGACTACAAAAAACGGCTCGATTGGACTACACCCCTCTACATCCTGCATTAGTGACATCACCAGAACCGTTTCTTGACTAACCTCCGCCCACAGGAATGCTCCCTCAACTCTACTGGCTACTTGCGCACTTCTTATAACTTAGCCTACTGTGTTTACTCAGCTCTTACGGTGATTTTCTGAAGTAAAACTGACGCTTTATCTTTTGTGTGATGTACAATAAACTTTATTAAACTCATCAGTATGTTTGATCATCATTCAGACAGCAGACTTGTAGGCTATTAATAAATAATGGATACATAGCCTACAAGCAGATGACAAATACGTTATAATAACCGTAATTAAACTACTAAACCATACCTGTTTCATCTCTATACAGCAATCTGACTCTGTAGGCATTATTGTCCGACTCGAAATGAACGCCGTTACTGAGAGTTTCTGATATTATCATCATTCCGTGAGATGAATTTTTCCTGACAGACTGAGCACGAGCTCATGAAGCTCCGCCCCCTGTGTCGTCCAGCAGCACCTCATTTGCATTTAAAGGGGACACACTGAAACGGCTCGTTTTTCTGAGCCCCAAAAAATGTCAATTTAAACATGCTGTAAAAAATGATCTGTTGGGTATTTTGAGCTCAAACTTCACATACACACTCTGGGGACATCAGAGACTTATTTTACATCTTGTGAAAAGGGGCATAGAACGGGACCTTTAAGCAGCAAATCCACATATTAGAATGATTGGTAAAACTTTACAATAAGGTCTTATTTGTTAACACTAGTTAATGTATTAACGAACATGAACTAACAATGAGAAATACATTTATTACAGTATTTATTAATCTTTGTTTATGTTAGTTAATCAAAATACAGTCATTCATTGTTTGTCCATGTTAGCTCACAGTGCTTTAACGTTAACAAATACAACTTTAGATTGGCAAATGATGAAATTAACATTAACTAAGATGTATAAAGGCTGTTGAATGATTGTTCATTCTTAGTTCTTGTTATCTAAAATAGTTAACTAATAAAACCTTATTGTTAAGTGTTACCTAGCGATTTCTGAAGGATCACGTGACACTGAAGACTGAAGAAAATGCTGCAAAAAATAAGGAATATTATTATTTTTAAAACAATTACAGTTATTTAAATTGTAATAATAGTTCACAATATTGCTGTCTTTAATGTATTTTTTATCAAATACAAATGCAGCCTTTGCTAGCATAGAGACTTCAAAAACATACCAACCCCAAACTTTGCAGTAGTACTGAAAGTAGTAAAAGAGTCAAGCTACATATTTGAAATATTCAACATTAGAAACATCACAGGCTAATTACAAGTTGTTATATTTGATTGAAGCTGACCCAAAAATGTAAAATTCTGTCATGTAAAATTCAAACCTTTATGAATTTCTTTCTTCTGTGAAATAAAAGCGAATAGGTTTAAACAATTTCTCAGTCTGTTTTTGTCTGTATAAAAGTCAATAATGTTGCTTTGTCCCAATAGCATTTAACTAAATATCCCCCTATTTGAAAAACAAAAAAATATTTTTTGTTAATTGAAGTAATTTTTCATATGACAGAGAGCACAAACTAAGAAGGCAGTTTTGGAAGTTTTATTATTGCCTCAGTTTAATGAGCATGCAATACAGTGACTTTAAACATAGCGATGATGTGCTCCAGGTGTTACAGGGTCATTCCACGAAAAAAGGGTGGCTTTTGTATCAACATATGAGTAAACAAATATGTTAACAACAAAAAGATGACTTTTATGTTATCATATGCCTTTTTTTTAACACATCAAGAAAAGACCTGCAGCTTTTTTTTTCCATTTTTTTTTCATGTGAATTCTTTATTATACTGTTTTGACGACTTTTGTTGTAGTGCACATGTAACTGATCCTCCGAGCGAGATTCAAACTGGGGTCTCCAGTATGGGAAGCGGGTGCTCTAACTGTGCGTTCACACCGCCGCCGACTTGAGCTTCCAAAGTTACCGGAAGTCATTCATTTTCAATGGAAGCTGGCTTCTCTCAGCTGCAAGGAGCGTCAAATTCCTCGGCGTTGCGTTTTGGGCGTTTTGAGCGTCAATCTGAAAGTTGAGAGAAGCTCAACTTTATGGTAATGAGCTATGACGCGGTTCAGCGGCAAGCAGCGGCAAACGCCAGTAACCAATCGGAATATAGACGTCCTTCGCGCTGGCTGATTCCGGAGAAACATACAATGTAAACTTTCGTTTCTACCAAAACATTAGTTCCGAGAAAAAAATATTCATTTCAGAGTTTAACCATCATAGAGTGAAAGTGTATCATTTGCATGTGTTTGATGTCATCAGCTTGAAAGGGCATAAGAATGAGCAGAGAAAGAGAGAGAGCCCCGGCCGCGCGCGCGCACTCACCCGGGCGCTGTCTTCAATGCAAGACTCTTGCTCTCTCTCTCCCTCGCGCATATTAATCTAAATCAATTGATACGATGGTGTCGAAAAAAAACCTCTCCAGGGATGAAATGTTTTCTGTGTTGACAAATCTTGCACGATATCCTAAATTGCCGAATGCATTGCTTGTTTTTTCTGTTTACATTTCATGGTGTGACACTTCTCTTCTCCCATGATCGAACACAGAATGCTGCCACGTAGAGCGGCCAAAGCGTCAACAAGATTCCCCGTACTTTTTGACAAGCGTCCTTGACAGGGCGGCCAGAGCTTCTTTGCAGCTCAAGTCGGCGGCGGTGTGAACGTACAGTAACAAGGAGGCTAAAGACCACAGCTGCTAGTGTCAGTTGCTAGTGCGCCTATTGAGGCCAAGGGATTGAGGTTTACACTCACATCTCAAAGTCTGTTACACACATTTTGATTTACAATTTTACAGATACATGTTTTCAATTGTATTATCGAGAAAAATTTGTCTGTTCTGTGGTCTCATTCCAGCTATAGCTTTTAGAAATTAATTATTTCATCAGATTCATCTTCCTCCCCAGATATTATAATGAACAAGATGGAATGCTGTTCACAGAGATTCAGATTGCTGCTACAAGCTTGTTAGTTTTTTCTCCCTTTTGCGCTCTCTCTCTCTCTCTCTCTCTCTCTCTCTCTCTCTCTCTCTCTCTCTCTCTCTCTCTCTCTCTCTCTCTCTCTCTCTCTCTCTCTCTCTCTCTCTCTCTCTCTCTCTCTCTCTCTCTCTCTCTCTCTCTCTCTCTCTCTCTCTCTCTCTCTCTCTCTCTCTCTCTCTCCCCCCCTCCATGGCAGTCCATCCAGGGTGAACTTATTTATGATCCTGTGTTTCTGTGCGTGAACGACAGGCAGACACAGTGAGAAATTATTATCTGAGGAAAGTATTGCTGGATTGCTGTGGGTGGACAGGGCTCTCAAAAGGTCATGCTCCAGCCTCAGACTGAAACGACATCCGGTGAGTCACATACCAATCTGACAGCCTCCTCTCTCGTTTTTTCTTCTTCTTTTTTCTCCGCACCTCTCAGCCGGCCTTGACAAAGAACCATTTGGCTCAGCTGTCCGCAAGCCAAGCTCAGTTCCCCGTTCCCCTGCTGATTACTTTACATAATTAGTCAACAGAACATCACATCTTGCACATGACAGAAATATGGCAGATGCTATATCTACTCCGTTTGAGAAATAAGGAACAACAATTTGTGAGAAAGGGAAGAGAGAGACATAGGTGTAGGTACAGTATGTGTGTTAGAGACCCTATTAAAGTGAAGAAAGAGACTGAATAATTCCTAGCGAATGCATGTGACTGAACATATTATTAGCAGAGGAGACTGCGAGACATGTTGTAACATGGGGTGAAGTTGTAACGACATCAGTTCAGCCAATTAGTAATGAACTACAGTGATGAAAGAATTTTCATACATAAGCACCAACATCCTGAGATAATAGTAGAAGTTGTAAGGCTGTGTAAATATATAAATGATTAACAGGAGAAAAAAAGAAAAAACTTTCGTAGTAATAAAGTAATTTCATGTCATATTAAATGACAGAACTGGTCTCATCTGAATTAAATGATTAGAGAAGCTTTTCACGTACATTTAAACAAATGACAATAACAAATAGTAACATTTGGTATCAGCTATTTATTTTTATTTATTGCTATTTATGTTAATGATGGACACAAAAAACATGCTTTAGAACATAATCAAACAAGAAAGTATTATTTATAAGAAATTATGGTATAATTTCTAAAATATATTAATATAATATATATATATATAAATTACAATTATTTGCATTATTCCTAAATGATTTCAGAATTTAAGAAAAAATGGCAGTCTGGACTGTCTTTTTTTTCTCTTTGCTTTGAGGCCTTATATATGGATTATATATGGTTTATAATTTGATTTGCAATTAAATGAAATCATAGAACTGGTCTGATTCAGCAGGTTTTCTTGTTTAATTATGTAACCCACACAAGCCTTTCACCTACATAAAAAAATCAAACTCTAGAAATATCATGGATGACCAGACGGGGAGGATTGTTAATGGAGAAAGATGCTCTTTTCAGCAAGATAGTGTAGTTGTGAAAAATGTCAGGAACAGCACATAGTAATAGTTGGTACTATCAGGTATTCATTGGCTGCGTTTGACTCCACTTTTAGACATACACTCGCAAACTTCCAGCACTAAAACTCAGCACTACATCCGAGTGAACGAGATGGAGGAAGTCAGCGAGGGAATTGGGAATAGCAAAAAATTGGACGTAAACGCAGCCATTGTTTATGCATATGCTAATTAAGGACACCGAAAGCACCAAATGACCCATCAAACTCAAGTGTATTTTTTGGATGTTGTTATTGTACATTATAAATGTACAAAAGGTAGCAGATACATGGGAAAAAGTGGGTAGCTCAGGTTTAAAATTTCTGCTGACTGCAATCATTTTCCTGCTCTGAGGAATAAAAGCGAATATTAGTCAGCTCGTTTAAATTAGCAGGGCCAAACTGTACATTTTCCCTCCTTACCTGTCAAGCTTACTCATTCTGAATAACAATACAAAAGCATCTGAATACATCTCAGACGTGAGACGCATAAGTTAACTTTTCAGTGTTGATATTGTGGCAACAGCTATAAGCTTTTTTAGGAGGTTTTTTTTTTTTTTTTGGAGCAAGCACAATTTAATCCATTTTATTTGCATAAATACATTTTTGTACCCCAGAGTACTTTGTGCGTGTGGATGACATGTAAATTAGCCAAATTTGGACTCTCTTCTTCTCATACTTCGGCACAGAGGATCATCATTGCCCATGCATGGCCTTCTAGTCATGCTGAAAGGTTACTGCGGCTTTCCAATTGGATTCATGTAGGGAAATTAATTATTTCTGGGAAGCAACTACACTGTAAAATTAGTTTTGGGCAGCTGTGGGCTACAGTTTTTGCCAGAGCAGAATCTCTTCATCACGGGCTGACTGTTAATTAAAGAAACCTTTCAAGATGTTGGTGGGAGTATCGGGCCTCCATCTGTGCATCACTCAACCACTTTTCATTGGACGCCGTCGTAATTTCCCTCCACTACAGAGAGTGATGAGATAATTAATGTGCACTCATACAGCTGTATACCATGATAGATGTGTCATGGGAGTTTAGCAGCCAGCTAGGATGTGATGGCCACACAAAAGGGGCAAATGGTCTTTGTGGAAGTCAATATTGAAGTCAGGAAAGTTAAGATTGACAACAGGGAGCCAATAAACATGGCGCACAAGCAAATGAGACATGCTGTCACGAGGGACATTTTTCAGTGTTTAAATTCTAATTCACAAGATCTATGCTATATCCAAACATAAATGCATGAGTGTATGATCGCATCCTTTCCTAGAAGGAGCATCAAATTAAGGTTGAAAGCCGCAAGAAGTGCCTGACTCAAAATGTGAGTCAATGTGAAAAACAACTCTTATTTTGTCATCTCTTTTGGATTATTTTTTTTTTGAGCTTGTTATGTTCAAGTGCAAAAAAATGTTTGTGTGATATGATTTAAACCATGCTAATGCAATTCCACTAAATATTAGTGATGGGGACGAGACCGCCTATACCGAGTCCGAGTCAAGACCGAGTCTTTGAAGGGTCGAGTCCGAGTCTTTAGGAGTCGAGACCAAGACCATAAAAACATGTCAGTTTTCATATTCATGATTTAATATCACCCCAGTTAATAATCAACAGTTAGGCCTACGGACTAAGCTAGATTGGGAATTGTTTAGAGGAGCAGTCTTAACGTCTTAATATGGGCTATGCTTTTACAATCATTAAAAAAATCCCTACCACATGCATCATCTTCTGCCTATTTTTCTAAACTGCTTCAACAGTGCTGCTCTGTCATCAACATCAGGGCCTGAATTTCATTTTGGAAAATGGGGGGGAAATCCCCCCTTAGGTGATTCTTATGGGGGGGAATTTTTAATTTGAGGGGGGAGTTTAGACTTTTTTTTTAATTACATTTATCTCGCCTAAATGTATGCTTAGCCTACTCATTGCATTTTTACAATGGGGTCATTTTGTTCTTAAGAATTTACACAACTCAAGGAAGCTTGATTTCAATCTTTGAATTAAATTGAAAAAAGTAGCACAAATAAATACAATAGAATAAAGATATCAATAAAGAGAAAAGTTTTTGCTTAGGTCTAAAACTAGTAGGCTATTCAGAAATACTACAGAGACTGAAAAAAGTAGCCTAATCAAATGTAAAATAACACTGGGTAGTATTTTAGTCCTGACTAAATTAAATTCATAGGCTATTAATCCTGATTCCTTAAAATGAAAGCTATGTTTTGTTGTTTTGACAAACAAATTAATGACAGACACATATGGCTGCTGTCCCTTTAAGAGCTAGTGCACGGATCCTGTTTTCATTATACGGTCACGTGCGATTTATGCTTATTTAAGACATAACCGACTGTGTTTAGATTAGAGGATACTCTCCAAGACCGAAATTGACATCATTTTCTTATGTTTTTGACTGTTAAAGCGATTTATAATCCACGAAAAATAACTTTTGTTACCCGCGAGCTGTTTGTGAGGCTGCTTTACTCTATGTATGTGTGCAGAGAAAAAAGCATCTCTCAGACAGCGCGCAAGTACCGAAGAGTTTAAAATCGCGTGACTGTTTAAACTGGTGAGACTTGAAAAGACGTGCAAATGGTAAACTTTAGTTACTCGTGATGCAATGCTGGCCCGATCGACTCCCGAAACGCGAGAGTGTATTTCCGCCGCCTGCTGCGCGCTTAACGATTGCATTGTGCAACCCATTTTGAGAGACGCGAGATAGAAGACGCAGCGCAGCTGAATCACTCACGCTGTTTGTGAAATTGCGTCTCGCAGACAGTTTTAAAATGACTGATTTGATTTTCCATCTGCGTGGATTAATTTACTAATACAACCTGAACCTACATGCTAAAGTGAATCAATGTTTGCGGGAATTTCCCGCATTATAAATGGGAGACCTGCGGGAATGATAAAAAATATGCGCAATACCCGCAATCCCGCACCGAAATTCAAGCCCTGAACATGTTAAGCCCACCCTGACTTTTTTAATCATAGTTAGGACATGCAGAGCAAATTAAAATTTTCTAGTGGTATGTATTCTAGTGGACTAGTGATGGGGACGAGACCGCCTATGCCGAGTCCGAGTCAAGACCGAGTCTTTGAAGGGTCGAGTCAGAGTCGAGTCCGAGAAAGCAGAAATCGGTCTCGAGACCGGACTCGAGTACTACATCACTAATCCCAGCATAATTTTCGAGTCTATATAAAAGAATGTTGTGGTCAATATCAAATGCAGCACTAAGCTCAAGTAACACTAATAGAGAGATACAACCACAATCGGATGATAAGAGCAAATCATTTGTAACTCTAATGAGAGCAGTCTCAGTACTATGGTACGGTCTAAATCCTGATTGAAAATCCTCGCAGATATCATTTCTTTCTAAAAAGGAACATAGTTGTGAGGATACTGCTTTTTCTAGTATCTTTGACAAAAAGGGTAGATTTGAGATTGGCCTAATTGGCTAATTCTCTAGGATCAAGTTGCGTTTTTTTAAGAAGAGGTTTAATAATAGCCAGCTTAAAAGTTTTCTGTACATATCATGCTGACAAAGATGAATTATTAAGAAGAGGATCTGTGACCTCTGGAAGCATTTCTTTCAGTAGCTTAGTCGGTATAGGGTCTAACATACATGTTGTCGATTTAACCAAACACATGATGGACCCCACTGACTTCCATACAAAAAATGTATATACTATGGAAGTCAATGGGACTTGCATATAATGAAAAAAAGGTAAGGTAAAAGTGTTGTTAAAGGCAAGGGTGTTGTTTTGAAGACTGTAGTCATTATAACTGATATCGAGGTAATGCATCTAGACATTGATGTAGCATTTGTATATAATACAATCCAGGTTGAAAATAAAATGAATGCATAGTTTCATTAAAACACTTCCCGGTTTCAAAGATAAGAGGCCGTTTTAATTTTGCAGACTGCAAAGTGTCATTATCTGCTTAATTATTATCTGTGATTAGTGCCTCTAATGAATGGGACTTCTGGATAATGCCAGTTATTCGGTGTCATTTAATGATGGATAAATCCGCTCTGGCTAACAGAACTTCGCTTAGCTTACGCACTAAAGCAAGAGCATAAGATGCTGAGGTAAGAGTGAGAACGCGGTCTATATTTAGACCCTCCTACTCAACCTCATGAATATGGACTTAATATTTCCTTTATCACAGAAACAGATACAATCTGAGCTGCTTATCTAAAAACTAAATCGAATAATTAGACCTAGAAATCTAGAAAATAAGAATTCGGCCGATGTAGGATAAGTTAAATATTAAAAGATAAACCAGAATAACCACCCTTTCACATGCGTCGATGTTAAAAACTTGTTCCAAAAACAGAACTTTACTCCTCCTCAGCCTGAATTGGTGGCGGAATAAACACATCTGCCTGCCCATGGCACCTGCTGGGGGTGCAGGCCAGATGGAGGGCATGATGGGAAATTTGAGAGCACGACCATGAAATAAGGACATCACACAAAGCCTGTGATCCCTTTGTGATAGATGGTGTATCTCGTTCAGTGAGGAAGAATAAAAATGGATTGTGGAGGACACGATTTGTCCATCCAGAGTTCAAGATGCATAATAACAGCTGAGACTTATCTAGAGGTCTAGATACTTCTATCTGTATCTGAACATCAAAACTTGATCAAAAGCAAAAATAGCTTAGCTTTTTTATAAAGTCAATGTAAATTTAAAATGGACACTTTTTACTTTCATATACATACAAATAAATAGTCTTTTTGTTAAATAAGGCAATTCACATTGATTGATTGATTGATTGAAATCTTTATTTTGGACATTACTCCAAAGAAGAAAAAAACATGTTGTTGTTCGTAATATTTCATTAAACTGTGATAACTTGCTTGTTTGATGATCAATTCCAGATAAAATCAAGACCATCTTATCTTTTTTTGGGTAACATTTTACTGTACAAGTTTTTAGTTAATTCAATCACAAACATGAAGTACCTATAATCTTACAACATTTTTTTGTAATCTAGGTTAATGTTCTTTTTTTTGCATATTATATTTTTAAACATTTTAAAAGCATCAATTAACAATGAAACAGTGTATTTTTATAAATGAACTTGAACCTAGATTAATAAATGCATTAACTTATTGACGTGTTACAATTTTTTTTTCACAGAGAATGACCTTTTTAACTCTGAGGTGCATCATATTATTTAAGTAAAATGGCTTGAGAATCCTGTTTTATGATGGCTACTATTCTGTCGTCAGTATGAAGTACTATTCTGCATGTACAGACATAATTTACTTACTTCAGCTGAACCAAGCAGTCTTTCGGCTAACTACTGTACAGATATTGATGTTCCACATTGGCTTGCACTGTTTTAGCTAATTGTGTAGTTTGTAACGCTCCGAACAGAGTTGCACCTCCCTCTAAAATGATATTTAGCTCATAATTTTATATAGACAAGCACACTACTTTAGACAGCTGTATACTTCCTATCTGACTGTATGCCATAAAATTTTATGGTGCATATGATTTGAGAGGGGGTATTTGGATTCCAGACATAAAATGGCCATGCACGTTTGTGTATATGAGTGTGCATGCATTTAGGTCTTAGCTGAATTAGCCCAGAAGGTGTTCAGTAACATACGGAGTGCAACTGGTTTTTTGGTCTCAGGGACTGGCAAGGTCATTTCGGGGCAGTTGGTTAATAAAATGTTTTCTAAATGGCTTTTCTCAATAATAAAAGTAATGTCCACACAATACTGAAATATTCTTTCCAGCCCTCACTGTCTTGGTTTATATCCAGTCCGGTCCAGGTTACAGTGACTTAAAGCTCAAGTTTCCATATTTCAGTGAACCTGGAGGCCACCCGTCTCCCTGATGACTTCTAAACAGGGAAGGAGTATGACAGACTCTGTTTGTGTGGTGAAAGCTCTGGAAATCATGCGGCTATGTTACCTCAGCCCCCACAACTCTGGAATTCACTGAGACAACTGTTCTGAAATGTTGGGATGTGCTTTACCAAAAAAAAAAAAGAAAAAAAAGTATGTAGCTGGTGTTAAGATTATTTCCCATACTAGCATTTTAACATTATTTACCATGCTTACAATTGCTTTAAAATACATTTATTATTTCGAAATATTATCGATTTGAACACTGCACTGATTTGAGTAATGACACTATTGTGTCCCGTAGAACTGCTTTATACTGTATAACATTGACACTGTTGTTATTATTACTGTAACTAAATTGAGCTGAATAATGACACCATTGTCTTTTTAGATTTTGTCTCGTTTTTCAGTATCTAAGCATTCTTAATTAAATCAAGATACATTTACTTGAGAAGCATGTCATTTTATGTCATGTCATGTCAAAATTAAGTGAGTTCCTGCTTAAAAAAAAGAAAAAATATCTGCAGGCTAAGAAAAATAATCTTGTTTTCCCTTTTTAAATTAAATTCATTTTTCTTTCCACATTAGCAGGTATTTTCCCGCTTAATTTTAATCAGTTTTTCAAGAAAACAAGACTTAAGTTGTTTTCTTGTCGAGTAAATGTATCTTGATTTAAGAATGTTTAGATATTTGAGCCACACTTTAGATAAGGGTTCAATTCTCACAATTAATTAACTATTAACTATGACTTTTGCCTCAATAACTCCTAGTTACTGCTTATTAATAGTTAGAGATGTAGTTATTACGTTTAGGAATTGGGTGGGATTAGGGATGTAGGCATGCTAATAGCTTTCCTGTTGCTCAAGCAGTAGAGCGTTGTCGCTTGCAACACCAAGGTCATGGGTTCGATTCCCAGGTGCAGCAAGAACTGATACAAATGTAAATGTGTACCTTGAAATGCAATGCAAGGCGCTTTGGATAAAAGTGTCTGCCAAATGCATAAATGTACCCAAAACTGAAATTTTGCCGATATTTGTAATAGAAAACAAGACAAAAATACTGAGGAAAAAAAATAATTCTTTGCAGTGACTGAAGTAAAAAATTATTCATACTGTTTTCATGTTTATTACTGTGAAGATGTTTGAAACAATCTGTATTGTATAAAGCGCTATATGAATAAATGTGACTTAATTTTACAGTAAATACAGTCGATAACTGAGGTACACCAGTTATGTCTAAAACAGAGACCGAGAGAGAGAACATCCACAGTGTGGTATGAGAAACATGAAGGGAGTGCCAGTCTCAAATACCCGGATGAGTGGTCATTATGCAGTATTGCTATTGATGATGGTCAATATCGGGGAATAAGTCTCCTTGGAATGTTGTGACCGACCAATCAGAATCAAGCGTTCACTGGCAGTTTGGAAACAATCTGTATTGTACAGAGCTATATAAATAACTGGCTATTTTCACACGCATCAGATCTTTCAGGCACGTAATATATTTTAAAAGAGGATGTAGTCACTGCGGTGCTAAAATGACTGGATGAAAGCCAGGGACCCACACACAGACTCTGTCCTCATCTGGCTGGCTGGACCAGGCTGGGGTTACCATGGAGAGAGGAGGTGGCACAACTCCCACTGCATATTCAGAGCCCCTGGATGCCGAGGCACACAAAGTACCGGTTCACAGGAAAAGAATTATCCCATCTCACTGTGCTAAATTAGCTCATCAGGACCAGCTATATTAAGCTAAGCACAAGCAAGGGAAACGAGAGCATGCAGGTGAAATGGTGAAACAGAGAAAAGGAAGGATGGAGAGAGAGAGAGAGAGAGAGAGGAAAGGCGAGAGGAAAAAAAACAGCCGCGAGCCCTCAGGCAGCATTCTGACGAACAGCTCTATGTCTTTTTCCTGCTGCTCTGCGGAGACAACATTCTGCTTGCTGTCTAGCTTACGCTAAGACACACTCCGTCCTCCCCCGCCTCAGGGGAGCCTTTCTGTCCTGCCTCTGCCTCTGAGCAGCTTCCCTTTTGTTTTAATTATCCATCGCCTAACGAGGAGAAATATATTCCTCTTCTCAATCCAGCGCCCCCCTTTCCACCCCCCTGTGGCTCACACTTTCTTCTACCAATGGCATCATTACCTGCTGCCCTTACTGCAGGAACTCTGCCTTAACATTTAGATTTGAAATTTAAATTTGGCATTTGCATAATCGTAATTTTCTAATTTTCTTTCCTTACTTAAAAAAAAAAAGCTTTTTCATGATCTGTTGCTTTTTCTCCCAACCGTATTCTTGTTAACCCGAAGTCATTTCTGCCAACCCTGTGAAAAATTATTACTTTGAATCTCACGCTTTCCTCCTTGAATGAACATGATAGACATCTAACACGGCGGCACAGTATAAGACATGTTTCCAAGTGTAGCTTTTTATCAGTCATCTAATTTCTCTCTCATTGCCTGACACACTTAACGGGGGTCCACTGGAGACTGTGGATAAATGTCAACTGTATTTTTGTGTCTTTGGGCTGGGTGCGGTGCTGTAAGCAAACCATCTGTTTCTCCACCTGACCTTTCCTTTAATTGCCTAAATTGAAATGAAATGAAACTCTGCCTCCAAAGTTACTCGTGTCTAGCAACAGTCCTGAATGAACAAATGTTGTGCAGTGCCAGTGACAAAACAGTGTGTAAGAGCTAAACTAACTAAAAGTTTCAGCAATAAATGGCTACATGTTTCAGTAGAGTGACTGAACAAGCTCAGCTGTTTCAAAGTAATGTATCTTTTTCAGTAACAAATAATTTTACATAGCTGTTTTATGTCACACACAGCTGAATGCACTCTAGTTGAGCATCTCTCTTTTCAAGCGAGTTTGCAAGTCATTTCATTCAGGTTCAGCGATTAATTTGAATTCATCCAAATGATTTGTCTATTAATTTGAATCATGTTCCTGGAATGCAGTTTTTTTAGTGAAATATTTAGTTCAAAACTGCTGTTTACTAACCTAACTAACATCCTTATGTGCTCTTTTTTTTTTATTTAATCATAATGACCTAGGGTAGCCTACGTCTCAATCAGCTCCCTAGTTTCACTACCTTTTATTCACGTATAAACATTTATCAACACCAGAGCCCGTCTACAGAGAGCCTGGCCACTCCCTATTAAAGTAACAACATGTAACTTTTCAACCTTCATAATATATTTCCAAGACCCTTGTGATAGTACATCGACTTACAATAGGTTGAATGAGACGTCTGCCAGAGCCTGACGGGGTCTGTATCGCTTTTACTGGCACTATGTAACTTCGGGGTGCGGGTAGTAACCAGAGCTCAAAAAGAACTACAAAATTCGACTGCTTTACGGCATACGTCACTTTGCCCACCACTTCCTCAAATGTGGCCAACCAGCGCGTTTGTTTTCGTACGTCTGTTTTCGTCATGGCTGAAGCAGCAGCGAAACGTAAGAAGTCCAAGGTTTTGTCGGAGTAGAGTCGGAAGAGGAAAAGGGAGAGTAATAAACTGAAAGTCAGGACGAGGATCAATATTGGTCGAGCGTTTGCTCGCTGGCGTTAGCTTATGGAGGAGGAGAGTTACCAGACCGATGCTGACTTGGCCGTCATGCTGTTGAACTAGTAAGTAACTGTAAATTGCTTGCATACTATCTTTAGTTTTTCTAATCTGTTGTCTGCCTGGCTACGTTACGGAAACTATCTGGTCCTCCATTTATCTTCATGAATCAGCTAGTAGATGAGCGAATTATCAATCTGGTAGCTAGTAAACACTAACATGGTAGTTTTAGATGGTTAGGATGCTATCGCTATCATTCTCGTTCAGATTTGAGCATTGCAATCGACATGCAAATCGCAAATGTTTGAGTTAAAATGTTTAGTCTACTAAACATGTATAAATTATGAAAGGGGGAAGATTAATAATATTGTCATTGCCCATATGAAAAAAACCTGCATGCTTCATATACAGTAACCGTAAATCATTTTACGACAGCGGTAATGGACAATTCCGCTTCCAACCTGTAGGGCGACCGCAGAGGAAAAGTTCCATGTTGTTGCTTTAAGTCCTATTGTACCCGAATTTTGGTTGTAGTTCCACCAGAGTTCCACTGGGGGCGATCGCCCATGAGTGCAAAATGAATGGGAGTCTATGGAGCTAGACGGCTTAATTTGTCCCTTTCACCCGATTGCCGTTGAGAAATCTCAGATTTGATTGTAGGTTTTGCAAGTTCAACATGGGTTATAGGTCGAAAGTTGAATGAACTTAAAGCAAATAAGTGACTCTAAAAAATCTAACACCCAGAAATGTGTAATTTCTTTGCATCTCCTTTCGAATACAACATTCAAATTACTAGACAAAAAATTATATCCTGAGAAAAGTTGATTTTGAGGGATACAGCTCCATAGACCTCCATTCATTCTGCACTCGTCCTGTGAGTGCCCTCATATGGAACCAGAGTGGAACTGCAACCAGTTCAGAAGCCGGAAGTTTACTGAGAGTGGAAGTTCTCCCCTTATTAGACATTCTCTTTCAACACACACATCAGTTGTGGTAAACGGAAGCTCAAGCATGTTCGTTTGACGTGCGAGAACCAATGAGGTTCATTCTAGTGTGTTACGCAGCACGTTTGTATGGAGGCAGATTTGTCTCAAATATTATTCACACAAAAAACATGATTCATACATGCGTAGACAGTTTCACATGCATGAAACCTAATTCACGTACACACAAAAAAAAATTCACGTGCGTGAAAAAATATATATTCACAAAAAACAATTCAGATGCGCAAAATAAAATTATATATTCGTAAAATATATTTCACAAATGCAAAAGATATACGTATCAGTATCAGTCGTAGATATACAACTGTGTACAAAAACCTTTGCATGTTTAAAATGTATGAGTTTATCCTTGAATGTAAATGTGTGTGAATCGCCTTGGATGTGTGTGTGTGTGTGTGTGTGTGTGTGTGTGTGTGTGTGTGTGTGTGTTTTTGACATAGACAGTAAAAGAAATGGACACAGCGATCCCATAGATTTCAACGGAGAAAAGTGAAGCAAATTAGAAGCACTCACTTCCTGATGGCTGAGCGTACTGCGCAGACTCAAACTGAGCTTGACGACGTAGATGTGACGTGAGCAACCTGTCTGACAGTTGTAAGTCTTCTAGTAGCTGTGCCAAGAGAAATCTGAATCATTCCCTTCCGAAACTTGCAGACGTAGAGCGTGAGTAGGAGCTGTCCATGAGCTAGGAGCAGGAGCAACTTTATGACTCTCTATGGGCGTCACCCTTGACTTTATCGGACTTTATGCCTCCACGTCCCGCCGATTGACTGCAAGCTTCTCTTCCTGTCTATACGGTAATTTCCAGAGAGTCGCGTGGTCATGACGCAATTGTTAGCCTATTTTTACAAAAACTGCTTCTACGGGGCCATAACATAAGATACAAGGTAATGGAGCCTTTTATACATTGTCCATTTTTTCTTTAGAAATAAACAATGGACAAATAGAGTCTTTAAACGCCTCAGATGTAAAGTTATTCGCTTGACGCCAAAATGAAATAGAGTCAATGGAATGCTAACAGCAGGTGATGGCTTGTTAGCCAATGGCGGCCCTCGGGGGTGGTATGCTTTCTGGATGCTGGATTACCCCCCTGGTTTTTGAGACTTTCCTGGCTGCGCAATCCTCCTACACAGATGAGTCGTACTCTTTAGCCAATCAGATTTAAGCTTATCAATCGACCAATCAGTATCGGGTAGGGCAGGCCTACCTACATATTACGTCATCAGCTTTCGACCAGTTCATGGATGAGCAGAGGTTGAACGTTTATTTCTGTGTTAAGTAAGGGTTAATGCCTGACGAGGAGTCCATTGTCAGGTATTAATGGACGACGGCGAGGCGTGAACCGTCCGGCGCGCAGCGGAGTCCATTAATACCTGACAATGGACACCTCGAAGGGCATTAACCTGCTTATACCATGGTCACTTGCCAAATAACACATTTTTAAAACATTAGTTTATATGTTAATTAGTTTTACAATCAAAATCTAAAGTTTTTACAAACAATAACTTGGTTTCCCTGGTTAAGCCTGACGGTTTATTTACTAGGTGTCCTCTATCACTTTTTAATGGACACCCTGCCGCCAATCAGAATTGAGTATTCACCCAGACCATGGTATAACTGAAGTTAAAGAAGTTCGAGATCAGTAGTTTATTAACTGCTGTTTAGTCCACATGTGAACATAAACATTTATTGTTAGTATTGATGGATTTTCATGTCCTGTGCTGTCCACTACACATTCTACTAATGATAATGTATGTACTGACATGCATATATAGGAGACATGTTTTGTTTTAAGCTGCATATATGTATATGTAGTTACATATATGCACATATGTACATATATGTAGTTTTATTGTTTCAGATTTCCGAGACAGATGATGTATGAAGATGCAGAGAACCAGTACTGTGATCTTACCATTCCTACTATAATTCTTTTAAAACAGTCATGTTGCAAGCCATCCATTTTAACAGTTGTTTCAACAAGAGGTTGAAAGTGATGCATTGTTACTGTATTCATTTGTCTCCTGCGGAATATCTATACACACTTTAGGAATAAAGCCCTGCTATTCATGCATTATTAAATGTTCTTGTCAGAATTAAAAGATTCAAAGACATAGTTACATTTGATGTACATTTTATTAATTTGAAAGTTTCCGAATCCTTTGGGGGAATAAAATATATATGAAATGACTTGATCATGATTAATGTTCCTGTTACTTATGAATATCATGAACTGACAATCTTAAGTATGAAGCACAACACTCAGTACAGAGAAATATACGTCCCTTCCAGAGTTGTGAGATCCAGTCAGAGTCTTCTTTGCTTTTAAAGTATATAAATATAAGTGCAATACATCAAGTGAAAAGTTAACAAATGAATTGTGTTCAATCCAGTCATCAGTAGACCCCTCTGTTAGGACATATCAGATTTTGGTCTGATATTTAAACTAGTAAAAACCTATAGTTCAAGAGGTGCAGACTAATTAGGTGCAGAGATTAAGAGATGGTATTTGAATAGAGTTTACTGATTAATCTTAGTTGTATAATCTTAATTGCCCCTCTATGATAAGTATACCTTTGTCTGATCATCATAAAATCAGATTCGCCTATTTTACTAGGCAAAGTAAAATTAATGCTTCACAAAATTGTCCTGTGACACAAAATCTTGAGATGACAATACAGCACAAAACATAAGGAGTTGAATATATTGGTAACACTTTACAATAAGGTTCATTAGTTAACATTAGTTAATGTATTAACTAACCATGAGCAATACATTTGCTGCTGTGTTTGTTAAAGGGTTAGTTCACCCAAAAATGAAAATTCTGTCAGTAATTACTCACCCTCATGTTGTTCCAACCGCGTAAGACCTTCGTTCATCTTCGGAACACAAATTAAGATATTTTTGATGAAATCTGAGCCATGTCTCACTCCTCCATAGGCTGCTATGTGACCGAAACTTGCTGGCCCAGAAAAGTTATTAATGAGATCGTTAATATAGTCCAAGTGACTACAGTGGCTCAATCTTAAGTATATCAAGCGACGAGAATACTTTTTGTGCGCAAAAACAAACAAAAATAACGACTTTATTCCACTATTCATTTCCTTCTCTCTGGACCTCTAGTTGGTTCGCGTAGTGTTTTTGCGCAGCGCGTCTGTGTTACACGTCACCACGTAGGCTCACTATTGGCCGACGCCGGTCATGTGTGTGATGCGTGATGACGTGCAACACAGACGCGCAGCTCAAAAACACTACGAGGCCCAGAGAGAAGGAAATGAAAAGTGGAATAAAGTCTTTATTTTTGTTTGTTTTTGCGCACAAAAAGTATTCTCGTCGCTTGATATACTTAAGATTGAGCCACTGGAGTTACTTGGACTATATTAACGATCTTTTTAATAACTTTTCTGGGCCAGCAAGTTTCGGTCACATAGCAGCCTATGGAGGAGTGAGACATGGCTCAGATTTCATCAAAAATATCTTAATTTGTGTTCCGAAAGATGAACGAAGGTCTTACGCGGTTGGAACAACATGAGGGTGAGTAATTACTGACAGAATTTTCATTTTTGGGTGAACTAACCCTTTAATCTTTGTTAATGTTAGTTAAAAATACAGTCGTTCATTGTTAGTTCACAGTGCATTAACCAACAAGATGTTAATGAAGTATTAGTAAATGTTGAAATTAGCATTAACAAAAAATAATAAATACTGTATACATGCAGTTCATTATTAGTTCACATTAACTAATGTTAATTGATGAAACATTATTGTAAAGTGTTACCAAGACATTAATACATAAAGTCTAAAAGAGAATAAAGAAACAACATGAATTAAGATGTTTGTGACTGCTATCCAGATGTCATGCCAAAGGTGAGTAATCCTGAAAAATGCAGGGAAACAAGTGTTTAATAATTTAAGTACCACAGCACTTGCTTACATCAGTTAATAGTTCATAAACTAGCTTCAACTGATCTCGAACTTCTTTAACTTCAGTAAACACATAAATGAACTGGTCGAAAGCTGATGATGTAACATGCAGGTAAGATTAAAACTTAAAATCTGATTGGCTAAAGAGTACGACTCATATGTGTAGGAGGATTGCGCTGCCAGGAAAGTCTCAAAAACACAGACACACATCCAATGTGATTCACACACGTGAATGACGATTTGTACATTCACATTCAAGGATAAACTCGTACATTTTAAACATTCAAAGGTTTTTGTGCGCAGTTGTATATCTACGAATTGTGTTTTGCATTTGTGAAATATATTTTACGAATATATAATTTTATTTTGCGCCTGTGAATTGCTTTTTGTGAATATATAATTTTTTCACGCACGTGAATTTTTTTTTTGTGTAGGCTATGTGAATTCGGTTTCATGCATGTGAAATTGTCTAAGCATGTATGAATCATGTTTTTTGCGTGAATAATATTTGAGACAAATCTGCCTCCATACAGTACATTTGAGCTTCCACAAGAACCATTGAGGTTCATTCTTGTGTTACTCAGCACGTTTGAGCTTCACAAGAAGCAATGAGGTTCATTCTCGTGTTACACAGCATGTTTGAGCTTCAGCAAGAACAAATGAGGTTCATTCTTGTGTGTTACGCTTGAGCTTCCATGAAAGGTTTGTTCTCATGTGTCAAGCAGGTTTGGTTGAGCTTCTGTTTATCAGTATTTTTGGAAAAAGTTGCCAGTCACCACCAGCATTTTTTATAATTTTCACAAAAGTTTTTTGGCCCCCAGAATATTTTGTTGAATGAATCCATGAGGGTGTGTAATGACAGAATTTTCATTTTTGAGTGAACTAACCCTTTAAGGGCTGTCTCAATCGCAAAATCCTTCCAGTGCACTGAAATGTTCACTCTTTAAAAAGTCCTTTAATTCACCATGAAAACCAGGGAGCATCGATGCTCACTCCCTTAACGGAAGTTCTGAAGTGCGAAACATAAAACATTTCTTATTAATACCATTGCTGAAAACAGAATTGTTTTGAGGAATAGAAAGGAAATTGAAATAGGAATTTTTGTAACATTATACATGTCTTTACTCTCACTTTTGATCAATTTAATGCGCCCTTGCTGAATAAAAGTATTTAAAAAAAAAAAATCTTACTGACCCCAAACTTTTGAATGGCACTCTATGTAAAATGATAAAAAGTTTTATAATGTACATGTATAAAAATGTCACTTATGGGATTGTATTAGGAAGTATATGTATATAAATGTAATGTATACAGAAAATGTACTGGTGAGATACAGTAACTAAAGGTTTATATGTAATGTATACCTGTTAATACCTGTTACCTGTAAACCTTTGTTATTCCTAAAAGTTTATAATGTTTGCCAACCTTTTTTCTTTTTTTTCTGTTATGTAAGGTGTTCTTCAGTTTAAAAAAAATAAAAAAATAAAAAAAAAAATTAATACAAAAATAAATAATAAAAATGCACTTAGTTATTTTACCTTCAATGCAGTTTTTTTTATCTACTTTATGTTAATCTATTTTTTATCTACCGAGTACTTTTTTTTTTTTTTTTTTTTGTGCAGTTGAACAATTTAAAAACAGGAGTTTAAAAGTAGATTCCCCATTACTGCAAAATAGCAGATACAGACAAAAATAGGCAGATATGAACAAAGTCTCATCTGGTTTCCACCTGCCTCTGTTTGACACCTGAACACCTGCCCCATCAGGTTCACTGCAGATGGCTGAGGTGAATCTTGTCTTTGTCTTTCAATCTAAATCCTTTTCTCATTTTCTCACTCAATCTCCATCTCTCTCACTCTCTATGGTTATGTTCGGAATGGCATAATACAGTTTTGTTCTCACTATTTTTGCAATAGGCATACCATGTGCATGTATGCAAATTTATTTCTATTCTCGGAATGCCATGATGACCTATACAACATATGCCAAAATGTGTAGTGTACAACAGAGCACATCGTGTGGAATACCATATCCCACAATGCAATGCACTTGACTTTCCATTCCCAGAGTGATTAGTGAACAGAAAGGGATTTTACACATTTTCTTCATAACCCATAATTTATATTTCTAAAGTTGGAATATTTTTATACAAATAATTTTATTCCTTCCAAACATGGACTGTCTTTCTTGTGGACCTGCCATGTCTAGAAGCAGTGTTGTGTTTTAATAGAATTGCTACTGCATGTCGTGAATTTCTTACAACTCATAATGAAATGTATTCAGATTTCATTCACGATACTCAGAATATCAACAGGATATTAAATGAACTCGGCCTATAGCTGCGTTGTGTGTTCATGCATGTAATATAACAATATATGCACTGTTCATGCACTTATGACTGCATATTAATTTGGTTTTCTATGTGAATTTCTTTCATTTCAAATGCCATACTTCTCTTGTAACATTATACACTCCATAAGGCAAACGGAGGAGGAAGAGGCAGGGAAAGTGTTGTGCTTGGGTGTGAAGTTTTCCATCCCATGATGATTTCCACACTCAACACTTTAATTAGCATGATTATCCATGAACATTAATACAGTGCTAATTGCAAGATGTTTATTTCACAGCATTCAATTAACACACTCTGCATCCAACAGTAGAAATCACTCATCCTTACTGATCATTATGGAGCTTGAGTCTTTCTTTAGACATCTTAACAAACATGACTGCGTGGCCAGTCACACTGTGTCCCTGTTCACTTTTTGTGTGAGATTTGTCTGTGCACAGTATTCAAGTACTTGTGAAATAACACGTTTCTATATAGACTCTGATTAGCAATCACACCCTCCTGCAGACACCGAACAAAGACTCATTTGTATGCTTAAAACCTCCAACGAAACGTGTGTATATATATATATATATACACACACACAGTATATGTATATATATATGAAGAGTTCAGGTGCAAAAGCCTAGAATGATAATTTTTATCAAGCTCCTATATTTAAGTTCAATAATGTCACTTAAATGACAATGCAAATGACCTATTAATTGTCATTTAAGTGAAATTATTTAACTTAAATATATAAGCTTGATAAAAATGATCATTCTAGAAGAAAATTTCAGATGGCACTTAGAGGCTTTTGCATCTGAACTCTTCATATATATATATTTTTTTTTTCTTGGAATCTACACAATGAAGATGAAAGAATGTGGAACAATTTGCACTCTATAACACTCTATAACAGCAGCATTACATTTGTTTCAGATTCAGTTTTACAACCTGGTGACCCATAACATTAACAAACCCTTTTAAATAAAAACCATTGGCTTTATTTCCAGCATGCACTAATTGTGTAGTAAATTCCCTGAAGTTTTATTCAAGTGCAAGTCATTTTCCCAAAGCGAATGAACTGCTCACCCTTGACATCTCCAGTGGAAGCAAAACTATTTTGTTTTTGGTTCTCAATTATGCACATCTGCCGTCACTCAGTTTGGGATGAATTTGGAAACTCAGCCAGCCATGCAGGACTTTTTATGCTTGTAAAAATTAGAGATTGGCAGGTTCAATTGGAGCAGGGCAAATGAGTTTGCGCAGGGTTTGGTGGGGTCAGGGTGGGTGTGCTGTGGTGAGAGTTGCTGTGGGCAGCAGGAGTTAGGGTCACGGGCCTGCAGATAGCTGGGTAATGAAGCGTTTCACACAGCTGGTGCATTCTCAGGCATCCCTGGAGTTACACCATTGAAAGAGGAAAGGTCAGCGTTAGAAAGAGAAAAGAGCAAGAGAGAGAGGGAGAGGCGGAAAATCTAAGAGCGAGAAACAATGGTTCTGCTTTGAGGAAATTAATCCGACAAAAAGAGGGACAGGAAAAGAAAAAATAACTGCAGTTTAGAGGATAATAAAGATAGATATTTCCGTTCATGACAAGAGCAAAAGAGAATGGGGTAGAGTATACATCGCACAGGCCAAAAGTGCACTCGGAGAAAACAATGACTTTGAATATACTTGGTGAAAATCACTTTGACACAAGCTGGAAAAACAAAAAACGAAATGAATAAACCTCATCCAAGCATGCCGACACAACCCCGAAAGGAGTGCGGAGCAGAGCCCATCTCATCAAGCCCTGTACAAAAGTCATACAATGAGAAGTGAAGGGGAGCCCGGGAGAATCGATAACCTGAACGACCAATCTGTTCCAGGTACTTTATGATGTGACTGTGGTAATTATTACCTGATCAATAAAAGAGTTTGTTGTGTAGAGGGATGGGTTCTAGGCTGGCGTAATTGGTTTCTCCTCCGTGTAGGTTTTATGTATACATTTTTTCTCAGTATCAGAAATGGAGTTTGTGGAAAGGTGAAGAAAAGGGGTGTTTCCCGCTATGCAGGATATATCACTAATATCCCGATGCATGAGTGTTCTTTACTAACTACGGGCCCTGCAGATGCTCTTATCATTAAACACTCTCAAAACCTATTGGCGAAGAGGAAAAATTAAAGAGCAAGCACGAGAGTCACAGAAAATGTTGCCCAGTTTGACTTGGAATTTTTATTTGCTGTTACAACTTCTTGAAAAGTTCATTTTAACACCAAGGTTCTGTGCGTGTGAATCTGCAATTGACTAACACTGTTGTGGTTGCCAAAAAAAAAAAAAAAAACTATGCATATTAAATGCATGCAGCAGTGAATTCCCTGCATATTTCATAGACTACAAGCTACTCTGGTTTTAGCCACAGAATGAGTCCAGTTCATTCCTGCTGCAAATCCCCACTTCTTCATTTGCTGATTGTAAAATAACAGTTCAGACTCAAGGGGAATGCTCTGGGAATGAATTGCGGCCGGTGATAGCGCCGTTTGTTTGCACACTCAGTCTGTGTTGTTTTTGTGTCCAATTCACTAAGGGAAATATGCAAATCAGGTAACAGTGTAAACGTGCACACAAAATCTGTCCTGAGTGCAATTTGCATGGCACAATCTTGCAGGTCAGGTTTAAAGTGCTAGGTCGTAGAGGATGCAGATTGTCACATTGGTGAAGTAGAGGAGGAAGCAGGATACATGTGCAGCAGTCTTTTAAATAAACTCCAAACTTCACAAATTCAGACTCAAGAACAAGACTCGGGAACGGAACAACCAACAGTACAACTTTAAGAACTGACAAAGACTGAACTAGACACAGCTAGTGCTTAAATACACAAACAAACCGGAGAGCTAACAAGATAAGACGAAACACCCCTGAACAGAATTAACTAATCAATCTGTAACCATAGAAAAAAACAGGGGCGGAGGAAGACTAAACTGAACTAATAAACAGATAACTAGACAGCAACAAGAACAGAAATCAAAACAGACTGCCAATGTTACACAGATGAGTTTTGTCAACAGTTATTGCTGTCTGCCAAATAGATATTTTAGTATTTTGCTCCTTAAGTAGAGCAATAGCTGAAGCGAACGCACACCTTTTGAAGCGCATGTTAATGAAATTAACTTTGTAAAGACAGAGTATAATAAAAATACTTAAGTGAGTGTGCAGTTATTCTCTGTCTTTACAATTTGAGTATTTTGACCATGAATATTTTATGAGTATGTGTGTGTGTGTGTGTGTGTGTGTGTATTTTTGTGAATTGTTTGTCTGACCTATTGAAAAGAACCGGTCAGTTGTTCGTGAACAGTTTTATGTGCTGTAACTGCTTAATGCACACACACAACATTTTCCCAACTGTTGTAAATGGCATCTAGATTTTTAAATTACTGTTGCATTTTAAAAAAAAAATGTTTTGTCACAGTCTGGGGCCCTGAGTCTGTAATAATCCTCATGTTTGTATGCATGTTTGCACTGAAAATAATGACTTCATTTAAATATTTAAAGTCCCCCTGTGGTGACAATCAAGTTTTTAATGTTGTTTATATGTCTATGTGGTGTTTTTAATATGCTTTAAGACAAACCATGTGTAAATTCATAAGCCAACACCATTGCTGAGCATTGTCTTCTTAAAACTGCAGTTAAAAAATTGCTCAAAAATGCAGTTTGAATTCGCTGGTGTTTCTGACGTCACTAACTACCTTGTAACCAATCACGTCATAGTACTGGCGGACTTTAGCATATCATTAACAGCGAACTAGCAGTCTTGAGAGATGCCAGGTTATCCCAGTATATTTTTTTGATGATATGGAAAATCAGGGACATTTAGCAAATAGCAGGTGTGATGTATATTACGATATTATGATGAACTACGGTATATGCCTTTGTGTCAAGTCAAGTCACCTTTATTTATATAAAGCTTTATACAAAACATACTTTACATGGATAAACAGGAAATGATTCAATGATGTAAACAGAGCTCAATTCTGCTGTGAAGCAGCTTTAAAAAGAAAATAGTGTCATTGTTCAGCTGAAGTTAGCTTAGTGTTTCATTTAATAACTTTGTGAAGATCATTAAAGGTGCTGTATGTAACTTTTCTACTAAAATGAATCCTTTTTTTATTGCATGTGTGTGAAGGGGTTCTAATCTCACATTAAAATGATCCACTTTGCGGGTTTTGCTATTACCTCGGAAAGCAAGTATTCTTATTTCTATGTGAAGGTGCCGGGTCGGATTTACCGCAAAATCCAGTGACGTCACCTGCATGCGCGCTCCCGAGCCTCTTGCCTAGTGGTGGAAATTTTGATTCTTTCCAGAGACTCGTTCATTTTCAGTTCGTTCACCAAAATGATTCGTTCAGACTCGTTCACTGATTCGTTCAGTGACAATTTCTTCCTATTACATAAATACTGCAGCAGGTGGTGAAAAAGAGTGTATTTTATGATGTTTTAACGAACGTATTTACTTGTAAAAAAAAAAAAAAAAAAACTGATTTGGCTTTGTTAAAATTTGTGCCTTATTTACTAAATTAATAAAATAAGTCTAAATAAGAGGTTCAGATGACCAAACCAAGGTTCCCTCTCAAGGGAACTCGCGTTGCGTCGAGTTTGACGCTATGGGAACGCTTTGCGTGATGATGTCTTGAAGCACATGTAAAATCAGTCCAATGGCGTGGCGGAACGTCAGATGCGGGTGAAGTCACGTACCAGGAAACTATAAAGCCTGCTTGAAAACAGAGAGCGACAGCTTCTGTGTCTTCAGTAGCGCTTTATGTGAATCTGTCTCTGTCTATTTATTGGTGACAAGAGCAGTCGATAGAATATGTATTGAGTGGCCATCTGATAAATGGGATGTTCGTTCAAAAATAAATAAATCATTTGACGAACGCTTTCTGCCCTCACGTGCACAATCACAACGCCGAAATCTGCCGTTTTTCCCCGATCTCCACACTGAGGTGTCGAGATTGTGGGAGATAAACAGGACGTTCGTTCAAAAAGCAAACTTGGCGAACGCTTTCTGCCCTCACGTGCACAATCACAACGCCGAAATCTGCCGTTATTCCCCGGTCTCCACACTGAGGTGTCGAGATCGTGGGAGAAGCCAGCTTCATATAGAGTTTTTAATTCACAAACAAACGAATATTTCTTCTATTTCTGGTTATAAAGAAAATGGTTATGGGGAGATTGCCAAAGGTGGAAGAGACGCTTGCGAGCTATCTCTCCCCAGCGACGGCATCTTCCATAAAAGTTTCGGCATTGCCTAATAAGCCCCCCAGAGTTACAAAAAAAAAAAAAAAAAAAAAAAAAATCTTCTCTGGTGGGCAGGGCTTATTCCGCGTCTGGTCAGGCTGCAGCATTTTTACACACGATGTCTTTGCTGCAGGCTTATCAGGCGGAATTATTGGGAGATCTCAATGAGGGCGGGGGTATTGGCCCAGATGTGGTGTGTGAGCTCCGTAAAGCCACAGATTTGTCTCTCAGGGCCGCCAAGGAGACGGCTAATTCTATCAGCCGGTCTATGGCAGCCCTGGTGGCTACTGAGAGGCATATGTGGCTCAATTTGAGCAACATTAATGACAGGGAAAAAATCTTTTTAATGGATTCACCCGTTTCTACGTCTGGGTTATTTGGCAACGCTGTTTATACTGCAGTTGAGAAATTCCAAGAGGCTTCTAAACACGCTGCAGCGTTTCTAAAATTGCTCCCCCGTCGCTCACATCCTGAGGCTGCTGTGCGGGAACAGCCTCAGACCTCGAGCTCCCATAAAAAGCAGAGCGTCTCCTCCCGTGCTCCCCCGCAAAGATCTCGGGGACAGGGAGGACGTTCTCAAACCCAGCCTTCGAAGGGTAGAGCGGATCTGAGGACCGTTATTACCGCTAAGAAGGCTGGCCCCACCCTCTGAGGAGGGTGTTAGAGCAGTCTGTTCAGTCGTTCCCTGCCGGTGCGCCGTTACAGGGCGACGAACCGACTACTCAACAACAACAAAATCCAGAAGTCAGTCTCGAGAGACTGATACCTCTAGTAGAATCTTTGGCAGCGTGGAAGCTACTGCCAAATGTTTCTCGTTGGGTCCTGCAGACCGTAGGGTAAGGGTTCCAAATACAGTTTGGTTCTCGCCCGCCTCGGTTTATGGGGGTCCTACCCACCGTGGTGGACCCCGAGCAGGTTCTGGTTATGGAACAAGAAGTGAACACTCTGTTAGAGAAGGGGGCCATAGAATATGTACCTCCCTCCAACAGGGAAACCGGGTTTTACAGTCGGTATTTCATAGTTCCAAAAAAGGACGGGGAATTGCGTCCCATTTTAGATCTTCGAGTTCTGAATGAGTCAGTCATGCAGCTCAAGCTCAAAATGTTGACTTTGAGACACATCGTGCCACAAATCAGGTCCGAGGACTGGTTTGTCACGATAGATCTCAAGGATGCATATTTCCATATTTCCATCCGTCCATGTCACTGGAAGTTCCTGAGGTTTGCTTTCGGGGGCAAAGCATACCATTATCGAGTTCTTCCATTCGGTCTAGCTTTATCACCCCGCACTTTCACCAAATGCGTGGTTGCAGCTCTGGCGCCCTTGCGCCTTCAGGGTATTCGCATCATGAACTACATCGACGATTGGTTGATTTTAGCTCAGTCGCATCAGTTGGCGATTCGGCATTGAGATGTCGTCCTCGCCCATATGAAAGAGCTGGGGTTACGGCTGAACGCCAAGAAGAGTGTGCTTTCTCCATTTCAGAGGACCACTTTTTTAGGCGTGGTTTGGGACTCGGTGTCGATGCAGGCGCGCCTGTCACCGCCACATATAGAGTCCATCCTTGCAGCTGTGAAAAGTGTAGAGCTAGGCCAGCTACTCACTGTCTAACAGTTCCAGAGACTGTTGGGTCTCATGGCAGCAGCTTCCAACGGGATACCTTTTGGACTGCTGCACATGAGGCCCCTGCAGTGGTGGCTCAGGACCAGGGGGTTTTCCCCGAGGTGCAACCCATTTCGCACAATCAAGGTCACGCGGCGATGCTTACGTGCCTTGGTTATGTGGAAGAAGCCTTGGTTCCTGTCCCAGGGCCCAGTGTTGGGAGCTCCTTGTCGTCGCAAACTGCTAACGACGGATGCTTCCCTCACGGGTTGGGGAGCGATCCTAGAGGGTCGCTCATCACAAGGTCTCAGGGGGCACCATGTGTTAGTGCATACAGACAACACGTCGGTAGTCACCTATATCAACCACCAAGGGGGTTTGCGCTCGCGCCCATTATCAAATCTGGCACGCCATATCCTCTTGTGGTCCCAGGGGAAGTTGCTGTCACTCAGGGCAGCCTACATCCCCGTTGTCCAGAATATAGGAGCAGACACTCTGTCGAGACAGGGGCCGAGGCCCGGGGAATGGAGGCTCCACCCCGAGGTGGTGGAGTTGATATGGAGGGAGTTTGGCCAAGCACAAGTGGATCTGTTTGCGTCTCGAGAGACGTCTCACTGTCCACTTTGGTTCTCCCTCACGCATCCAGCTCCTCTCGGACTGGATGCTATGGTACAGGCATGGCCGAGGCTACGCCTGTACGCCTTTCCCCCAGTTGCTCTGCTCCCGGGAGTTCTGGAGAGAGTTCGCAGGGACCGGATTTGCCTGCTTCTTATAGCCCCGCGGTGGCCGGGTAGAGTATGGTTTCCCGATCTTGTGTCCCTCCTCGACGGGCATCCTCTGGAGCTTCCTGTCAGGAGGGACCTTCTGTCCCAAGCAGGGGGTTCAATATTCCACCCCCGCCCAGAACTGTGGAACCTGTGGGCTTGGCCTCTGAGGGGGCCCAGCTCATAGAGTTAGGTCTCTCAACTGAGGTTGTTGAGACCATTCTGCAGTCCAGAGCTCCCTCCACGAGGAAACTTTATGCCCTGAAGTGGAGAGTATTCACTTCTTGGTGTAGTGACCGTCGGTTGGACCCAGTTAACTGCCCAATTGGTACAGTGCTGGAGTTCCTGCAGGACCGGTTCACGGCAGGTCTGACCCCGTCCACTTTAAAGGTTTATGTGGCGGCCATAGGTGCTTACCACATTCCTTTGGGTGGAATGTCTGTGGGGAAAGACCCTTTAATATCTCGTTTCCTTCGTGGCACTTGGAGGCTGAGGCCTGCAGTTTGCTCTAGGGTGCCACCATGGGATTTGTCCATTGCGCTACAAGGCCTGTCCCTGGCCCCCTTTGAGCCCATTGAGGAGGTTCCTGAGAAGTTTCTAACTCTGAAAGCTCTTTTCCTTCTGGCTATTTCTTCTCTCAAGAGAATAGGGGATCTTCAAGCATTGTCGGTTGCTCCGTCATGCTTAGAGTTTGCACCGGGTATGGTTAAAGCTTTTCTACATCCGAGACCGGGTTATATCCCCAAGGTCCCCACTAATGTGGTCAGACCTATTGTTCTGCAGGCCTTTTGTCCTCCTCCTTTTCAGAATGCGGACCAGGAGGCTAATAATTTGCTTTGCCCAGTTCGGGCGTTAGACGCCTATGTCCACAGAGCTGCCCTGTGGCGTAAAAGTGATCAGTTGTTTGTATGCTTTGGCTCCCCTAACAAGGGAGGTCCGGTGTCTAAGCAAAGAATGAGCAAGTGGGTGGTCTAGGCTATCTCACTTGCTTATGAGGCGGCTGGGCAGCCTTCTCCTTTGGCTGTCCGGTCGCACTCTACGAGGAGTATGGCGGCCTCTAAGGCCCTTATATCAGGTGTTTCGTTACAGGACGTTTGTGATGCGGCAGGCAGGTCCTCACCGCACACTTTCGTCAGGTTCTACTCTCTGGATCTAGACTCTGCTCCAGGGTCTCATGTTTTGTCTTCCTAGTGCTGCTCACCAGATTTCACACAGGACAGACATTTGTAGCTATGGAGGCGTTGGTATAGACGTTCCCATAGCGTCAAACTCGACGCAACGCGAGTTCCCTTGAAAGGGAACACCTCGGTTACGACTGTAACCTCGGTTCCCTGAAGAGGGAACGAGCGTTGCGTCACCTTGCCATATCTCCTTCATGCCTGTCAGCGGCTACTTCAGACTTTTTACGAAGCTGTCGCTCTCTGTTTTCAAGCAGGCTTTATAGTTTCCTGGTACGTGACGTCACCCGCATCTGACGTTCCGCCACGCCATTGGACTGATTTTACATGTGCTTCAAGACATCATCACGCAAAGCGTTCCCATAGCGTCAAACTCGACGCAACGCTCGTCCCCTCTTCAGGGAACCGAGGTTACAGTCGTAACCGAGGCGTTTTCTTGCATAATTAACATTTTAATTGTTTGGTCAGACATACACATTCATAAATCTGGGATTATATTAAACGTTGAGTTTCGTTATGTATGTTAAATATGATAAACAATTATACGCACACCTATAACTGCACTTTGAATGAGATTGAATCACATGCTAAATGACCGATCTACCCAGTACTCTCATTAACGAACGAAATGTACCAGTTTGATCAATTCGTTCACGAACGAGATCTCTCTCTCTCGTTCAGACTTGAAACAGAGCGATCTCGGTCAGTGACGGGCGTATTCGTTCAGTAGATCCACCCAATTACATGCTCCTTCACAGCCCGAACTGAAATGTTATTTGCTGACGTTACGCAAATGAGACCTAACCAATACTGTCATATTTTTTGGTTTGCTTTAGTTTTTAGAGAAGTGCATATGACATGAATAAAACGTAATTAATTCATTTTTGATCATATAAAATGAACACAAGTAGTAAAGTAAATTTTTCAAAGTGTAAAATACCACAAAACTAAGTCTAAAACACACAAACAAAAGAAAAGAAAAGCAGGTAAAGAGAAGTGTAAATTTAAATCAAGTAAACCGTCAAGTACAAAATGACAATGTTAATTTGTCTTTGTTATATTTAACCATGCTTGCGTTATTAAACTGTTTTCATTACAATGGTAAAGTGTTAATTCCCTTCTTTAATGCAAATATGCTGACTACACAAACCCAGCTCTATCGGTTCGCCACCATTATCATTCAAACAACTGGTTCTTTTCGTTCACGAACGACATGTACCAGTTCGTTCACGAGAAGATTTCTCTCTCGTTCAGACTCAAAAGCAACTCGGTCACAGTCAGTGAAGGGCGTATTCGTTCACTACATCCAACAAATCACATGCTCCGTCACATCTCATACTCGAACGCTATTGGCTTGAGGTTTAGTCATTCTTGACAGGTTGAAACAGAGCTATCCGGTTCACTGAGCTGCGCATGCGCTGCAATAGCGCCACGCGGCTGTGGAGGGAGGAATTTCAGTGAACGAGAAATATAAGTCAATGGATTACGTGAACGAGAACGATTCTTTCACCTAAAAGATTCGTTCAAAAAGAACGATTCGTTCACGAACGTAACATCACTGCCTCATCTAGCCTACTGACTTTGCACTCAACAGCGCCGACACTGCAAATTATGAGATGGACTTATGACTTATGCAACTTATGACATGTCTGATAACACTAAGAAATGACCTGCTCCCAGGACAACACAGACTCCAACACAAACTCCACATATTGATAAAAAACAAAAAACATTTTTTTTCTGCTGAAGCTCGTAAAGCCAGACGTGAATCGGACGAACTTCGGGTGAAACACGGATCAACATCGGCAAAGCATTTGAATCATGGAGAAACCTTATCTACAAACCTATAATGTACATTTCCTGAAGAAAATGTGAAGTAGTGCTTGCAGTGGCACAATTCGGCACGGTTGATAGTGTTCTAGCTTTTGTTTAGCTGATTGTGCATTCTTTTTCTGAAATGATTTGTTGAATGCAACTACAGAGCCCTAAACTGTCTAGAACGTCGAAAAACGCATTTCGTTCTCTCTTGAAACACTGACTCAGCCCTAAAGAATAATAGACCACTAGCCAAAAATAGTTCTGTATTGCCAAACAGTGCTGTTGTAAGGGTCGGTTACACGGCGCAGTCGTTTGATCTTTCAGTGTAATTATCACCATTGATCATGGTCAATTGTGATTGGTTGTCAGTGTATATTTCATAATGGTCAATCAATTGACCTTGTTCAAAAGGCTAGAACCTTCTAGATATCCAATATTTTGTTCTTCAGATCAAGAAAAGCAATAAAGACAGCTGATATAGAATATAATGGCAGATAGCACCATGAAATTCTCTCTTTATGCCTCTTTAGCCCACGCTATCCTTCATATTCCGATTTATACCCACCCTCACTTTCCATTTTCATTAAGGTAATTCACAATGAAGGTCATTTTAATGAATCAACTCACAGCCGTTTTTTTTTTTGTCCATGTTTAATTAAAACTTAGCAAGACTTTTTTGTCATGATTCAACAATTGATGGAAGTAAATCATCTCCACTTCACTGCTTCAGGGGTCAATAAAGCATAACAATATAAAGGGGAAAAACATGCTTTATGTTATGTGTAGAAGCCTATTTGCAAAAGCTCAGTTGCATGTTGATATTGCATATTTTGTGGTGCATGATTTCCCTTTGTATCTTGTGTTTCTGATTTGTTTTCATTTTTGGGACCAATTTGATGCATATGTACTATTTAGATATCAGAGATCATTATGCTGCTGAGTTCAGGGTACTTTATATTCTGTCCAACTACCTTCATTATTTTTTTCTCACAAAAAGTTCTAATCTATTAAGACGTGGCTCATTTGTCGCCCGATTAGATGAAATAAGGCCAGATAGGGCTTATCACTTAAATCCTAATCGCTTATTTAAACATGCTGCCTCGGATTCATGGACATATTTTCATCAGTAAAAATGTCTCTAAATCTGAGCCAAGAATTCATTTCTAGCATTAGCACAGAACTTTCACAGCAATTAATTGCTTTTATCAGCCGGTTTTATATCCGTGCCAGAGCTGAAAAGACAAAGTGCGCAGCCAAAGCAGTTGCCCCGTGCCATCGATCATGAGGCAGTATTAACTACCCCCTCCCCCCCAATCACAACGAATACAATTAAAGTTCAACTTGTTGATTTTGTTCCTACAGGCCATAAATCACCTCTCAGCCTACAAACTTTCCATCTGCATTGCTCCTTCACTCACTCCATCTATTTCTCTCCCGCTTCCTTTTTTCTTTCACTCCATTTCTCTTTTTTTCCACTCAAACCTTTCAGCTTCCTGGCTAATGCAGTCCTGCTACGTTCTGAATCTACTTCAGACCACCAGACCATAATTACGTTTAGTCAATAAAAGTAAGTCATTACAAAATGAGATCTTGGGCTAAAACCTCCCAATATTGATTGGCGTTTCAGCTTCTATTTGAAGGATGGCATGTTATAAAATGTGAATACAGAAATAATTTCAACCTCAAGGCTATGCCATATACTTGTATACTGTCAATATAGAGGTGACCAAGGCTTGTTTTCACACAAGGAAGTTTTCATATCTCTGTAACAGAAAGAAGATTTTTAGTCAAAAGATCGTTTTCTCTACAGCAGTTTGTATGTTGGTTTCAAACATAGCACAAAACTGTTTTAAATTAAAATATATTCATATGATTCTCTCTTCCAAACTCCAATATCATCAGATTTTTTCAGTAGTTGTATAGGTAAACAAATGAACACAATAAACCCTCACTGGGATGGGATACAATCAGGCAAGAGTTACCTAAATGATGAAGTCAGGTTTTACCTAAAAGTTTAAAACAAGGGTATTTTTCATAAATGCCAGGTCAAGGCAGGGGTCAAATATTAAATCTTGTAATGTTACACAATTATTTACAGCATTGTTTGGCCAAAGCAATGTTCTAATTGGTTTGTATGTTAGTGTTAATTTAATGGAATTATGATATTCTTTTTTTTGTTGTTGTTGTTGTTGTTGTTGTTGTAGACAAGGTGTCTATATTTATCAACATATAATAATACACTTAATCTGAGAGATGTTGACTGGAGTTAAATGTGTTCGTCAAAGTGCTTTGCTTTAGCCCACACACTTCAGACAAGTTGCGATGATGAACAGGACCGCATGGAGATAATTTTTAATGTTATTCTGATGTATGGAAACAACGTGAATGTAGAGAAATGGGTCGGTGCATAAATTCAATGTGCGATCAGTGCATCGAGAGCGCACATGGCTACACAGTTTGTTTGCGCATCAATATAACACTGTACGGCTCCTTTACAGGTACATCACCGCTATCGCATCTATCTCTATTGTAATCTTCATCCATCAAAACTTCACTAGAGAAACGCTGGTTTGCTTTATCCAGCCAAGAAACATAGTTTGTGTATCTGTATCTGTAGACTATCTGGTGGCGTTTGTATTTCACACAGCGCGATGCGTGAAGGTTCGCACTCTTCTCAAAACAATCACCGAATATGACAGAGCTCGTGTTTTAAAGCAAAACACACGCAACGCAAGTCTTTATTCCCTGCCATCTCTGATGTAATCAGCCTGGGGTTTTTTTTTTACATTAGAGTGGTTTTGGACTGAAAGAGATTTTGTGCCTCTTTGAGATGGTACCACAAGACGTCTTTCGCTTGCAGAGCGCAAGTTTCTGGATGGCACATAAGGCTGAAGTAATGAGTTTAGGTAAAAGGGAGCAAACATCAGTGACTTGAATTTGATGCGAGCGGCAACTGGCAACCAGTGGAATTTTGTGAGGAGAGGAGTGACATGTGCTCTCTTTGGCTCGGTAAAGACCACTCTGGCTTCAGCGTTCTGGATCAGTTGCAGAGATTTGACAGAGCAAGCTGGGAGACCAGCCAGGAGAGCATTACAATAGTTCAGTCTGGATAGAACAAGCGCTTGGACTAGGAGTTGTGTAGCATGCTCTGATAGGAAGGGCCTGATCCTCCTAATGTTGTAGAGGCAAATCTACATGACCGGGCAGTGCTAGCAATGTGGTCTGTGAAGCTCAATTGATCATCAACTACAACTCCAAGGTTCCTGGCTGACCTTGATGGATTTATGGATGACGTGCCTAGCTGAATGGTGAAGTTCAGTCAGTGCACCTTAATTTTTGGTCGTAATTCCTTTTGTTCTTTTCAGCACACTTGTTTGCCTATTCTCTCACTATCTCACAAGCTTCTTTCATCCCTTTCGTCCATCATTCCTTGTACTCACTGTAACTCTGAGAGTTGTTCTCAGAGTTGAGTCCAAAAAGAGCGTCGATGGGCAGCCTTGGCGAACAGCCGAACAGCAGATAGAAAGGTGAAAAGCCAGTTACGTCACATCTAGTACAGTTGTAGGAAAAGATTAATTTGTTGAATGCATCCTTGCAATTCGATTTTTGTTTTTCAGTCAGGGTTTTCAGCATCTGCAGTAATGTCCGGTTAAATCTTTCCACCTGCCAATTTCCTTGGGGGTGGTAGGGGGTGGTCCTTGAGCCGACGACACCACTATACTTTTTTGGTTGGGTGAGCAGCTGATTTTCAAATTCCCCTCCTTGGTCGTGATGAATTCTGGACGGAAACCCAAACTTGAGGGTGAAATCATTGAATAAACGGTCAACCACTGTTTTTGCTGATTTTGAGGTTGTGGCACAGGCCTGTGCAAACCGGGTGAAGTGATCAATGATAACCAAAATGTACTCATAGCCCCCCTTGCATCTATCCAAATGAAGAAAGTCAATAGACACTAATTTGAATGGGTGGGTCGTTTTGATACTTTTAAGTGGTGCTCTTGCCTCATGGCACGTTTTTTTTTTTGTTTTTTTTTTATGTAGGAGCAGGTTCTCAGGACATAGTTTTCAATGTCTTTCTGCATGTAGGGCCAGAAGAACCGATCCCTGATGAGGCTTGTGGTGCGGTCGAGACCCTGATGACCCATCTCATTGTGCAGCTCCCTTAGAACAGTTGTTTTGAACTGAGTTGGTAATACCAGCTGTGTCCTGTGAGATGTCTGGCAGAACAGAAAGCCATGTTCATCCAGCTTCAGCTTATCCCATTCTCTCAGAAGAACTTTAGATGGCAAGTTGACCGACCACCGCTGCTGTGGAGGCCCAGATCCTGTTTGTAAGTGTTCAATGATTACTCTTATGTCCTTGTCATACTTTTGTGCTTGTCTAATTTCCTCTTTTGAAAGGGGTTTGAGGAATCCATAATTTTCCTCCACACAGACTGGTACACTCTGACAGGCAACAGCAAGGGACACATCTGGATTACGCTGGATCTCCACTGCTTGTACTACAGCTCCCACACAGTCAGATGAGAACTCCTCTGTACATTCTCTCACTGTCATTTCCGGGTCGACTGGCATCCTGGAGAGTGAGTCTGCATCTATGTTTTCCTTACCGGGACGGTAGCGGATGGGAAAGTGGAAGTCTGTGAGCTCTGATACCTATCTACACCTGGTGGCATTCAACTTTGCTGAGGTCAGGATTCTGTTACAGCTCATTTCAGAGCTAAAAATTCCAATTTCCCACTGTGCAGGTGGTAATTTTTCTCTGCTGCTGTCAAAGTTCAGGAACCGTAGGCAATTACTCTCAGCTTGCCCTTCTGATTCCAATATAAAATTGCTCCCAACCCTTGGTTGGATGCGTCCGTATGGAGTATGAATGGTTGGGAGAAATCTGGAAACCCTAAAAAGGCTGAACCAGGCAATCAATCAACTTCTCAAGTATCTCCTGATGGTGTTCTGTCCACTCAATTGATTTACTTGATGGCATCACATGATTCCGTTTGTTGTTTCTTACGTTGTGCTTTCCTTTCCTCTGTGGTTCACTGTCAGTGTTAGCTTTTAACAAGTCGTAGAGGGGACTGGCGATCCGGGAGAAGTCTTTGAGATATTGTCGATAATAGCTGAGCAGGCCAAGAATCTTGCGCAGCTCTCCCACTGTGCTCGGTTTCTGTTCCTTAAGCGCCGTTACAGCGACTGTGTCCGCGGGATCCATACTACTGCCTTTAGCTGAGACAATTTTTCCCAGGTAAGAACATTATCTCCATTTGAGTCAGCATTATACATTACCAGAGACTCACAATGGACAGCCCATTTTCTTGGTTTTAACTTGACTCCATGGGATTGCAACCTTTTCAGCACTCTCCGTACTGTTTCCACCTGTTCGTCAAAGGACTCAGTGAAGACCAGGATGTCTTCTAAATATAGTATGCAAATTTTATTTCTCAATCCTTCCAGGCATTCCTCCATAAACCGTTTGAACGCTGCGGGTGCATTCAAAAAGCCGAAGGGGACACAAATCCATCCGTAGAGGCCCCATGGTGTTGTGAATCCAGTCAGATACCTGCTCACTGGGGACATGAAGCCTTGGTGGTACGCTTTTCCCTGGTCCAGCAGAGAGAACCACGCATTGCCCCCCAAGCCATCTAGGATATCCTGCACCCTGGGTATTGGCTGGCAATCAGGGATTGTTTTGCTGTTCAGGCCCCTATAGTCAATACACAGCCTGAGACTGACATCTTTTTTTCGGACGCAAACAACTGAGGACGAGTAAGAGGAATGAGACTTGGTCACCCATCCTAGAGCAGTCAGGTCGTGTAAGTAGTCTTTCATTTCTTGGTATAATGGTTTAGGGACTGATGTGTATGTGTGGGCAACAGGGGTGCTATCGTTTAAAGAAATGCTCACTTGGAAACCAGGAACACAGCCAATATCATCATCTGACTTTGAGAAGGCATGACATTCCTCACGCAACATCTGCTTCGCTTGTTGTTGTTGGAGCAGAGTTTAATGTCTCACATCAACTTGAGGGTCCCATGTATCCTGGTTGCCATCTCCACAAGTTGTTTCTGGTGGAACCTGAACAACAGAGGCTGTGGCTGCACACGGTGGGTTTGCCGTTGGTAAGACAGACTTAACCAGCTGCAATGTTCCTAGCTCTGTTCTGCCGCTGAGTGTGATGTCATGGTCTGTTCCATTCTGCACACTGATAGTAACCACTGGGCGACCTCCCCTTTTCAGAGTGAGGAGGATATCAAAAAGTTCAAAGCCATCAGGATATGGTGGGTTGATATGTGATTCAAACAGTCGCACACTATCTTGTTTCACATGAGGCACTTTTACCTGGCACTGAATCTGCATAACAGTGTGCTTCCGTATGTTCACCGGCTCCTTCATTGTTCTTACTGTGTACTTGCTGAGGCCCTCTGCAGTCACTAAATTGACAAAGGTATGTACTCTATTTTTCTTTATTCCAGGGAAAGCATTCCTGACAGTTCTGTACAAATACGCATTAGTCGCATCATGGCATCCATTTGTTTCACTCTGTCTCATTATTTGTTCTATCACGTTATACCGATGATAGGTCTGGACAATTCTTGGTCCTTCAAGACAAGCATAAGAATGATTAACTGTTTCACATTCATTATAGGGGATGCTAGCTTAAAGGTCATCTTCTCCCATCCGCTGTATGGCATGTTTGTTCCATTGGCTGCCACCAGACGCAGACTGTCCGGTGCTTCTGTTGCCTCTGAAATGTTTCTCAGTGTCACTTCAGGTGCGTATTTGGCTTTCCACTGCTCATCTATAATGCATACTTGAGAGCCTGTGTCCCATAATGCTTCTGTCTTTTGCCCCTGTAAATAACAGGTCACAAGACATTGTTTGCCCACTAAAGACGTGACTGCAGAATGCTGGTTAACTTGACAAGGGGCTGTTAAAATACTATCAAGGGACTGGAACTCAAGCTGTCTCTGATGGCTCATGCTGAGTCTCTTGGGATTTCTCAACCGCTCGGATCACACCCTGTCCCTTGGGGGCAACCTGCTCTGCTTTAAAGGAGCTCCTGGCTGAGGCCTGGTGCCTTTACTCCTACAGCCAGCTGAGAAGTGCTCACTGCTGCCACAGTGGTAACAATGGGTGCAAGGTTCCTCTGCTTTACGCTGCTGGCAATGGAAACATTGTCTGGCTTGTGAAGGACAGGGCTGGCGGAACTGATAAGGGTGCTGTTGTGGTGGCACCATATATTGTTGGGGATAATACTGTGATGCTGCAAAACTTGAAGGATGAGTTGCATTATTAATGGACATGGGATGCTGCTGAGGAGAAGGATCCACATATGGCTGTCCATTGTGAGTCTCTGGTACTGTATAATGCTGACTCAACTGGAGATAATGTTCTTGTGGAACAGAGGAACACTGTGCTGGATTTGCAGGTGTAAGCGGTATGTTCTGCTGCTCTGGTTTCCAGGTCTGATGCTCATGGACTGGGGTCCATCCTGATGTCTGTCGGGAAACCTGAGATGAGATCTGATGCTGTGGGGACACTGCTGCTGTTGGTTCTTTGTTATAGACTGCAAAACACTGCTGAGGAACAGATAAGGGTTGTTGCATTGTCTCTTTAATCTGTAGGATATCATCACTTAGTCTTTTCAGTTGTGACATTAAATCGAGCTTAGACGGTTTGGAATGGAATTTTTGTTCAGAGACAGGCTCGCTTAGCTGCACAGCGTGAACAGTACCACTCTTTTCATATTTTTTTGTTTTGTCTTTCAAATTCATTGGAACAAGCGATATTGAGTTTTTCCAGCAACACTTCATCTGGAACAGTGGGATCTGACAGGCATGGTTGAAGGTCACTTTGGATGCGATCATTTTGCAATCCGGTCAAGACTGTGTGCAAAAACATATTCTGGACTAAGGCAGGATCATATTTTAAGCCTGAGTCATCCTCCTGAGAAGAAAACTGAATTTTCTGTCTAAGATCAAGGGCTCATATTAGGAAGCTTTGTGGCATTTCTCTAGTGCGCCGAGCTTTGGTGGTGAGCTGCTTATATAGTTCAGTAGCATTTTTCTCCTGATAATGAGACCGAAGTATCCATCTCAGCATTGGGAGTGTCAGCCCTGCCTTTCCCTCAAGATAGCTCCATAGCTAAAGCCATGGTGTGATAGCTCTGATGACAGAATCTATTATTTCCTGTTCTGGATAGCCCTTATTGAGTCCACTTTCTATCTGCCGTGCCAGACTGGAAAATGAGAGCTGATCCTTCAGTCCTGGGTATCCTATTAGACCAGAAATTTTGAAGTCTTTCTGCCATGCTGAGTTAACTTGTCCATGTAATGTGTGTGGAGAATAAACTGGACCATGGTCTGCATATGTCTGTCAGTTTCCTGCATTCTGTAGTGCGGCGGGACTAATGTGCATGGCAGAAAACAATTCAGCTGCACTTTTTCCACTTTCTCGCATTTCTCTCTGTACTGTGTTAACATCTCCAGGTTTATTTTCCTCTCTCTGTGCTCCTGGTTTAGAAGCAATAACTGTAATTCCCAAGAACTGACTCAGTTTGTCATTAATTGTCAAAAGTTCAGCCATGCCACCATCTTCTAACTCATCTAGCTCAGTTCTCAGAAGATAGTTACTAAGGCAGCTCAACAGGGACAAACGAGTCACATTTGTCCCATCCCCTTAGGCGAAGAGAGACACTGATGAAAGTGTGCATAATGTCTCACCAATTTCATCCTGAAGACATTTAAGCTCATCCATTTTTGACTGCCGTGTAGACAGGCTGTTGAGGGTGGTGTTTACCTTACTGACTTGACCTTGTGACTACAGGTGACAACTCCAAGTGCACACACTGCTCAATCAGTCTTTTCCACCACTCATACTGAATGCCTTACACTACTGCTCATCTGGATCACTAAGAAGGGGACGATGTTGCTCTACCGATCAGGGAGTCACTCCACCAAACATCAATCCCAGCGGTGCCTCCAAAATTGTAATACACCTGAAAAGAAGTATAAGAAGATTAAAGAATAATTAAATAAAAGAGAGCGCTGCAGTAATTGCCTCCTTGATGGTGTATTCATTCTGAATGAAGCGCATCACGGGCGCGCACCACCTACCAAAGTGTGCGAATGGTACGCTGGTATGCCAAGCGACTGACCACAGCGAAAAAAATAAATAAATGCACATAACACTCTTTCTTTTTTTTAAACATAAAGCACAAATAAGCATTTAAACAATATTAGCAATATTAGGAAAATAACATTTACCAATTCTATAATGCATTTGAAAAAAATTTTATAAACATAAAATCCACTATATCACACTAGCTACTATTTTATTTTTATATTTTATTTAGACTTTACATTTATCTCAAACGTATATCTGTTTGACAGCTTACTTAGCATCTACTAGTCGTGATATCATAATTTTCACACCTGTGCAGCATGATACTGGTACTGCCACATTGGTACTGCCCCTAGTACCTAGCACTGTGGTATAGCAAATTGTTTTACTTGACTGTAAATATTTTATGAATACATCACTATGTATTATACCATCTATAAGGGTAAAGGGTAAGGTTAAGTGTAAGACTTCACAGCAAAAATGCATTCTGTGTTAACCAGCCCTGACTGTAAAACAGTCCACCCATTGTCCACCCATTTTCTCTACTCCATGTTGGCACCCTGGCAACCTTTCCCCGCTGCACATTAATTATTCTGAGATGGCCAATTTTGACATGTTTGTATAAAAAAATGTGCTTTGTTTGCTTTATTTCTCAATCTGGTTTTGTCCTGGCAGTAGCAGAAACACATTGTGTTAACCAGGCATATCCGCCAAGAGTCACCAATCTCACCCTGCTTAAACAGCCATGACCCTGTCTGGCACGGACAGGTGGGTGATGAGACAGACTCAGGCCTTTGGAACCTCTGTTGCTATGAGGCTTGGATGCTTCTCTTCAGGTATGTGCTGTGCCTTTTGTCCTGCGAATGAAATGGGATGGTCTATTCAGCCTGCTGGCAGCCCACATTAGAGATTGGAGGTCCTTTCAGAACCAGCATATGCCTGAGAAAGCTTGCAGTTAATCCAAAGTCTGCTGACGCGCTGGAAGCTCATCGAGAATTCTGACATTCTCATTCCGTTCCGTCGGGGAACGAGGAAGTGGATCCAATTTGATAATGACATTCAGGGCGTGCGGGTTTCTGTGATAATTCTCTCACAGTACAGCACATCAGTTCTTGTTACAGGTCTGGTGTTGCTGCAGATTGGACAGCTCTAGCTCGAGAATGTTTCAGAGTGTGGGAATTAGTCAGAGAAGTGTCAAACACAGTTGGGCCGCACTCATTTAATGAGACCGCAGCGAGAAACATATAACCCATCAGTCAGCTGAACACAAACATATTTTCCATAGATCTTCTTCCCTTCAGTGCAACACAGTTTAGACCAGGGTTCCTCAAACCTGGTCCAGGAGGGCCACTGTATGACAACTGAGTTTTTCGCTTGACTTTTTACATTCGATTTTCTCTGATAAATTTTGATCAAATGTGAGGTTGTTTTAGTTGATCAGAGATGTTCTGTTACCTAAAATTACTCCACTGAGCCATCCCTTTTATTGATTTTCCACAAACGTTTCCAGTCACCTATGATATTAATAATTAATTAATCAGAGACACTAGAAACAAACATGAATGTCTCCATTGTTGATGTCTGTTGATGTTCATTAGAGTGAGCATGCCGACTTTTAGCTTACGCATTAAACTCATTTGTATAACATTATGGGTCAAGGCAAATTAGGCTGCTGACTATTCATTATTCCAGCATCCTAAAAACAGCCAATAGTACAACCTCTGTTTGCTCAAGTGCTGTGTTCTAATTGCCCTGAAAGTACTTTCTAGACAAAAGAAACACTAGGAACACAGGATGAGCCAGCTTAAAAGGATAGTTGAACATTTTTTCATCATTTACTCACTTTTATGTCATTCCAAACCTGTATACTTACTTTCTTCTGTGGAAGACAAAAATAAATCTTCATCTTTTAAGTTCCGCTGAAGAAAGAAATACAGGTTTTTGGAATAACATAAGGGGCAGTTACATGATGACAGAATTTTCATTTTTTGATTGGGCTATGCCTTTATCAAGCAAATTTTGTAAACTTCATAGCAGATAAAGTGCACCTCACAAAAATGTCTCTTTTCTGATGATGAGTACACTGGTCTGAGGGCGGGGCAATAAGGTTGTTCTTCTTCTTTTTCTTCTTTAAGGTTTAACACAATAAGGTTGTCCAATAGCCAGACAAGCTTCAATCCTTCCTCTGCAGCAACCTGTCACTCACATGAAACGATCGCAGCAAATAGCAAACAAAATGATCCAATGATTCAATCAATTCCCATCGGCCAAAATCAAGTCCAACCTCACATTTTTTTCTTGTTTGAAAAGCTGTTACAATAGGGAAGAAAAGATCATTGCAATTTCCCTTTAATGCCAACTTTAAACATTAAATTTCTACTTACTGGAAAGCGTACATCACTGTTACTCTTGATTTTAATTTTGGATTAGGAATTTGAAGCTGAATTAATTGTCAGCATGTAACTTGCCTTGCACCATTTGTGTGACAGGGTTATGTTTGTTTTTTAATCGGTTTCCCTGTTTTGTTCATGTCTGAGTTTCACATGTTCCTTTTTTCAGTTCCCGCCTTTGTTCAGTTTCCGCCTTTGTTCAGTTTCCATGGTTACCGTCATTATTAGTTCATTGGTTTCAGATGTGTGTCATTTATTAGCTCGTTTCAGTTTGTTATTTAAAGGGGTGGTATAATGCACTTTTCACAAGATGTAAAGTAAGTCTCTGATGTCCCCAGATTGTGTATGTGGCGAGTGGCACTAAGGGAACTGACTACGCCACCCAGGGAGTTTCACCCCGGGAAGTAGAGTTAAATTAGTTGGATAATTAAACCACCAAATTTACGACAAAAAAACACACAGGTTCGATTCATGCACGAAGCCAGAGACGTAATTCCAGTAAAACAACAATTTTATTTATACCATTAAAATGAACAGCAAGAATAAAATACCATTCACACTAAATAAAGAGAATAAAGAAAAAGGGGAGTGCTGAGGCCTTACCAGTGGAGGAAACCGGGTCAAAGGTTTGGGATTTCAGGGGTTAAGGATTCCCTAATCACACATAAACACAAAAAAATAACCAAACTCAAAATACACCAAAAGGGGAAAAACACAGCACACAGAAGGAGACACCACCACCGAGGACACCGACACCACCACTTCCGGCACTCAGCACTAAAAGAAAAACATTCAGTTAATAAAGAATAAAAAAAAAAGACATCAGTCAATGAAAATAAACACAAAGAAAATCTTCTTTATAAACACTTGAATCAAAAGAAAATATAAACTAAGCAAACGTCACTCAATCAATAATAAAGCAAATTTAAAGAATTAAACAAGAAACCATAAGTCAATGGAAACAACCACAAAGAAAATCTTCTTTATAAACACTTAAATCAAAAGAAAATATAAACTAAGCAAACGTCACTCAATCAGTAATAAGGTACATTTAAAGAATCAAACAAGAAACCATAAGTCAATGGAAACAAACACAAAGAAAATCTGTATAAACCCTTAAATCAAAAAGAAATATAAACTAATCATAATCACTTAATCAGAATCAAACAACAAAACCCTTCCAAACACACACACACACACACACACACACACACATTAATAAACACAGGCGGGCCCCAGAAAGGCAAAGTTATCTTCTGTGTAACAGTCACTAAAATACAAACAGGTCGAACGCCCAATTGCGCGTCGAGTCCCGAGCTGTATAGCGCGTCGAGGCGTTCAGAACCCCGAGGGGGCTCATATAGCTTTCTCCTTTAACAGTCCGTTGTTGAAAACAAATTAATTGAGACAAAACACTCCGTAGAGACAAAACAGCAGCAAGGTGGGAAGGACGAGACTCGTGCAGATACCGGCGCCAACACGTGCTTCACCGTCCTATCAGGGAGCTGCACGTCTATAGGCGATATATATATACCCCAATCGTATCGTTAGTACAGCTACACGAAGCCAGCAGCACAACACAACCCGGTTCCGTTGCAGGAAAGGTCGGGTTTATGACAGGAGAAACACTGTCCAATAACCACAACTGCCCCACGAACGCGAGAGGACCCACAGCGGAAGTGCGCCTCTGACAACACCGTAGTGTCACGAGTGCTCACCCTCTGCCCATATAGCACGCAGCTACGTCCTGATTGGTCCAAAGGGTGTGATGACAACACTACAACCAATCAACCTGCTACATGTATGTGAAGTTTTAGCTCAAAATATCCCACAGGTATTTTTATACATAATGTTAAAATTGCCAATTTTTGAGGGTGAGCAAAAACGCACTGTTTTGTGTCTGTTCCTTTAAATGCAAATGAGCTACTGCTCCCGGCACAGAGGGCGGAGCTTCAACAGCTTGCACTCACACAGACATGTTCTGAAAATTTCAAAAACTTTTAGCTTTTTATGTTCAAACCAGATTCAGACAATGATGGAGAGACTCAAGAAGAAGTGACAACTAGAAGCAACAGGACATTTCTGAATGGTTAATTGATGAATTTATGTAGCTTATGTGTAGTTATCTTCTAGTCATTGATTAGCATTTTCTCTCTTGATAATCTGTAAATCGTGTTCAAGGGCGGGGTTTATGTAAATTCTAGGGTTGGTGATGTCACTAACCCTGGAGGAATGTCGTGTAGTCCCTACAGTCTTCTGTCTTCAGCTTCCCTGCATGCATCGTTACATTGTGCTCCAAACATGAATGATGTAATCAAATTATGTGGCTTGTCTCGTTGACCTGGCTTTTATGATTTTAACTTATAACTCCTTAAAAACGACTATAGAACACCATAGCTACATAGCAACTCTTGAGCAACCACCCATAATTTTATAGTGTTGTAGGAGTGACTTTTAGCAATCAAAATTTATTAAGAAAATGTATGTCTACTCACTTGGCAAATGTTACCTAATGCAACATTGCTTTTACTGTATGTGTTTTATCAGTTTGCATGTTCCCATGAGTGTTTCATCTTGGCATTAGCTGAGCTACTGGAAGAGATGTATGTATGTCTGTACATTTTTAATGATTTTTTTTTTTTTTTTACACATTGCAAATGTATTCGGTATGTCTAGAACATCAGAATTGTCTTTAATACTTGACCAGGCTTCATACTGTATGGAATGAAACACAAAAACATGTGTTGCTTGAGAATTACTTGAATTAAAATAACACTTAACCACTGCTCAAGTCCCCGAGGAAGATTCTGACACAATAACCAGATAATCAGCTAATGTTCAGTCTAAGCTCTGTTCAGGAACATATTATACTAAATATCTCTCTGCTTTGTCCATTCAAGATTAAGTTCACAGGCTGGTGATTAGACACAAAGACCCTGTCACAGTCTTCCCTTATCACAGTTTGCGGGGGGGAAAAAGGCTCAGTGATGCCCCATGCCAGCCAAATGCCATTGCATAATTTCTCTAAGCTGCTTGGCACCGGCTCGGCAACTTGGCTCCCACTAAAGAGGTGAGTTTAGCTAATGAGCTCATTAGGAGCAGGTGTTAGATACCTGTCCATCTGCCGGAGAGGGTCACTTTCAACAGAGGACCCCGCAGCCAACACATACCCCCGATCCCTCAACACAAAGACCCGACCCGCCCCCACACTGGTCCCAACATTTACTCAGATTAAACTGATGACCCTCACTGCCCAATTCACCAAGATTAAACCTTGGGAAAACCCCTGCCGGGATTCACTTGGACCCTAAAGCCTGTTCGACTATAATAAAATGAAAAGGGGAAAGCTGAAAATCATTGCAGAGCTAGATCTGTGTGGGAGCCAGATCTTCTCTTAACAACCTTTTATTTTTTAAAGCAGATGACACCAGCAAAAAAACAAAAGAGAAACCATAATTTAAATATAAAGGCTTACTTTAGAAAGTCAAAGAGAGATTAGTAAGAGTATTACAAATACATCCGTAGAGATTATACCTCAAGTACTACAGGTCACAATGACAGATCTTTTCTGTCATGTGTGTGACACATTCTTCACATAGTTAACATTCAACTACTGTTTATTTGAGTAGATATGCCATTATAAGACGGATTCCTTTGGTGTGCTATGGAGTTTGCAACAGACCGAGGGCTGAGGGTAAAAAAAAACACATGATGGTAAACGTTGATGGCATGTTTTTGAGCATGTCATGTCTGTAATACATATGATTCTAGAGGGAATTTTTATTGCTCAGATATTTCTCTTTCAAAGCTCAGGTGACTTATTGGATATCTTACTTATATTTTAAGTTTTAACTTTATCTTAGATGTTTCTCCTAAAAGTCCTTGTTTGGAAAAATAAATTGAGAAAAGAAGAAGACAATTTTTGACCAGGTATATGCAGATATACTGTGTGCTACTGTTCAAAGGTTTGCAATAATATTTCTCAATTTTACTGTATTTTTGAACATGTAATGATAACTTGATGTTGATTCAGTAACTGCTATAACCAATTCAGTGAGTTCATCATGTGATTTATGCGAGTCTGTCTTCTTGAATGAAACCTGCTTTTAAGAGTCACTGGTTCATGAATTGTAGGTCTACTTCACGTCATGCTATGTTATATGCAGCCCTAGGGCTTTTTGCCATTCTTTTACAGCATACACCCTTTTTATCTAAATACACTCAATTCAAACTTAGATAAAACATGACTTCTTTTGCTGTGGGGCTACAAATTCAGCAGCGGAGTTTGCTGCCTTTGAAAAACATAGCACAGATAATTTGGTCTTGGGGGAATTTAATAAGTTGATTTAATGATATTGAGTTCATGTTGAAATAATATTTAAATCGAAGTTTTTAATTGCAGACTTTGGTATTATAGTTTGGGACATTGTTTAGTTATCTGAAACTCTTGAGAAGAGGTGTAATTTCTATCCAGGAGACAGAATTTAGGTATTAAAGAGATCTCAGTTGTAATTTTTCTTCCATAAGCTGTTGATTTTGAGTCACAACCCCCCCCCTTGTTTCCTTTACCAGTGTCATCACAATGGATGACCTCTCTCAATACAAAATGACAAAACCATGTAACAGTGAAACAGCAAGAGTTTATATCTGTGGATGTCTGAGATCCATGAGCCCATGGAGGTGCTACAATTTGCTGTTTACTCTTGTTTTAAAATGTTCTGAGACTGCAAAGGCAGTGGGTTGGTTTGCCATCACGAACTGTCTGTGACAGAAGCAGAAAATTCAGGACAGCACAGGATGAAAATACACAATGTTTAACATGCACAGAGAAGGCTGCCGTCAGATACGTGTAAAAATAAAACATTTCCGATCTTTCAGAGGCTCTGCATCAACATTTGGTTCCAATAAGGGTACGGAAAACACTCAGGCTATGGTTTAACTTAGGCACTCTGCAAATATAACTATAGAATGACTGTCACGTAGCCTGAACACAAGGCGTAACTGATGCCTTTCAGGGACGTGCACAGCAGCAAAAGCTTCTGTATCTTGCCTCGTTTCAGCTCAGCGGTGTGGACATCAGCAAAACACTGACTGTTGCAGTGCAAAAATCCACACACAGGTTAATGATGAAGCAAGCAACATGTTCCCAAGACATGATGATGAAACACTAACAGTGGAGCATACTTTGTGTGTGATATATATCACAAGCAAAGTATGCACCACTTGTGTCATATAAACTCTCAGAGTATTTGGCACGGTAATGGATATTATGACAATGTTTGAATCAATCCTAAACTTACTTAAGCTGGACAACGACTTTATTCTAGAGCTGCTGTACAGCCAAAACAATCTTTGTTGCATTAATTTCCTATTATCACTGTAAAGCTGCCTTGAAACAATCTGTATTGTAAAAAGCGCTATATAAATGTGACTTGACTTAACAAGTTTACCTGTGAGCAAGTATGACATGCTGCTACTGTATACTAGAACACATGAATTACCCATAGCAGATCTATACAGGTGCAAACTGCTACAGTCACCATGATTTTGCCATGTAAGACATGTTCCTGGATCAACATATTTTGTTGATCCTGGAACAACATTCCTGTTCGTAAATTACCCATTACTTTTCTATAAAATTGGAGGGAAATAATAGGTGATAGAAGCATAAGAATGGTCAGAATGGTGTAGAAGAAAACAGCAAAAGCAATAGGCCTACTTTTATTCAGCAAAGATGCATTAATTTGATCAAAAGTAACTTTCTTAAGGAACATATGACACTAGAGACTGGCATAATGACTGCTAAAATTTAATAAAACACCTTTCAATGAAAATTTAAAAAGTATTGTTAATAAAACTTAATTATAATAATATCACACAATGTTGCCGTTTTAATATTATTTTTGATCAAATACATGCAGCCTTGATGAGCATAAGAAACAAAAAACAATAGTGTACACGTATTATTATTATTTAGCCCAGTCCTACATGTTTTATTGAAATCTGCTGCTTAAATCAAAGGCTGATTAAAAGAAGCTGGATATTACCCTGGAGAGTAGATTTGTTTACTTACAAATCATTAATTCCATTAGTAGTGAGTTATGAATCAGAGAGGGGGCGAGATGAAGTGGCTTGTTGCATGATGGACAGTGTTTTGGTGCGTTTTGTGCACGGTGATATGGGTGGGTGGTTCGATTGAGAGACGGAGAGGAAAGGGAGTTGGAGAGCAAGAGACAGAAATGAAAAGCAGAACACGCAGCAGTACCAGTGGACATGCATCGGGCAAATCGCTGCTGCTCCATTCCATTATAATTGCACTCTGGTATAGGCCTGAGGGTCCCCCTGCAGACGGTGGTCTCTGGCCGGACCTTCACAGAACATTTGTTGCTCAAGTATAGGCCAGATCTCTAGAGAATAGACTGGACTTCAGCTCCCTGCTCGAACGCTTCTCTGGAGTCTGGCCTCTGGCGGAGATGGAGACCGTACACAGAAAATACTGTGCCCTTAATTATGAAAATCACAGGGGGACAAACTTGATCCATGTTCTCTCCCTTTTTATCTTTCTCCGCCTTTTTCCATCTCACCTGTATGCGGAGCACCTTTTAGGTTACTGGGTTATTGTGTTATGCAATTAATTTCTCACCCCCTAACCGCACCATCTATTTGTGAATGGATGACATGATGATTGTCTTATGGGGTCAAGCATGAAATTCCCAATTTACTAACTCATCAGGATTCAAATCCATTAAAGTGACAGACCATGTGTGCATAAGAGTTCCAATTTATTCACCTTTGAAATATTAGGTTTCTCGTAAAAAGATTAAGCATCCCAACAGTTTCATTACTAAAATAGTAAATGCATGCAAAAATTAAGCAATTTATGAAAATCTCGAATCTGTAAAGCCTTGTGTGTTTTAATGGAACTTTATAAACTGAATAAACAAACTCATAATTCAAATACATAACTCATAACTCATAAACTAAAATGAGAGACGAGAAGGTATAACGCTTCTGTCTGCGTCATGTCATAATTTAGCCCTTACCACAAAGGGATACACTGTTGAAAGAACATACACTAAACATACTTCCCTCTTCATTTCATGCTGTCTTATTGTCAAGGTTAACAATGACAGCCATCAAAGTGTCTTTCTCCCCCATCATGACTACTTAATATATATGCCATTTAATCATTAATTATTAATATCACCTGACATGAGACCTTGTTAGTTGAAATTTATTACAAAGAGGGAATCAATATTATTGTAATAAAATAAATCATTTAAAGGGAGTAAAGTGGAGGGCGGACACATGGGATGTGGGCTCCCTAAAAAACCATTGAGGATTTACTGAAAAACAGAGATTTAGCATGCAGGATCACTATGCATCATCCAGTATTATTAGGGGGAAATAGTTGGAAACATTTGCTAATATATTTGTTACAAGGTAAGATGAAGCCTTACCTGAAGCCAGAATCCCCTCGGGATAAGCTTGTCCCAGATGTGTTTTTATTTGTATCTATTTTTACAGAATGTATAAAATGCATCTAATGTGTTTAATCATTTTTGTGATTTAATTTTTTTTTTTTTATTTAGGTAATGCACTAAATGCAGAATGCTAAATCAGGGGTTCTATTTCAAATATTGATATATTTATAATTGTGATTATTATTATGGGCCAAGCACCAAAAGTCTGTAGGCATCTTTTGTTATTGTCAGTGTTCTTATTTTTCTTTCTTCTTCTTCTTCTTCTTTTTCGTCCTTGAGTCTATGGCAGGAAATTTTTCGCTTGCGGGAAAGTTATGAAATTTGGCACACGGATAGAGGACAGTCTCATCATTAACCACGGCAAATTTGGAAACTCTAACTCAATCCCTCTAGCGCCACCAACTGTCCAAATTTGCACTTATGTTTATGCTAATAACTTTTGAACCTTATGAGCTAGATATAAGATTCGACTGTACCCTATGAGGTTATTTTCTGTCGTGATATATTTTTCTTCATCATCCTGCCCTAAAGTTAACTTTAAAACATATAATAAATGTGCTGAAATGAGATTGACTGCCATCTATAATTAAGTGCAAAACTGCAGGTGGGGAGACATCTTACCCTAGAAGTTTTCTTGCCCCATCTTACCCTAAAGCTGGCAGTGTGCATTTATACAAAAGGAAATCCTCATCCAAACTTTTAAGTGGTTTCATTTTTCCACCTGACAAGGTGATTGAATTTGATTTGTTTTGGCATACTTCTGTGTTCTTACACTTAATCCCTAGAGTGCGAATGTTGTCAACTCGATTACAGCTCAAACCATGAGTGAGTACACTTGGCACTGCAACATTTCTGAGATAAGTATCTGTTCAAAGAGAGAGACAGTTTTGAGCCATAAGGCTAGAAGAGATTATCTATGTGTTTTAAGGTTCCTGGGTGTACAAATGGTTTCAAGAAAATATTCGATTAGGGGGAAAATGGGATCCTTTACAAGCCGCAGAGACACAGAAATCATGTAATTCAAACAAAGTGATCCAGTGTCCAGTGGGCTTGTTACTCCTTTCTTATTCATCAAATATTTCTTGAAACATAAATAAATGTAATGATCCGATCTAATACCTTGCGATCCTGGGTTTTTCAGCCCGATCTCACGGGAAAACGTACAAATTGTACGAGGTGGCTTATTCGTACGAATTCATACGACCTGACTCGTACGAATTAGTACGATTTTTGCAAAATTGTACATATTTTACGAATTGGCCAATTCGTATGAATTCATACGAATGACCTACCCATGACCCCGCCCCTAAACCTACCCATCACGTGGGTTTAGACAAATCGTACAAATTCGTACGAGTGAGGTCGTACGAATTAGTACGAATTAGCCAACTTTTTATCATTCGTACGAATTCGTACGAATTGGTCGTGAGATAGCGTTGGGTTTTTAGCATGTTAGTGTTGTCCTCCTTGTGATTATAATTAGGTCCAATTAGCCTTATTAGTTTCAGTATTAATAAGTGATCATATAAAAAAAAGAAGTGTTTTTCCCCCTTTTTCCTGTAACTTTAGGTGTCAGCACCATGTTCTATCATATCAAATATTTTTAATAAATATTGGCTAATCTACTATGGCCTGGTTTCACAGACAGGGCTTGGACTAAGCCAGGATTCGGCCTTTCTTCAGTTATGGCATTTAAGTGGCATTTATAAATGTGCTTTAGAAAGAAAAAAAACATTACTGGTGTGCATTTTGAAACAAAACAATGGCACTGACATATTTTAAGATATGTTTTCAGTTAAAACAACTCAGACATGCATTTTAGCCTGGGACTATGCTTAAGCCTTGTCTGTGAAACTGGGGTACTTGTGCTAAATTTGAGAAATTGTTAGCAATATCTGATGAAGTAGACAAAACATATGAAGACAGCTGTGAAAACATATAGAAAAGTACATTATTTAAAATGAACCTATTCCTTCAGTCATTTGTTTAAATGATAAAAGTATAGTTAAACATATTTGAATATATTTTTTAAAGGTGCTGTATATAATTTTTTGGACTGTTTGATTGTGCGTCTCCAACACCAGAGACTCCGGTTCAAATCCCGCTCGGGACGGTTTGACCGGTTACAATTGTAGCCATGGAAGCCATCAAACGAACTGGGAAAGAGATCACAGATTCTACCCAACATAAAAAATATTTGGTAATAAAAGCATTGCAAATGTATGCATTAGCTGATCAGCATACATTGTAAGGCTTGTCGCTTTCCATTGTCAGTTGCGCTCTTTCTTGTTGCGTGCCTTCAATCTGGCAACCCACTTGAGCGTCGAGTCTGAGGAGGGGAGACGGGGAAAAACAACTCTCTTCAATACTTTGAATTTTGTCTGCAGTACACATTTCAACCACTTGCTGTCAATATTACAAACTGCACCTTTAAAATATATTATACATTGAAAATAATTTTCAATGGACTTTTGTGGGATTAAAGATTTTCAGCTTTAATTGTTGACTGGCACAGGCGAGTTACCGGTTATTAAATGTGTGTAATTTCTGCAGCCTTCGAAAATTCTCAGGTTAATTAATATTTCACTTCTTGTGCCGAGTCTAAATGAGGGAAAACATTCGCAACACCCACAGACATGGGCTCAAGGCATGTAGGCCCACTTGTACACAGGTGTTTGTTGTTGTCATTTGTTGTTTTTCCATGTATACACAAAACAAAAATTATCAAGTGGCAGAATAATGCCTCTCAGTGCAAATAGCTCTTATGAAAATCACAGGGTAATATGTGAGTGAGTATCTGGATTGCAGTGCTGTGCACCATGGATTCAGCACCAGGGCCAAAGCTTTTGAACGCAAAGAGGATGATGAAATGGTCTAGAGCTGTAACACATTAGAGACTGCCCACCCGATTGGCAGGATCGCTACTATGTTTGGCTGAACACCCACATGTACTTATTCCTGAGGATGCGGGCAAGGCTATGTGGATTGTAAAACTGAATGCTCAAGAAAAAAAAAAAAAGCATATTAAAAATGTTGCCAGTAAAGAGGTGAGTCTATTGGTGCTTTGTCCTCTGGGTTTTTGTCCTCAGAGTCTGTACATAAGAAAGAAAGGCTGACAATGGGGAGAGCGCGAGAGAGAGAGAGAGAGGCAGAAAGTTGAGGAAAGAAAGAGGAGAGGAGTGATAAGAAGAAAAACAAAATGGAGAGACCAGGTGAAAGAAAACCAGAGAGTGAAAGCAAATAGAGACAGGAGTGAGGTAGACTGATCAGGAACTGCTCAAAAGTGCTACAGTGCCACCCAAAGGCTGACCGCCACACTGCAGTCTATTGATCTGATTAGTCATGTGTGGATCCTTCATGCCTTTTTCCCAGCTAACTGCATCTAATCAGGAAAGCACCGCTGTAAAGATTTATCCTCTTGTACTATAGATGTGGTGCGAGGCAGAAGCTGCTAACTGAACCTGTGACACGCGGGGGTGTGCTAGCAAGGTACACCGTTGAAGTACAACACTTTCAAAATCCATCAACACATCGACTGCTGGCTGGTCAGCTCATTTCGAATACTTAGCATGAAGCACACGCCACCTTGTTCCTTTAACAAGGCATTTGTTAATGCTGACAATGTAAAGGAGGGTTGCATCAGTCTCTGGTAATGTTTGACCTTGTCCACTCTGTCTACCTGCAGTATGGAGCTTTCACAATGCAAACAGAATATCGCTGAGCAAAGGTTCTTCTCTCCTCAGGTTTCCATACATTAATAATATCAAACAATTGAGCAGAATAATCCAGCTTAAAGGAAGAGATTGTTGTGACGCTGGTAGCGATGGCTTTAATGTTGTTTAAAGGTGAAATATGTCTTTTTTCAAATGTTAGAATACTTTTGTCTCATTTTTATCATGAATACTGTCATCCATCTTAGCTTGTATTGTATATACCACTATAAGTAGCACTATCAAAACATTGCTCTGTTTGAGCCAAGGAGATCTAGGAGAATCTGTTAGCATTCGCATTCATATCAACAGAAGTTGGTATGGAATATATCTGGTACCAACTTCCATTGATATGAATGAGAATCCCTCCCTCCATCCATCCATCCATCCATCCATCCATCCATCCATCCATCCATCCATCCAACCAACCAACTATGGTTTTATCCATTCATCCATTGTGCTATATCCATCCATCATTCTATCATGTTATAGTTCCATCCATCCATCCATCCATCCATCCATCCATCCATCCATCCATCATTCTATCATGTTATAGTTCCATCCATCCATCCATCCATCCATCCATCCATCTGTTAATTTCATTATATCATTTTGCATAAATATATATAAATGTTATATAAATATATAAAATATATTGACTTGCCCACCCATCCAAGAATAATTCCTGTTTGGCTGACAAATGGAAGACAGCTAGTGAAGTGTTTTGGAAATCTGTTCGCAATTGTTTTTGCACTTCTGTTTGGTGCCCCTAATAAATTGCACACTCTACCTTTACATTTGTTGTTGTTGTTGTTGTTTAATTGTACTTGGGAAATCTACAAATCTTGCACTATTTGCAAGCATCTTCTGAAGACTTTTATTGTTCTTTGTCTGTAATACAGTTTGTGCATAGTAAATTAAGGAGGTGTGTGATGGATTAAACACCTTCCTTGTGTTTACATGTTATCTCAAAATCTTTGATTCGGATAATTTGCATCTTTTACTTTGAAGCACCCACTTCCTCCAAACATATCTATCAAGAGAGAAGGCAGACAGCAAAGCAGAAATATAGAGCATCCAAGAGGTAAATCATGACAAATGACGACAACAAACTGGACGTGGTCTAAGAACTTCTCTATCTGTCCTCCACAATGCACAAAATCATTTTCATTGTCTGCATTTTTTTTTTCTTTTTTTTTTCTTGCTTTCCAGTAAAAACATATAATCATCCTTAAGACATGGTACAGTTAGCTTATTTCTCTTACCCTTTGAGAAATAAAATAGGCTTTTTGTCCTTGTTTTAAGCATACTGTAGATAACAGTTTGCTAATTGAGTAAGAAAAATTATTTTCATTCAAATTGTATTTTCTCAAAACAAGTGTTAATACTATATGCAATTTTAATTAAAGTTAATCTTGTTATAAAGATGTTTAGATATTCTTACTGGAAAACAAGACAAATATTTATTTTATATATTGCTGTTTATATATATATATATATATATATATATATATATATATATATATATATATATATATATATATATATATATATATATATACATTTTTTTTTTTTTTTTTTTTTTGCAATGCTGTGGTGCAGTGATGTTTGGAACTGGTGGAACTTTTGTTCTCACGCTGAGTTCACTTGAGGGTAAAGATGGCAAATTACCTTAAACTATGTGAAATATCACTAAACTCCAGCATGAATACACCTACACAGTAACTCTAACCTTAAACATGCTCCATGCACACACATCATGATGTTCATTTTGCATCTGTTTTTATTGGCAGTTCTGGTCCCATTGCTTAATTTGTATCATTCACTACCTGCTGAAGTAATCAACACAACACCTCACAATATGGATGTTGTTGCAAGTCATTTTCATACGAAAGCTTCTGCCAAGAAAACAAATGTAAATGTGTTTCTATTCAGATGTTAACAATGGGCCCACTTCTCGGTTGAGCCTTCCAGCCTTTCTTCTGTTCAAACAAAGATTCTCGGCTGGTATCACTTTGAAAGCATGGCTTCGTTCTTTCTCTGTGTCTCTGTGGTGGTTTTCAGACAGAGGCTTTAATGTCCAAAACTCGTCTTGTTTTTCACTCACTATTTTGTTAGGAACAGGATTCAAATGTTCTTAGCATAGTTACTTGTATGTAGGGACAGCATTATAGTCATTGAATAGTCATGTATAAGAAAACATTATTTAATTTTGTTGACTCTTGTATTTTAACGTTTTGTTTTTCTGAAATATTGAAGAAAAAAATCTGAAGCTATGCAAGTTCAACAGCATTTTTGCCATTTGATTACCATTAAATAATTATAAAAAAAAATCCAAAAAAACATTGCATCCACACGGTAACACGTTTACAATGAAAGTAAACCAGATCAGTGTTCCAGAGGGTTTAAAAGCAAAAACTGTAAAGCTAGTATTTTTATTAAAACCGTTTAATAAAATATTAAGCAAAACTACATACATTTTTTTTAACTATAAAGTGGTATAATGTGGGGCCACTTTTTTAGGTGGATGAACTTCAGTTTATGCATTACTAACATAATTCCAATGGGTTGAGTATGCTAACACTGCTAATATGCTTTTACAAATGTGTTTATTATTTTTTTTTATATATATATTCCCATGATATCCTTGCACATATTTTGTGGAAGTAAAGTCAAGTCACATTTATTTATACAGCACTTTAAACTATGCAAAGTAGATTCACACACAAACAGGAAATACTAATATTGTAAAAGTAATCAATAATGAAACAAATTCAAGTTCTCTAAGCAGTTCTACAGAAGACAATATATTGTCATTATTCAGCCCAGTTCAGTTCAAATCTTGTTCCCAACCCTGTTGTCCGACACTATATTCAAAGGCGCTCCATAGGCCAATGGTATTACATTTATTTTTGCTGAAATTACAACAAAGCTTACTGTTTTTAAAACTTTTTCATTAACAGAAACTGAGAGTATTGTGTATATATATATATATATATATATATATATATCATTCACTTTGTTTCAAGAACTGTATGTTATGATGATATTGCTTTACAACATAAATTAATTTCATACTGTATGCTTTTTGGCATGGTAATTTAGATGAGAGTCTGATTATTTTAATATATTAATAATAATCTTTCAATTAAGTAGGCTACTTTAAGTCACCCCGCAGCCCTCTGGTTGAGAATAGCTGGTCTAGGTCATGAAGTAATCTAGTCTCAATACCAAAACATAAATATACGATAACTATAGCGTCCACATCAACGCATAATATAATTTGGTTTGCTATAAGCACTTGGTGCAGTGCTGTCGTCTGACGCTTTAAAATGCTTGAGCTG